>NC_053165.1:156336288-156936288 GCF_016835505.1 Polypterus senegalus
CTGAGGTAAGAAATCGCATAGGAGAAATAACTTCGCTTTCTTTAATGACGGCTTATGCTGCATAACAGACGAAGGAAGTCAATGGCAAGAACCCAGTTCGGGAGTGGGGACCCAATGTGTAGAGTCTGCCGTTTTCGCCATGCACTAGAAGGATTTTCAGGATCGGATGACGTTATCTTCCATCCGTCCATCGGCTTCTAAGGTGTGCCGGGCGAGTTCCAAGGCTGTATAGTCTTTCTTCATGTGCAGGTCCCCACTTAGGTGAGTCATGCCATTTCAAACAAGGTAAAAGAGGATACAGTTTCACGCTGACTTTGACACACAAAAATAGTATACAATGGTCCCCACACTGACTGCCCATTTCGCAGTTTTCTCTAACTGTCTTGTCTTATAATGCTTGCCTAGCGGTTCTTACATGGTGAACCCCTGTGCTAAATCTGGCTCCGTGTCAACTGTGCATGTGAGTAGAAAAAGGAAAATGTATAAAATATATTTGCACAGAGCACAGTGACATATTACACTTATACACATATTACACCTCTATTGTACGATCTACAAGACTGAAGATGATTGAGCTGCCCAGCAAAAAGCCATTCCCCTGTAGAAACAAACAGTCTCAATCTGGGATGCCCTCACTTTTCTGCATGAAAGTGATGGAAGTGTCACTGAGAAACAAGAAGAGAGTCATATATTTTCCACCAAGCCACCCATCCCTCCAGATCATAATCTACTCCAGTGGTGGCAATGTAATGAACATCAGCTCAAGGGGCTTTGTGTACCTGCCATCTCTGTCCTCACATAGTGGGTGTTCTCAATGACCAGGATCATCCTCAGTAGGCTTTGTACCCTCCTCTTCCTAGAAGATCATGTTGGTTTTTCTCATTAAGAATGAATGAAGACTGCTGAGCTGCCAGTGATGCAGATTTTGTTGCAGCATTGTTTGCACTTAATAATTTTTTAGAGTGCTTGTTTTTGTCTCTTTCCCTTAAATCTTAATTACATGATTGTTTTAGAAATGAAGATTTAGTTCATGGTCCTCCCTGCGTGGAGTTTGCATGTTCTCCCTGCGTCTGTGTGGGTTTCCTCCGGGTACTCCGGTTTCCTCCCACAGTCCAAAGACATGCAGGTTAGGTGCATTGACAATCCTAAATTGTCCCTAGTGTGTGCTTGGCATGTGGGTGTGTGTGCCCTGTGGTGGGCTGGCGCCTTTCCCGGGGTTTGGTTCCTGCCTTGTGCCCTGTGTTGGCTGGGATTGGCTCCAGCAGACCCCCGTGACCCTGTAGTTAGGATATACCGGGTTGGATAATGGATGGATAGATTTAGTTCATTATTGATTGCACAATGCAGATTCATCTAATTCTTGAATGTCATTAAGGCTGTGTAGACTAAGATTATATCTTGTAAGTGCCATGGAGGATGGAGGTTGATGCCTTGCTTGTCAGGGAGACCGTAATGCAGCGCTTCCCGATTCATTTTACACTCGCACCCCCTGTGACGGACGAGGCCGATTTCACACCCCCTTGGTTTGAGAAGAAGTATGAAAAAATATGAGTTCATATGATAGTTAATAATACCCACACAGCACTAAGTGCGCGTAAGAGTGGAAGTCATCCGTTTTAACAAGCAGCGTATTGCACTGATACGAAATAGCCTGCCCATTTAATTATTTAGGAATGGATAGATAAATTATGACTTTGTACAAATAATGTTTTTCATTTTTTTTCCTCGATGGATTCTGGCACCCAAAGGGGTGCGAACACCCCCAATCGGGAAGCGCTGCCGTAATGGAAGGACATAGAGACATAACACGGCTGGGTCACCCTACAACCCTCACCCCGGTTGGGATAATAGAGTGGTGGATGGGCTAGCAGCAGCTGGATGCCGGCAGGGGTTCAGTTGCGCATACAACAGGCGGCATTGTCCTTCTCGGATAGTCCCAGTATTGGACATCTGCAGGGATGCATGGAACTTGGAGTACAGAAGTGTAGCCCGGGGAGGACCTCCTTGGTTTCCGTACGACCTAAAAGTGCTCCCAACAAGCCAGACCATCATACCAAAAGCATTCCATTATTCCAGCTTCCAGCAAAGAGATTTCAGAGAATTTGTAATAGTGATATTATTGGTCATGCACGCTTGAAAGGTGCTGGAGTTAAATAAAAACTCTTTATTTAAACCCAGGGCAGTGTTGGGTGCTATTGTGTCTGAGGTTTGAGGTTTCCTGGCGCCCACTTGTGGTCAAATCCTCTCATAGCCTTTTAGGTGCAGCATGTGGTATTTTGTGATATTGTAACTTTGTGTGTCTGTACAGTCCAAGTACATTGTATGTTAATCTGAAACAAATCAATACTGTTCTTATTTATTGTCATCAATTACTAATATTGTGTCTCTAAAAATTGAGTATTATATGGTAGCCTTAAAGATAGATTAGTTTTGTTTAAATAAGAAAATATGTTCAATACTTCAGCAATCAGATATTTCTATGCACATAACTGGTTTGTATGAAGTGCTTAAATGAGGCGCCTTAAGTAAGATAATCTGATGACATTCGAGATTGTGAAATACTGCCGACAAAGAGTACAAATAAAAGGAAAATACTGTGAAGAGCTGTAGCCCTTTTCAGACAAATAACAAAATCTAGTGGGCTAAGGCAAGGCACATTTTAAATATTTCTTTTAAAGTATTGGCCTACACTGAGATGGTCCAAGGTAGACAGGTTGACACTGTACTGTATATCAAACCATCATATATCTCAACATTGTTGTACAGCGTAAAGAAATTTGATTACTGTTTTTTTTTTTTTTTGTCTGTCTCTTTTCACAGTCCTGTTATCCAAAAGATCCGGACAGACTGCAGTCAACCCTTTTCTGCTTTTGAGCAGTGTCTTAAAGAGAACCAGAACTCCGTTGCCAACTGCTCAGATCATATCAACAAGTTCTTGCTTTGTGCAGAGTCTGTCAAACTTCCAAGTTTAGGTAAAACGCTTGAAAAAAATAATAATTTAAATTACCCTTGATCCTGCATACACAACAAAATCAATGCATGGTTATTGGAACATTTACTGGGCTAAGCATTTTTCAAAGATGTCTCCCTGAGGGCAGTCTCGGAGCAGAGACATGCAGATTTTAGAAAATCATTTTTTAAATCCAGGCTCAGTGCATACTGGCAATGATTACTTCTTTTATATATGAGATGTTGTGTGTAGGGATCTCAAAAATATTTCCACCACAATATTTGTGTAGCTAGACTATAACAGAGTATTTTTTTATTCTATGAAATCACCACTGTACAGAACATATTCCATAAACTACCAAATGCTATTATAGATTTTCATGTTACGCAATCTGCAGATATTTTTTGCTATGCACATTATTGACATGTTCCATGCTCCAGTAATAAAAAAACAATCTGAAAACAATAGTTATTTTACATTTACATTTACATTAGTGGGTGGCACGGTGGCACAGTGGGTAGAGCTGCTGCTTGGCAGTTAAGAGACTCCGGTTCGCTTCCCGGGTCCTCCCTGCGTGGAGTTTGCATGTTCTCCCCGTGTCTGTGTGGGTTTCCTCCCACAGTCCAAAGACATGCAGGTTAGGTGCATTGGCGACCCTAAATTGTCTCTGGTGTGTGCTTGGTGTGTGTGTGTGTTCGTGCCCTGCAGTGGGCTGTCACCCTGCCCAGGGTTTGTTTCCTGCCTTGCACTCTGTGTTGGCTGGGTTTGACCCCAGCAGACCATTGGGATATAGCAGGTTGGATAGTGGATGGATGGATTTACATTAGTTATTTTTTATTTAATATACAATATTTTATCCCTTTTTAATTCTGCACATAGCATAATGTGAGTGCTTTATTAACAAAATGGTTTTAATGGTATACTGCACACAAAAACAATAATATTTATGTTTCTTACCCCGTCTACTTTGTAGTAGTGGCCAAAAAAGTTATTTTCATGTAAAATGGAGAGAAAGAGGTTTTATGACATAACAGAGCCCAGTGGAGGCCAGGGCTGTACAATGACAAACGATGAGAAAATGTCCATTGAAAAGAAAAGAAAAAACAAAACTTACTTCATGTTTATTATAAAGTCGCTTGCTCAAAACATACAAAACAATTTATTTTTTTTTGCTAAAATTTTATTAGTTACTTCTGGACTTGTTAGAGCATACGTTAACAGGAAACCCAAAGACTTGTGTAAAGGGCTTGTTGACTTGAAGACAGGGCTCTTGACCAATGAATAGTGGGTCCTCTAGTCCCTGTTGTGATTGACTGCACAACATGAGATCTTAGTTTCATTCATCAGCCCTGACTTTCTCCAAGTCCCTGAAGAAGTTGTAACGCCTTGTTAATGCGTTTGTGATTTGCTACTTGCTTTGGATACTTGCATCAGTTAAATATAAATATCAAAATTCTTTTAATTCTCTGGACCTGTTGTTTTCATTTTCTGCTCGACATCCATATGGTTTGACACCATGGCAGGTCCAAGTACTCCGGTTTTCCTTCCACATCCCAAAAAGATATGCATGTTATAGTAATTTGCTGATTCTAAATTGGTCTTGTGGGAATGTGGGCTGTGTGTGTGATTGACACAATAACCGTCAGATATATTCAAATATACACTTGCTCAGTGTGATTAGACTCTTTGATAGATTGGAGCCTTTGGGTGATGGTAAATGTTTTATGCCCAGTGCCGCCAGGATCGCCTGTGACCTTCAGTGAACCTCACCTGGATTAAAACAGGTTTAAGAATGTATGTTATATCCATGCTAGCTGTGCTTCCCGACCTAAGATAGCTTGAAATCAAAGTTATCAACGTAGACCTCAGCATTAATGTTTGCAGCGCACCATGCCATGCTTAGTCTCTGTTACACGTCATTTGGTATGGGACTCATTAAAGCAGTGTTCATTTTTGTGATGCATAATCCAATAGAAGGACAAACACAATGCATTTTATTGCTAACAATGTTTGTGATGCACCATCTGTTGGAATGAAAAATGCAGTGCATCTGTCTGTGTTATATGTCATTTGGTATGGGATTTGTAAAAGCAGTGTTAATGTCGGTGATGCGCCATCTTTTGGAATAACAAATGTATTGCTGTGCCTCTGTTATGTACCATTTGGTTTGGGATTTATAAAACCAGTGTTTGTGATGCATCATTTTTTGGATGGCAGAGACATAGCAACTGGGCGAAGATGCACAGATAGACACACAGATACCTATCCTTTTGTTAATGTGTATTAATTACATTCCAGTACAGACTAAGATTCAATTAATGTAGGCTTAGGGAGTGAGATTTTGTTAGTAAAGGAACTTTATCTGCCTGCCTACCATTTTGTGTATCTGTCTCCGTCTGCCTCTTGTTCTTCCTCTCAGTCAGGCGTTTCCAAGGTCATCTTGAGATGTTGCTCATTTACACAGAGGGTCATCTGAGATGTTACCTGAGACATCCCAACTCGCACAATTGCAGAGCAATGATGCATATAGAACCTTAACTATCACTATAAGGATCAGTATCAGCATGGCAATGGTGACGTTTGCAAAAATGCTTTTCTTTTGTGTTCCTGAGAGGTCAAGCAAATAAAACTGGAATTCATTGTCTTTAATTTTTCAGTGTCTCTCCTCTCATTTTCTGAGGCTGTGTCAACAGACGATTATTCAGAATTTCATGGTTTAGTACGTAAAATAACAGAAAGCTATTTGTGTTTCCTCCTCTACAGGGGATGCCGTACCACCTCAGTCTTAGACCTCTTCCAGGCTCTTCGTCATCATCTGGGCACTGGTGATTTAAATATTCATAGAAAAAACATATTACCTTTTACATTGGGGACGTTATTCTCTTTGGTTTGTAATTGTAATATTTATTCACGTGGAAAATACATGTTTTTCTAGAGAAACAGAATTGCTCTGTTTTTTTTTTTGTTTATCAGAAAGCAGAATTTGCCAACCGAGACTTAAAAGAACACTGGGTGTACGTTATGAGAAGATGAAGCTTTGACAAATGAAATAAAATTTTAGGCCTGGATATGCTTTACTGTATGTTCAGTACTGGTTCTTAGCATTTGTAAGGAGGTGCATCAGGTTGCTTTAGCTTAGAATTATGCAGTTTATAAACTCCATTTTTCTAAAATAATGCTTTGATAAACACTGGGAGTGAGCGGCTGCTCATAGTTTATATCACAGTGAGTTTAATGTTAACCTGAGGTCCCCAAAGCTGGTCATAGGTACCCAATGTGGCTGAAGGTTTTTGTTCCAACAACGTTCACAGTGATAATAATAGATAATAGCTGATCTTATTTAATTAGCTGGTCTTTTTTTCCTTCTCTTTATTCTGCATTCAGAAAAGCACAGCAGTATGATTTTTACATTTGTAAGACCTTTAGAAATAGCTCTGTTTTTGCTATAGCTTTACATGCTCAGCTCTCTTTTGCTGCTTTCCTATTATTTTTCCCTTTTTCTATATAGTTTGCGCCTTTCATTGTATGCTAATAACGATAATTAAAAACAAGCAGAGTAGACACCCAGGCAAACAGCACGAATGATGAAAGGCTGCAACTGCTTCAGCGTCAGACCCACTTATTAGTAAATAATGAATTAAATAACCAGAATACCATCAATATGTTAAAAACTAAAAGTAAATTGCACCATATTACTGCATACTACATTTTAACACTGCTATCGTGGGCTGCATCAGGAGTGGGCAGGAGAAGGAGTATAGGAACCAACCTAATCAAGGACTTTGTTAAATGGTGCGACTCAAACCACCTACAACTGAACACCAGCAATACCAAGGAGCTGGTAGTGGATTTTAGGAGGCCCAGGCCCCTCATGGACCCCGTGATCATTAGAGGTGCAGAGGGTGCAGACCTATAAATACCTAGGAGTGCAGCTGGATGATAAATTAGACTGGACTGCCAATACTGATGCTCTGTGTAAGAGAGGTCAGAGCAGACTATACTTTCTGAGAAGGTTGGCGTCCTTCAACATCTGCAATAAGATGCTGCAGATGTTCTATCAGACGGTTATGGCGAGTGCCCTCTTATACGCGTTGGTGAGCTGGGGAGGCAGCATAAAGAAGAGGGACGCCTCACACCTGGACAAACTGGTGAGGAAGGCAGGCTCTATAGTAGGCACGGAGCTGGGCAGTTTGACATCCATGGCAGAGCGACGGGCACTGAGCAGACTCCTGTCAATCATGGAGAATCCACTACAACAACTGAACAGGATCATCTCCAGACAGAGGAGCAGCTTCAGCGACAGACTGCTGTCACCGTCCTGCTCCACTGACAGACTGAGGAGACCCCACACTATGCGACTCTTCTATTCCACCCAGGGGGGTAAACGTTAACATTATACAAAGTTATTGTCTGTTATACCTGCATTGTTATCACTCTTTAATTTAATATTGTTCTTTATCAGTATGCTGCTGTTGGAGTATGGGAGTTTCCCCTTGGGATTAATAAAGTTTATCTATCTATCTATCTATCTATCTATCTATCTATCTATCTATCTATCTATCTATCTATCTATCTATCTATCTATCTATCTATCTATCTATCTATATCTATCTATCTATCTATCTATCTATCTAGTGCCTGTCATATCTATCTATCTATCTATCTCTATCTATCTATCTATCTATCTATCTATCTATCTATCTATCATATAGTGCCTGTCATATCTATCTATCTATCTTAGTTTTTTAATTTCAACATTGAGCCCAAAACAGAGAAAATGGAAAACAGCAGCTCACTGAATTAAACTAGGAGTCCAATTAAAAACAGACGTCAGATGAAACAAAAAACTACAGCCAAGTGGGTCCCCAGGACTGAGTTTGGGAACCACCGATGTAAAGCATACAAAGTCTCAATACCTACTGGAAGCCACAAATTCCATTTTGAGACCTGTTAAGGCGCCGGAAGCCATAATAACAGAGGTGCTGTAGTAGCTGTCTGTCTGACCAACGTGCAACTTGTCTCCACGTTCCAGTGCCTTGATAGACAAGAAAGCAGTAAGAATACGAGGGCGATTCAAGCTAAAATTAGAAAATGGAACGAACCTTAACAAAACTGATCATGTCATTTCTCAATGTTGTCTCCACTCTTCTCAATGCACTTGCGCCACCTGCCTGGAAGTGCCAGGATTCCAGCAGAATAATAAGCTTTGCCTTGTCCTCGCCAACCACTCGTGCACCGCTTTCTTCACGCCCTCATCTGTCTTGTATCGACGACCACCCAGATGTTTTTTTAGTGGTCCAGAAAGGTGGAAATCACACCGCGGTGCCACATCTGGCGAATAAGGAGGATGTGCTGTCCAGACAAGCCTTGGTGTTCTTTGCAGTGTGTCTTGCAGCAAAAGGACCCCTTGAGACAGCAGTCCCCGCCCCGCCACTTGGATCAAATAGCAGGCTTCACATTGGTCTCCAGCAAGTCACTGTAACTTGCACTGGTGACTGGAGTACCCCTCGTCATGTGGTGTTCGACAATAACTCGGGTGCACAACAAGACAAAGACAAAACCTTTTATTCTGCTGGCACTTCCAGGCAGGTGGCACAAGTGCATTGAGAAGGGTGGAGGCTCCATTGAGAAATGACATTATCGGTTTAGTTAAGGTTCGTTCCATTGTCTAATAAATCCCATTTTCTAACTTTAGCTTGACTCCCCCTCATATATATAACTTCATTTTATTTACTAGAGGAGGCAGCAAAACCCTAAACAGCTTTTTATAGGCTCTTTTGCAGCATTTTGGAAATAGAGGCAACTCCCTACCACTCCTCCATTGCCACTTCCTAAGACTGGTGTCCCCTGAAAATCTTTCTTCTGGTACGTACGTTTTTCCTTAGTCAACAAAGCATACTTTCAGACAGGATCTAATGCTACCTAATACCATATTTATCTGCCTTTAAAATAAATACAAAAACTGGCTGGTCATCTTGCCAGTCTGCTGTGTTTGCAGTGCTGTCATCTTAGTCAATAACAATCACAGGGCAGAACTCTGGCGTTTTCTCTCTTTAATCATTCTTTACTCTTAGTGCTCAGAGGTCATGTTTTTGGTGTGCCAGCTCATAAGATGACTTCACATGGGGTCACCTGAGTCATTCAGTGACGACTGGGTAACCATTCTTGTAGTGTCACCTTGTACAGTCCTTCTTATGAGGTTATCAGATAATATTGTCAAGGGCTGTTGTTGTGATTGCCTATGGTATTGAACACCCTCTGTGGCTTTTGTGCGCACTGATTTGGTTTTGAGCTCATTTACTGTATATTCACACTCAAGTTTATTGCCATGTGTCATTCTGTTGAGATCAACCATTTTGTACAGTTTATAGTCAAGGACACATGTGAGTGGCCCAACCAAAGCCCAGACTTGCCCCGCATAGAAAATGTGAAGAGAGACCTGAAGATGACAGTTTATGGATGCATCTCACCAAGTGTTAACAGAGCTTGAGAGAATCTGCCAGGAAGAATGGGATGAGCGGCCCAACTGCTAGTGTGGAAAGCTTGTAGAGACTTAAAAGAATACTTGAAGCTGCCAAAGGGGCTTCTACAAAGTACTGAAGGGTCTGAATGCTACAAATGAGTGATTTCAGTATTTGATTTGTTTTAAAATGTGCAAACCATTCTGAAAACATGTTTTCACTTTGTCATTCTGGATTATTAGTGTAGATTGATGGGCAAAAATGCCAGATTTATCCATTTTAAAATAAAATCTACAACACAATAAGCTGTGCAGAAAGTCTGAATACTTTCTGAATCAAATGCATATGTGCAGTGTATATACTGTATGTATTGTGACCACCAGGGGGTGTACCAGTGCCCCAAACCCCCAGACACAACTACACAACACAGTCCTGGGTTCAAACACAAGATCGTCTTTATTTTCAATACCTCCACTGTCCTCCAAATTATCTTCTGCAGCAATACAACATAACAATAATTCTCTTTCCTCCTTCCACTCCTCCTGAATTTGGCTGCCCACGTTGGAAACTCAACTTTGTTTATTCCAGACCCTTATTCCAGTGCCATAGCACTGCACACCAGAAGCATTTCCGGGTCGGGCAGAAGTCCTTTAAAGTCCTTTATAGAGGTTATAATGATCCTCTGCAGCTTCCCCTGGTGGCACCCAAGAACCTCAACCGGGCTGCAATTCCCAGCCTGCCCTTCGGCTATTTCTATGGGGGTCTCACCACTGGGATGCTGCCACCATGTGTGCAGGGGGGATGAGAATATGACTTTTGGAGGCAGACATCCCCTTGTCCTTCCATTGTGACCTCTCATCCTGGCCAGAAACCAACTTCCATCGTTCCCGGGACACCCCTCTGTCTAACACAGCATTCACAGTGTGTGTGTATATATATATATATATATATATACATATATTTATTTTAGCAGTAGGGGGCGCTACCGCTCCCTTGAACCCTCAGGTACCACGCCAAACACCAGGTAAAAGTCCAATAATTCTTATTTTTATTATAACAATTACATGCACCAAGCACCCTCTACTCCACATTACTCATACAATAATTAATGAATCCACAATCCTCCTCTCCCAAACACTTAGCCACCCTTCCTCCCAGCTCATCTCACTCGTCTGGGGTTTCCCATCATCTTTTATAGTCCATGACCCAGAAGTGCTCCTGAACCCTTGTCCATGTGACTCCTTAGCACTTCTGGGTCGGATGAAAACTCTCCTTCTTCACCCCGGAAGTACGTCATTTCTTCTGTCGCGGTAATTAAGACGCACTTCTGGGTTATAGGTCACATGTAAGTCTTTGATCCTCCCTGCAGCGACCTCTGGTGGGCCCCATGGTGTCCAGCAGGGTCGGGAATAAAAACTCCACGGTCTATGATTCCCCACTGGTCTTCGGGGCACTTCCACGCTACAGGGAGGGCTCCATCTAGCGGCCTGGGGGTATTGGCCGGGATGAATGACCGGCCATCTCCCACTATATGTGTGTGTGTATATATATATATATATATATATATATATATATATATATATACTGTATATATCTACTCTCTCTCTCTCTCTCTTATATATATATATATATATAAAATCCTAAGCCTGAAAGTGCAACGATTTTATGTGACTTTTTTGTCACGCTTTAAATCGGAGTTATTTTAAAACCTACATATATATGTTTGGTATAATTATATATATATATATATATATATATATATAATCTTTTTTTTAATTTTTTGTCCTAATCTCTTGGCTGTGAATACTGTAGTGGGATGTCTCATTTGTGGAGAAGCGCTGAGGCCAGGCTGCTGAGAATTTCAGGCTGCCCCACACTCTGACCGCGTTCATGCAGCACACAAAGTGAAAGCCTCTCGGTTCATCTTCTTCTTGCTGCTGCTCTTTGTCTCTTTCCAGATGCAGACACAACGGTTGTATTGCAGTTCCTGAACTCTGACCACCGTTAAGCCGAGTAAGCCAAAGTTATCAAGTGACCCCGCAGGTGCATTTGTTTTAACGGTGGCAGTGCCCGATGCTCATTAAATGCTATGTTTGGTTTGGAGTTAAATCAAAATAAATAAATAAGGAATGTGGAGGGACAAAAAAAAAATCGTTTTACTTACTAGTTATTCTAATGTAAGCCTAGTGACTTTTCTAAATTTAGGAGTTTTTTTTTTTTTTTGAGAAGATATGAAGAATTAGTATTGCATTTGCATGTTATTGCTTATGGTGTGTTAAACACATTTATTGAAAAAAATGATTGTCGCCTTCTGTTACATCAGCTGCTGAGCTCTTGGTATTGTACGAGGACGCAAATATACACTATAAATATTTTTATGTTAAAAACTTTCAACACTTTACCTTTAAAAATGAAACAATTCCTTTATATAATAAGAAAACTGTTGTCTGGGTGAAAAGGGTTAATCTTAATAAGAGAGCACCTTGCCAGTGTTTGTTGGCACCTAAAGCTGAAATCCCCCTGTGGCATCCTTCTGTCCCCTCTCTATCCCCTACCCCCACCCGCCCGTCTCTGCCACCTCGCCTGCCTTCAATGCCTGTCACTCAAACGCATTCTAATAAAGTCGTGTTTGGAGAGAGAGCTTTATTAAGATGCAATAATCTGCGCTGAGGTGTGTGTGCTTTTCAGGCGCTCCTCGGCTCCAATTGAAATGTCAGCACGCTGGCGCAGAAAGCCTCTTTTTATTAAAGTGGACTTTGCTGTTCCCCCCCGGGTCCTGACTTTGATCAGGAGTCTCTCTCACTCTCTGGCTCACTCCACAAAGCAACAATCCAGATTTGCATTAACCCTTTCTCAGCTGGGTGGAGACAGCAAGCTGTTCTTGGGTTTTGAAAAGCCGTTTTCTCGTTACTGTGTATGTGAATCAGTCAGGCACTTGCTCTTGACCAGTGGTCCTTGCACTCCATCCTTGTATGCCTTGTATGTGGTGGCAGGTTTTCATTCCAATCAATCCGTGATTTTTTATTGGATGATTATCTTGATTTACCCCGCCCGTTATTTCCTAGTTCAGGGGTGTCCAACTCTGGTCCTGGAGGGCCACAGTGGCTGCAGGTTTTTCATTCTAACCCTTTTCCTAATTGGTGACCAGTTTTTACTGCTAATTAACTCCTTTTCCCTTCATTTTAATAGCCCTGTTTTTAAGGATTCAGTCCTCTGAATTGATTTGTTTCTTCATTAAATGGCAGCCAAATAGAAATAAAATGTGAAACGAGCCAAAAGATTACCAGCTAAATAAGAATGTCAAACTCCACTCAATTTCACTCCAACCAGTTTCTTAATGAGAAGCCAATTCTTGCGGTTCATTAAATTAATTATCATGACCGGTTGCTGCTCTCATTCTTCCACAGCAGACTGGTGATTTTCTGTTTTTTTTAGGACCACCGTCAAGATGTTTTGGTGACCTGAGCAGACCAACATGACTGAGACCTTCACCTTTCTTTATTTTCAAGTTAGCTGGTCATGTGGCGGTTTGTCCGTCAGTCAGTCATTTTCCAAGCTGCTATATCCTAACACAGGGTCACGGGGGTCTGCTGGAGCCAATCTCAACCAGTACAGGTTGCAAGGCATGAACAAACCCCGGGCAGGGCACCAGCCCACCGCAGGGCACACACAGACACACACACCCACACCAGGGACAATTTAGAATCGCAGACACGGGGAGAACATGCAAACTCCACGCAGGGAGGACCCGGGAAGCGAACCCAGACGGGTCTCCTTACTGCGAGGCAGCAGCGCTACCACTGTGCCACCATGCCGCCCGCGGATTGTTTTGTGTCTCATTATTGTTTGGCTGATAATTAAGGATAAAGAAACAACTAAGGGGTCAGAATCACGCCAATTAAAACAAAGGCAATCATCAGCAAAGACGGCTCACTAATTAAGAAGATGGTTAGAATGAAAACCTGCAGCCACTGCGGCCCGCCAGGACTGGAGATGGACACCCCTGTCCTAGTTGCTCTCCATATGCTATTGTAGTCAGGTTCTCTTTGCACAGCCCTGTCGTCAATGGCTGTCCCTGTTGCTGAGTGTCTGAGGCACACATTCGGGTCCTCACTCCACACAGAAAGCAACTGTCTTGGCCAGTGGTCTCAGAAGAGACCTCAGATAATTCAGTAACTAGAGAGGCCTCTGACTTCGAGGACTTTATTGCGTTCATAAGAATTACTTCTGAACGTTTTGAAATCACTTCAGTGTTTGTTGTCCAACACCTCCTGAGTCACCAGTAGGAGAAGACCCCTACATATACAGTCATATGAAAAAGTTTGGGAACCCCTCTTAATTCTTTGGATTTTTGTTTACAATTGGCTGAGCTTTCAAAGTAGCAACTTCCTTTTAATAGATGACATGCCTTATAGAAACTAGGATTTCAGCAGTGACATTAAGTTTATTGGGTTAACAGAAAACATGCAATGTGCATCATAACAAAATTAGGCAGGTGGATAAATATGGGCACCCCAACAGAGACATGACATCAATACTTAGTTGAGCCTCCTTTTGCAAATCTAACAGCCTCTAGACGCCTACTATGGCCTTTGATGAGTGTCTGGATTCTGGATGGAGGTATTTCTAACCATTCTTCCATACAAAATCTCTTCAGTTAAATTTGATGGCTGACGAGCATGGACAGCCTGCTTCAAATCATCCCATAGATTTTCGATGATATTCAAGTCAGGGGACTGTGACGGCCATTCCAGAACATTGGACTTCTCCCTCTGCATGAATGCCTTTGTAGATTTCGAACTGTGTTTTGGGTCATTGTCTTGTTGGAATATCCAACCCCTGCATAACTTCAACTTTGTGACTGATGCTTGAACATTATCCTGAAGAATTTGTTGATATTGGGTTGAATTCATCCGACCCTCGACTTTAACAAGGGCCCCAGTCCCTGAACTAGCCACACAGCCCCACAGCATGATGGAACCTCCACCAAATTTGACAGTGGGTAGCAGGTGTTTTTTTCTTCTTCCACCATGCAAAGTGCTTTTTGTTATGACCAAATTACTCTATTTTTGTCTCATCAGTCCAAAGCACTTTGTTCCAAAATGAATCTGGCTTGTCTAAATGAGCATTTGCATACAACAAGCGACTCTGTTTGTGGTGTGAGTGCAGAAAGGGCTTCTTTCTCATCACCCTGCCATACAGATGTTCTTTGTGCAAATTGTGCTGAATTGTAGAACGATGTACAGATACACCATCTGCAGCGAGATGTTCTTGCAGGTCTTTGGAGGTGATCTGTGGGTTGTCTGTAACCATTCTCACAATCCTGCTCATATGCCGCTCCTGTATTTCTCTTGGCCTGCCAGACCTGAAGTTGGTTTAACAGCAACTGTGCCTGTGGCTTTCCATTTCCTGATTCCATTCCTTACAGTTGAAACTGGCAGCTTAAACCTCTGAGATCGCTTTTTGTAGCCTTCCCCTAAACCATGAGACTGAGCAATCTTTGTTTTCAGATCTTTTGAGAGTTGCTTTGAGGATCCCATGCTGTCTGTCACTCTTCAGTGGAGAGCACAACTTGCGATTGACCACCTGAAATACCTTTTACCGCTCATGATTGGACACCCCTGTCTATGAAGGTCAAGCCTTAACAAGCTCATCCAACCAATTTGGGGTTGCAGGTAATCATTATTGATCAGTGACAGGCATTCAAATCAGTCAAATGACAAGGGGACCCAAAATTTTGCACAGCCAGTTTTTCACATTTTATTTCATTTCATACAACTAAATACTGCGTCACTAAAAATCTTTGTTCAGAAAACACCCCAGTGTTCCTAGGAAATGAAAAACATACCACTGTTATCTTTTTTGTTGAACGTAAATAATTATGCAGGCTGAGAGGGGTTCCCAAACTTTTTTCATATGACTGTAATATACAGTCTGACTTGTCTTAATGTTTAGTTATGCAAGCTATCAGTGTTTAGCAAAAACTAGTTGTTTTTATTAGATTAGATTAGATAAACTGTATTAATCCCAAGGGAAAATTCATGCATACTGCAGCAGAAATATTAAAGAACAAAGATACAGATTCACAGGACAATAATACAGCCAATCAATAAATCCATCCATCCATCCATTATCCAACCTGCTATATTCTAACTACAGGGTCTGCTGGAGCCAATCCCAGCCAACACAGAGCGCAAGGCAGGAAACAAACCCTGGGCAGGGCGCCAGCCCACCGCAGCAATCAATAAATCGATATGTAAATGAAGGAGGTGTGATAAAGAAATACGGTGAATGTTTAAACAAAAACAAAATGATTACAGTAAAAGACACATTGCCATTAATCCCCCTCAAAGTACTCCCCGCCTTGCTTCGGACACACTTACCCCATCGTTGTTGCCACTTTCCGAAACAGTTCTGGAAGTCCTCTTTCATGAGTGTCTTTAGTTGCGCTGTTGTGGTTGCCTTGATGTCCTATCAAGATCCAACATTGAGGTGATGATGATTGTGTTTTTTGATCTTGATGGAATAGTGCGAGCTGAGTTTGTTAACCCAAGAATGCTACAGTGAACTCTGAATATTAAAATGGCTTATTAGAGCATTTAAGAAACAGACTTGAGAACTGTGCAAATGGTTTCATCCTTCAGCATCATAACACTCCACATCACACATCGCTTATAGTATGGAAAATTCTGTCCAATAAAAACATAACAGTGTGTCCTAATCAACCTTATTGACCACCGTGCGACTTCTGGCTCTTCCCCAAAGTCAAAATGACCATGAAAGGTAAACGTTTTAAATCGATTCGGGACATCGCAGCAGCCACGACAGCACAACACCGGAAAGTCATCACACAAGCTTAAGGTCGATTCCCACAGGAATCAAAGCTTCACTAAGCTGCCAACTGACTGGCTATCCTAAACATTCGAAGGGTCTGCTTTGCCTTTAAGTTTTCCCAGAATACATTTCACTCCTATCCACCTTGATAAGACTTTCAAGTCTTGGCCGTTGACCTAAAATCTGTCAGTTGAAAAGGTTAAAACATGCAGTAATCATGATAATAATATCTATTAACATTATTAATGAGATCTGACCAGTTGACAACAGAAGAGAGGAAAACAAAAATTATCGTCAAAAGTATTCATGAGGAAAATAAACCTCTGGGGGTCCAGAGTTGATTAGATTAGATTACATTAGATTAGATAAACTTTATTAATCCCATGGGGAAATTCACAGTCACATTTCTGATGACTACAGTAAGGTCAACTGGGTGGTCTCCAGATCTTTTTGTTGTGTCTAAGTACATATTAGACTGTGTCAGAAATTACACTGGACAACCAAGATTTTGCTTCCTGAACACCTTTGGGTAGATCTTGTGGATTTTGGCCTTTTAACCACAATAATCACCTTTAAATATTCCTCCCCTGTATTCTAATATTGTAATTGCCTATTTTTGTGATTTCCTCTCCTGTTAAAAGTATACAGATACAGTACAACAACTACAGTTGGAACATCTATGGTGATCAAAAACATTGTGATCCTTCAGCTCAATTAGGCCAAATACTGTAAAGGGGACAGCCATGCTGAAGAGTCTTGTTACATTTAAATGAACTGGCTGCTCCATCTGGGCAGAAGAGTGTGGCACATAAGCCACTTGTCAACCTAAACAAAAAGATTTTTGCCTGTTCCTCATATAAAACTTATACTGATGAAAAATTTTCTGAAAACAATTAACAAGTAGGGTGAAGGATTATTGGAGGCTGATGTTTCCATGAATAACTGATTCTAAAATTAAGGGAGGCATTTGTGTTGGTCACAAAACAGACGCAATCAATAATCAGTGATTCCAAGATCTGCTAGTGGAGCAGGATAAAATCACATGGAAGTCATTCAAGGATATTATTGAGACTTTTCGTGTCAACTATGGAGCACCAAACCACATCCAGCTGGTTGACAACATGCTTCAAGCGTAGAAAACCATAAAGTGTAACATTTTGATAAAGATTCAGATTTTCTGTATTTACACTTGGACGACTTCTCTGTAAATTTTCGTATGGTCGATGACAAACGTGGGGACGGGTTTCACCAGGACATTGCAATGATAGAAAAGTGGCATTATGGCAAGTGGAATCCATCAATGCTGGCTGAATACTGTTGGACACCGAAACGAGAACCATCAGATGAAGAGTGCAAATGAAAATCAGCAGCAAACCATTTTAATCTCGGTTGAACTAATGCAGTGCTTCTGCATCATTAAGCGATTAAACACACTAAACCCAATTAAAGTTAATGTCAGATTCCTCTAAATTCCCAAATGATAAAGCCAATCTGAATTTATATTTATGTTCAGTTTGAAGCTGTCAATCATAATCACCAAAACCCTTTTGAGGAAGCAAAATATTTCCAAAAAGTGTTTGTTTTTGGGTCCTTTGCTGCAGTTCTGTGACAGCAATAATTCTGGCCAGGGATGAACAAAATGGATCTGATGGGTGACGACCAGAGGTGGGTAGAGTAGCCAAAAATTGTGCTCAAGTAAGAGTAGCGTTACTTCAAAATAATATTACTCAAGTAGAAGTAAAAAGTAGTCCACCAAAGCTTACTCAAGTAAGAGTAAAAAAGTACTTGGTGAAAAGACTACTCAAGTACTGAGTAACTGTTTGAACATAATAAATGATTTATTTTTTAGAAATGTTATAATAAGACAGACAAAAATATTAAATAATGTGCAAATTCTGCTATTTCCAAATAATAAAAAATGAGTAAAAATAAATCACATCTTTACAAGATGCGCAAATAACACAAAGTTCCAAATCTCAGTTTTTCACAACAAAGCTTTTGAAGCTGATACCTACAGTAGGTAACACATATGTTTGAACAGTGCAAACTACTTATGGTGACGACATATCCTGTACACTGACAGTATAATACTGCATATGCACTTTGTGGTGTAGCGGGTCTGTGGCTTCAAAAAATCCATAAAGCCGTGTCACTCTCCGTGGCGTGATTGCGACGGGAGTTAATGAGGTAGTTGGAGCGAGTCGCACCTGCACGTGTGGGTCCGATCATTCTCAATTGATTTGTTGGCTTCCTGCGGCGTGTGATTAAAGCCCATTGAGATGGGAGTGTATATATATGGGTCAGTACAAAAAAAGAAGGGGGTATCAAAGAAAAGGAGAAAAGACATGAGGTTAAAAAAGACTAAAAAGTCTCTCACAGGCTGCAAGACGCAGGAAGTTTGTGTGTGGTCACGTGACTGCATGGCTACGTCTGATTGGTGAAACAGTCATGCAGTAGATCCACTGGCAACTTCTCTCTTGCAAAAATACAGTTTAATGTATAAAAGTAACGATTCGAGTGTCGCCCAATGTAGCAGAGTAAGAGTAGCATTTCTTCTTTACAAATGTACTCAAGTAAAAGTAAAAAGTACGGTGCAGTAAAACTACTTTACTCAAGTAAATGTAACTCGTTACTACCCACCTCTGGTGACGACTGGTGCAGCTTCACACTTCTAAAAGACTGTTTTGTCTTGGTGGCACACTATATTACTCTACTTTCCCCTTTTGTATTCTTTGATGTGTAGCCTTTATCAGAAAGTCTCAAATCCCATAGACGCACCACTGTTTATAAGGGTTTGTACTTATAACTTCTCCCCACCTTCCCTTCTACATCTATAACCTCAGGCAATTACATAGAGTAAAAGACAAGCAGGAGTTAAGTTACAACTTAAATAATGTATAATTATTGACAATTTTCATAAAATAATAACAATCAGGAAAGTGCTTTTGAATATTGGCAACCACACAACCTGATAAATGCTGATGTGTATTTTCAGGCTGCACACAGACTTGCAGTTACTATAAATGTCTCTAGTGAAGTCATCATTTTTTGGTCAGCCAGGCCGCATGCGTGTCTCTATATGGCGGCCGAGTTGTGCTTCTCAATGTGGTCTTCTTTTCAGTCCATGGTGTGTGAGATGCTCCTTCATCATGATGGTTTGAAAGAGAGGGAGGGAGGGATAGAGCAACCGAATTTATGTATTCTTTGTCCAAATACCAATAGCGTGTCATGCTACAGAATGGCCTCTGTTTCAAACCAATCCCAAACAGCCATACTTCATACCCATGGGGGTACACAATATCTGTCACACCTGTCCCCCAAAACCGTTTTTTGAGCTAATGTTTGCCATACAGGTAGTCTGGCTTTCCTGTGGGTGTTGATTGAGAGGGTCCTGCAGCGAATCAATCACTTGCCAAACTGGTTTTAGGCACCTCTTCCAACCCTGTCATAAAATTCCCCACTTACTCCTAAAATGAGGAGTGAAGGGTCTTAAACATCAAACCATTGCTGTTCTTATCAATAATATAGCACTAATATTACATTGCTTTGTCTAAGTTACAAATACAAAATATTTATCAACTTATATACAAAATTTCACACCACAACAGGGACTCATTCAGTTTCTGGCCTGGTCAAGGACCTTCTGGAATTTTCACATTCAGTCAGGTCACTTCTTAATCTTCATTTGCTTAAACTGAAAAGGCTCAGCTCTTTAATCTTCCCTCATAACTCGTCCTCTGTAGCCCTGGAATCAGCCTAGTCCCTCTTCTCTGGACTTTTTCTAGCACTGCTAGATGAAAGAGGCTAAATGGCCATCTTCTCCTTATTGGTACAATACCAGAAACTAGAAGTGGCAGAGTTAAAGATACTAAGATTTGCATTGGGTGTGACGAGGATGGACAGGATTAGGAACAAGGACGTGAGAGGGCCAGCTCAGGTTGGACGGTAAAGTCAGAGAGGTGAGATGGCGTTGGTTTGGACTTGTGCAGAGGAGAGATGTTGGGTATATTGGGAGAAGATTGCTAAGGATAGAGCTGCCAGGGAAAAGGAAAAGAGGAAGGCCTAAGGGAAGGTTTATGGATGTGGTGAGAGAGGACATGCAGGTGATGGGTGTAACAGAACAAGATGACGAGGACAGGAAGAGATGGAAAACAATGATCTGCTGTGGCGACCCCTAACGGGAGCAGCCAAAAGGAGAAGAAGAAGATGATCAGAAACTCATGGCAATCATGTAATGAAATGAAGGAAGCGGACCAAATGGATGTATATGTAATGATAGATTCTGAGAGTTAGTGTACTAATTCAGTGATATTCAGGATATGTATGAGGGAAGTGTGACCATGGTGAGGTCTATGGTGGGAGTGACGGATACATTCAAGGTGGAGGTGGGATTACATCAGGGAGCGGCTCTGAGCCCTTTCTTATTTGTAATGGTGATGGACGCGTTGACAGATGAGATTAGACAGGAGTCCCCGTGGACTGTGATGTTTGATGATGACATTGTGTTCTGTAGCGATAGTAGGGAGCAGGTTGAGGAGACCCTGGAGAGGTGAAGATCTGCTCTAGAGAGGACAGGAATGAAGATCAGTAGGACCAAGACAGAATACATATGTGTGAATGAGAGGGAGGTCAGTGGAATGGTGAGGATGTAAGGAGTAGAGTTGGCGAAGGTGGATGAGTTTTAATAACTGGGATCAACAGTACAGAGTAATGGGGATTGTGGAAGAGAAGTGAAGGAGAGAGTGCAGGCTGGGTGGAGAAGAGTGTCAGGAGTGATTTGTGACAGACAGGTATCAGCAAGAGTGAAAGGGAAGGTCTACAGGACGGTAGTGAGACCAGCTATGTTATATGGGGTGGAGATGGTGGCACAGGAGACAGAGCTGGAGGTGACAGAGTTAAAGATGTTAAGATTGGCATTGGGTGTGACGAGGATGGATAGGATTAGAAATGAGGACATTTGAGGGACAGCACAAGTTGGACGGTTGGAAGACAAAGTCAGAGAGGCAAGATTACATTGGTTTGGACATGTGCAGAGGAGAGATGAGGGGTATATTGGGAGAAGGATGTTAAGGATAGAGCTGCCTGGGAAGAGGAGATAGGGAAGGCCTAAGAGGAGGTTTATGGATGTGCTGAGAGAGGACATGCAGGTGATGGGTGTAACAGAACAAGATGCAGAGGACAGGAAGAGATGGAAAATGATGATCTGCTGTGGCAACCCTTAATGGGAGCAGCAAAAAGGAGGAGAAGAAGAAGATCAGAAACTCATGGCAATTATGTAATGAAATGAAGTAAGCGGACCAAATGGATGGATATGTAATGAAAGATTATGAGATTTAGTGTACTAATTCAAAGATGACTGTGGCATCTTCAGAAGACAGAGGTCTTCTGTTTTTGTTTTCATGCTTTTAAATTTCTTTCCATCCCACCCAAGACTGTCCTGCCTTGCTTAGCTGCCATTCCTACTGGAACAGGCAGGCTGTAGAGAATGGATGGACATTGGTTTATAAACTTAATGAAGAGGCAGACCGACTTGCTCCAGTAAACAGATTATATATGTGCATGTGCTGCATACTGTTTGTTTGACAATTTCATTTAATATTTATTTAATATCATTGGGCTTTGCATCTTTACCAGTCAGACAATGTTTATTGTTGAAAGGTTATTGAAAAATACAAGAATTCAAGGCCTGAAATATCCAGACAGCGCATACAGGTTTAGTCAGGAGATGGAGTTGGGCTGCTCAGGCGAGTGTTTATTAAATTTTATCATAGCTGTAATCGTGTCATGGAAAGGAGCCATTGAAATAGTGGAGTTGATTAAATATCCAAGAAAAATTATTTGGGCCACACAATATGTTATGTAAAGGTGCACTATACCCTGAGTAAAGATACAGTGTAAAAACAAAAAGGGAAAAAACACAAAAAAATGTATTTTATTGTTCTACAACGTTGACTTACAGTGGATTTATTTTGGCCTTTTTGACACTGATCAACAGAAAAAAGACTCGTTAATATCAAAGTGGTCTAATTTAATTACAAATATAAAACATCATCAAATAGTTGAAATCATAAGTATTCACCTCATCTAATGTGACACCCCTAAGTCATTACTGGTGCAGATGATTGGTTTTAGAGTCCAAGTGAAGACCACCTGTCTGGGGTTTCACTTGACTGTAGGTTAATTCCACATTACATAACTGTTTGTCGTGGGGTCCGTTAGATTTGCTGATCGCAGCTGCCAACCTCATTGCTGGACCATGTCAAATTATATGACTGATAATCACAGTCCTTGTCACATTTACTGAGCGAGTGCTAATCTTCCGTCTAAGTTGTGCCCGCCCCCTTTTTTTTTGACAGCCAATAGCTTGTGAGTGTGCTGATAAAAAACAAGATCCAGGCCTTTAATGATCTCTTGGGCACGGCCATTAGCAGTGTGCCTGTCTGCGGAGAGAGTGTCGACCTTGTCATTGAGAGGTTTACTTGCCTCGGCAGTGACATTCACGTCTCTGGTGACTCTTCCTATGAAGTCAGTAGATGGATTGGGAGACCACAGGGTGTCATGAGGTCGCTGGAAAGGGGTGTGTGGCGCTCCTGATATCTCAGCACAAGGATGAAGTCTTTAGAGTCCTGGTGCTCCATGTTTGCGAGACATGTACGCTATCCAGTGACCTGAGATGAAGACTGGACTCCTTCACTACTGTGTCTCTTTGGGGAATCCTTGGGTACCGCTGGTTTGACTTTGTGTTGCTCACAGAATTCCAAATGACCTGCACTCTGAGGGAGCGTCAGTTACATCACTACAGCCATGTGGCCGACGGTGATCCGGCTCACAGGACCCTCATTGTTGAGGACACGAGTGGTTGGTCTAGGCCAAGGGAATGCCCATGTAACATTTTGCTGTGACAGATAGATAGATAGATAGATAGATAGATAGATAGATAGATAGATGTGAAAGGCACTATATAATAGATAGATAGATAGATAGATAATTTATTAATCCCAAGGGGAAATTCACATACTCCAGCAGCATCTTACTGATAAAAAAAATATTAAATTAAAGAGTGATAAAAATGCAGGTATAACAGACAATAACTTCATATAATGTTAACTTTTACCCTCCTGGTGGAATGGAAGAGTCGCATAGTGTGGGGTCTCCTCAGTCTGTCAGTGGAGCAGGACGGTGACAGCAGTCTGTCGCTGAAGCTGCTCCTCTGTCTGGAGATGATCCTGTTCAGTGGATGCAGTGAATTCTCCATGATTGACAGGTGCCTGCTCAGTGCCCGTCGCTCTGCCACGGATGTCAAACTTTCCAGCTCTGTGCCTACAATAGATCCTGCCTTCCTCACCAGTTTGTCCAGGTGTGAGGTGTCCCTCTTCTTTATGCTGCCTCCCCAGCACACCACCGTGTAGAAGAGGGCACTCGTCACAACTGTCTGATAGAACATCTGCAGCATCTTATTGCAGATGTTGAAGGACGTCAGCCTTCTAAGAAAGTATAGTCGGCTCTGACCTTTTTTACACAGAGCATCAGTATTGGCAGTCCAGTCCAATTTATCATCCAGCTGCACTCCCAGGTATTTACAGGTCTGTACCCTCTGCACACAGTTACCTCTGATGATCACGGGGTCCATGAGGGGCCTGGGCCTCCTAAAATCCACCACCAGCTCCTTGGTTTTGCTGTTGTTCAGGTGTAAGTGGTTTGAGTTGCACCATTTAACAAAGTCTTTGATTAGCTTCCTGTACTCCTCCTCCTGCCCACTCCTGATGCAGCCCACCATAGCAGTGTCGTCAGTGAACTTTTGCACGTGGCAGGACTCCGAGTTGTATTGGAAGTCCGATGTTTGTTGGCTGAACAGGACTGGAGAAAGTCCAGTCCCCTGCGGCGCTCCTGTGTTGCTGACCACAATGTCAGACCTGCAGTTCCTGAGACGCGCATACTGAGGTCTGTCTGTAAGATAGTCCACAATCCATGCCACCAGGTATGAATCTACTTCCATCTCTGTCAGCTTGTCCCTAAGGAGCAGATGTTGGATGGTGTTGAAGGCATTAGAGAAGTCCAGAAACATAATTCTTACTGCATCACTGCCTCTGAGGGTGGAACTGGACCGCATGTCTGCCTGGGGGGTTGCCAACTAGAATCTCAAGTTTTATCATGTGGTGGGTCCGGCAACACGCTGTACCAGTGCCTGCTCCCCAACCTGACCTGACCTGATAATAGCATGTTGCCTGATGCTTTTGAGAGTTCAGCCACAGTTGTGGCCTTTTATTTCCTTTTTCCTTTCTGTTTTAGTACATGAAACACAAGACATCAGACCGATGAGCTTCTCTTCTATTTGTGAGGTTCAAAACACACGTGTCGCTTGTTTCTTGTCACCACTTCTATGCTTTGTACTTCCAGGTGAATGCTGATTGGTTCTCAACTCTCACATGCAAAGATCCTGTCCCCCAAACAAAAGAGATAATCCAACCTGTTTGATTTTATGGTAGCCAGTCGCAGACTAGTTGGTCTCAGTCATTGGTTATGTCAGACGAATCGGCTTCACTGTCCCCAACTGGCTAAGATTATATAAGTGAAGGCTACAAATGAAAATTCTGGATGAAGTCAAGTGGTCTCTTTTATCTTGGACCCGGGGGTACTTCCAGTGCTGGGGCATAGCCTGATGAAAGTATTATGGATCAATTGGAAGTCCCATAAAGTATGGATTGTGAATCCAGGCAGCTCCCCCTGATGGTCCCAATGCAACACAATAGGGTTGCCTCACGGGACTACAGGTCCTAGCATGCCCTGAGGGCAACCATGTAGGAATCCTAACCCAGGAAGGCTGCCATCTAGTGTATTGGGGGGAGAAAACATTCATCAGTGCTCATGTTCCCTATCTTTTCATTGTACTGGCCTCTCTGCCTTGTTCAGTCCCAGTCGAGATGCCAGTCCTTGTGTGTCATCTATTACACCACCTAAGAATTTGTCATAGCTCTCTGCACCTGTACTTATTGAAGAGTGATATACAAAAATCATCTGAATTGAACTAAACACAGGCTCTGTTGTGGCCAAAACTGGAGAAAATGCTGTGCTGTTTATGCATTGCTGGAATAGATCGTTTGGACTTGGGGGGGCAGACACTTTTTCACACGCACATGTTAGCTGTTAGCTGATTTTGTCTATGAATTAGACATCAAATTTGGGTGGCGATTTGTTTGTATGAGTTCTCTTTTTTTCTATTATTAAGGTCTAGATCAGTCAGTCAGTCATTGTCCAACCTGCTATATCCTAACACAGGGTCACAGCCAGCACAAGGCAGGAACAAACCCCGGGCAGGGTGCCAGCCCACCACAGGGCATACCAACACACACCAAGCACACACTAGGGATAATTTAGGATCGCCAATGCAACCAACCTGCATGTCTTTGGGACTGTGGGAGGAACGGGGTGAACATGCAAACTCTATGCAGGGTTAGGGTTAGGGAAGCGAACCCAGGTCTCCTTACTGCAAGGCAGCAGCGCTACCACTGCGCCACCGTGCTGCCCCAGGTCTGGATTAAATATATTCAATATTAACAATATGTCAAGGTTTAAAGATGGATTGATTTTTGTCTTTTTTTTATTAATATTGAGTTCAATAAAAGCCCAGCTTGATAACTCGCTACCAGGGTTGACACTCTCAGTTTCTATTCCCCTGCCAACGCACCTTCAAGTTGGCATCAAACCTGACAATGATTGGCTTCTGACTCACAGTTTTCGTTTTGTTTTTTTATCTTTCTTTCCTTGCTGTCACCTACTGTAAATTTTCAGCCCAGGAATTTCCCACCTATCTGTATATCTTTCCTGGGGATGTTAATCATTGGCCTACATTCTTCCTTGAAGTTTCCCTGAAGTGGGGGGCTTTGACTTATGGGCAATCTGTTGAGGCGCTAGAACAGTTCGGCACTTTGAGGTTGAGATATTAAAGGGCTGGAGGCAGGCTGAAATCCGTGAAAGAAATAACATTTCCATCATCTCATGAAAGCAGCCAGGCGAGCTGGTATGCAGATCTCTTCATGTGTGACTCCATTTTATTTATGTATTATTTTTCACTGGGCAGCCCCTAACTTTTATGCTAAGCAGGCTGATCCTCTTCCCCTCCTTAACCTGAGGCATTTTCTTTGAGAATGAAGAAGAATTTGAGGAGTCGTTGAAGGAATGCTTACACCAGCACTGCCTTTATTATGGCCTCATTGGGAAGTCTGTAATCAAAAAGTGAACTGTTTCTTAAATCCAAAATTGCTTTTTTCTCCATGTTTCAGTCCCTTATGTCCAGCAGTGTCTTTCCAAAACAAAACTCCATTGTCTTCCTGTTTTGGTTTTCTTGCAATCTACTTCTGTTTAACACCGAGTTTGTTTTCTGGGTGGCACAGTGGTTAGCGCCAGTGGATCCAGTGTGCTAGATTTGAATCTTGCCATCTTCTCTGTGTCCGCATGGGCTTATTTATGGGTGATTGGGTTTTCCTCCCACGTTTCCAGAGATGAACCATTGTAAATTGGCTGAGTGTGAGTGTGCCATGACTGGGGAGTCCCAAAAAGCACAGAAGTCCAAAGGCACATTCAAAAATTGCCCTCTACACGTTTGATACCGTCAATCCCCAACTATATATGTTACCGGCAATGTATGAAAGGCAGGCATTATATAGAATGCCTAGGCCAGGGGTGGCACTCCGGGTGTCCCTGGTTTTCCTTAGAGGTGCTGGCGGAAGTGCTGAGGTCCAGGGCTTCTCAGGCATCCAGGAGCTCCCTGGCGGTGACCACAGGCCCCTATAGGGTGGGGCTCTACATGCTCCATTCCCGTGGCCCCCATACAAACCAGGGTGGCTGCCCTCTTGTGGTCCGAAGGAGGCGTAGTCCCTCTCCCGGTCCTTCCAGGTGTCCTGACTGGGTACAGCCCCCAGCCGCCTGCCACAAGGTAAAAAAAAAAAAAACTGTTTCCCATTGTATCACCGTTTAAGAGGGGGTTTTGGTCTCCTTGGGTTGTGTTCAGCCCCCCTCTTCACAACACGAGCGGCAGAGACACGAAGTAGCACAGGCCATGGGGGTTGGCAAGCTAAGCGAGCAGGGGGTGGACCCTCTAGTTTTTTATAAAGAATAAAAAGGTTTATTTTATCAAAAGGCTTTGCAGTACATGAAGACCCATAGACCACAAAGGAATTGCCTGAGAAGCAAGGCAATCCAATACTGAAACTAAAGGCATTGTCGAAATAATAATAATTAATTATATAAACAATAATAATAATAAGAATTATTATTAGTTGGCAACCCCCCAGGCAGACATGCGGTCCATTCTACCCTCTGGAAATGACCATCTATCTGTCACAGCCAGGTGTTTCATGGACGTCCCCTTGGCCTGGTCCAGCTGCTCGGGTCCTCAACAATGAGGTCCTGTGAGCTGATCACCCTCGAGGAATTGCGCCACATGGCCGTAGTGCACAATGCAGGTAATGTGCCTCATTTGGGACTCCGTGCTTCTGCTCATTCGACATAAAGTCACACCAGCGGTACCCAAGTAGAGACACAGTACCGAAGAAGTCCAGTCTTCATCTCAGGTCACTGGATAGCATCCATGTCTCACAAACAGGGAGCACTGGGACTCTAAAGACTTGGACCTTCGTCCTTTTGCAGAGAGTGCCACACACCCCTTTCCAGCGACCTCATGACCCTCCATACTCTCCCAATCCATCTACTGACTTCATCGGAAGAGTCACCAGAGACATGAATGTCATGGCTGACACAACAAGCAACACAAGCGCCATTGATAGCAACTCCTCTATGTCCGCCATGTTGGATTATGGTTTGTTTCCATTAAGGGTGACCAATCATGGTGAGATGTTGTCATGAGTGTTGCTTTCCTGTATGCGTCTAAATTGCATTTTGTACAGGTTGAATGCATTTTACTAGTCGCTGCAGTTTTGCAATAAACACCATGGCTGGCAGCGTTACCACCCCTTCATTGCTGAGTGCCCAGTGTAGGCAAACATCCAAGTCATCTACATTTTTGGTCATTTTAGTGGGGACACAGATACTTTTGTAAATGATGTGAAAATATTAGCATGGACAGTTTTTCTTTAAAACGTTTTTTTAATCTCCTTAATGTTATGTGTACCCCCAGGGAAAAATGAGCCAAAAATGCTGAGTTATTTTCAACAAGAGAAAATGTTATTACATGAAAGAGAAACATGAAAATACCAAGACGTCAACATCAATAGAGTAGGAGAGGCATGTGGAGTGTCCACTACTATACTGTGTGACCTGTAGGAGGCACTGAAGCTCCCCAAACTCCCAACACAACAGGTTTGGACGCAAGGGTTTTATTGTGGGAAACTCTTTACAGAAAGCAGTTCCCACCCCATAATAAACATTTCGCTTCAAAGGCACAATCACTGAGTCTTCTCTCTCTCCCAGCCTCCACCACTACTCCAGCAAGCTTCGTCCACCTCCTCCCGACTCTGGCTCCTCCATTGATGTGAGGCTGCTCCCTTTATTATACTCTGTGTGTTCTTCTGGTGGTCTGAAGCTGTGGCCCTGAAGCACTTCTAGGTGAAGCTGAGGTCCCACAGAGTAGGGATTCCCAATCCCTGGAGGGGGGGCGATTTCACTGCTCGCGCGGTGTAGTGTCCCTTGGGTGGCTCCCAGTGGCAAGCAGTGACCTGTGGTCCATAGTCACCGGGGCCACAGCTATCGCTCGTGTGCAGGACGGAGGCTTGATGGGACGGTTCGCTGCCTGCCCACTACGCCGCCACAACTACTGCTCCTGACTGGACGCAGGCTGGATGGAGCGGAGGGGGTTGTTTCACTGCCCGCCCACCACACAAGGCTGCCCCGTTCGTTCCTGCTGGTAATGCTGCAAGCGGTGACCCGGTTGTGGCTGAACGGAGACCATTGAGGGTGAACGGGGCAGCGGGGGGTAGCATTGTAGTGTGGCTGCCTGTCAAATGGGGGCGGTGGTGGGCAATTCACTACCCGCCGTTCGTCGCACCGTGTTCGTTCTCGGTGGGCGGATGCTGCGGGAGTGGATGTGACTGTGTGGTGGGCTGTTAGTGAACCGCCCCTCGCCGCCCCCATTCATTCTCAATAGCAAGCCTGCTTGTACCGTTACGCACATAGCAGGAAGTTGTCTCTCGTTCAGTACACCAGACGTGTTGACGACGGGTGCCTTCCAGCTGTGATAGCGTATACAGAGCTGTGCAGAAGAGCTCATCTTAACCTTTTGTCTTCACCCTTCAAGAATGTCTCTGAAACACAAATCTGATGCAAGTGCTGGCGATACAGTAAAGAAGAGAAAAAAACATCACCATGGAAAATAAAGTAGAAATAATAAAAAGGTCAGAGAGAGGTGAAACTCCATCATTCATTGGCAGAGCACTTGGTTACAGTCAGTCAACAACAGCATTTATTAAAATAATGGACCTGCTCTGACTTACATACAAATTCAACTTAAGTACAAACCTACAGTCCCTATCTCGTACGTAACCCCGGGGACTGCCTATACTAGTATGCTCTGTGTGGGCATCCCAGCCTGGGTTGGCTGCCATCCAGTGTTTTGGGGAAGGAGCCAACATGAATAAGATGCCTTCCCCTGTCCTTTGATGTGAATGACCTCCCAGTCACGCAAAGATTCCTGAACAGTCCTGGCCGGGGCAGACCACTAACATGGGCCATCCACCACAACTGACGCAGATTTAGTACATGTCCTTCGTGTGATGTGTTTTGTGACATTCACCAACACACAGCCTGTTGTTGCAGTTGGGAGAAGGGAAGCATGTTTCTTTGCGCACTTTTATTATAATATTTTTCCGTTGCTTGCACACGAGAGGGAAGAATGTCGGAGCCTGAAGCGCATGATTGATGCGCCCCTTGTGCTGTAGCAAGATTTAGTGACTTCCATATTGAACATTGACAGTTGCCACATTGTGAACAGTGCTTAGGGGGCTAATGTCTTGCCTGTCCTTGCCTGCCCTTGCACTTAATTGCAATTATTTCACCTTTGTGTCACATGGCTGCTGTAACAACACATGGAAGCATCACATGCCGGGCGGATTACGACAGTTTGGCTGTACAGTGCTGTATCATGCATCGGTTTCATTTTCATGTCATCGTCTAACGTTCAATTCATGTCGTCATCACTAACGCTCCATTTGAACAACGGCTCCATTTCAGTTCATTCTAAAACTGCCTTTATGACTTTTCACTTGCCTTTGTGTTTTATATTGGAGGCTCCGCCCCACTCATGAATATTGATTAATTACCTTAGAGTTACCACTGGGTGAGTTACCACTGGGTGTGACGAGGATGGACAGGATTAGAAATGAGGACATTAGAGGGTCAGCTCAGGTTGGACGGTTGGGAGACAAAGTCAGTGAGGCGAGATTGTGTTGGTTTGGACATGTGCAGAGAAGAGATGCTGGGTATACTGGGAGAAGGATGCTAATGATAGAGCTGCTAGGGAAGAGGAGAAGAGGAAGGCCTAAAAGAAGGTTTATGGATGTGCTGAGAGAGGACATGCAGGTGGTGGGTGTAACAGAACAAGATGAAGAGGACAGAAAGATATGGAAGAAGATGATCTGCTGTGGCAATTACTAACGAGAGCAGCAAAAAGGAGAAGAAGAAGACGATCAGAAACTCATGGTAATTATGTAATGAAACGAAGGAAGAAGACCAAATGAATGGATATGTAACGAAAGAAGAAGAAGAACCTTAGAGTTACCATAAAGTGGCAAAAAACATAGGAAGGAGAATGCAGCATTGATGTTATGTTATTTCATCCACTAGATGCCAGCAGAATATTTAACACTGTAAAGTGTACCATTACATGTCATTCTGAGTCTGACTCGGGTTTAACCGTAATTACACAGAATTCCAAGCACTTGGTGTTCATGCCAGCATAGTGGTTTGTGTGTTTTATAGTCCCATTGATCTAATGTTGAACACACTTGATCCTCATCAGGGTCACAGGGATCAAAGTCCATCGCTGAAGCATTGGATGCAAGTCAAGAACCAATGCTGGACGAGGTGCTAGTCTGTAGTGGGGCTACATAGTAATAATGTATTCGATGTGTGTGCAGAGTGCGTGTTTTTTCCATCGTCCCGTTTTACTGTTCGTTATGTGTACGTCAGTGAATGTTGTCTTCGTAAGTGCAGAGGGGACGGATGAGGGAGAGAGACTGCAGCCCCAGGATGGAAAGCGCTTGTTCACATTCAGTTACATTTAAACGATCAGGAGGGAAAGAAAAGGAAGGAGAAAGACAGAGATTTCATTTAATGACAACAAACCACCATTTCCTGCTATTTTTCACATTGCGCTTTGTATCCAGTTTGTTTCTCATTCCGCCGGATTCACTTCAGCTCAATCATCGGCAGAAACCCCGGGGTTGGACTTCATTATCCACCATACGCCGAGGAAACACGGTGAGATTGTTCCATTTTTCCGGGAGATTCAAACACATCCATTCTTTGTTGATCAGTCATCCATATTCAGGACAGTAATATACCTGGCCTCAAGTTCACGATCATTGTCATTTCAGTATTCATTCATTATTGTTATTTGTGTTTGTTATACGTTACAGAGGCAAGGGAGGGTTTGTTATTGCGTATATGAGGTTTTCACGTTGCTGCTTTGGTGGAGGGATATACATATCTATAAATATATTTTCTACGTGTGGAATTTGCATTTTTTTGTTATTGTGTTTCATTTAATATATTTATAAACCTATTTTACATATCTGCTTTTGTGTGCTTGTGCTTGAGGGGAAAATATTATTTGTTAGAGGTACGGTTTGGTATATGCAGGTTCGCCTCAGTAATTCATCCAGGCCACAGGTCTTGGTAGTGTAGCTGCCGGCTGGGTAAGGAGTCGGCCGTTACAAGTCCATCACAGGTCACTCACTTGTACCAATCCCAATGTCAGTCAGCAGCTATCCTAACCTGCAAACCTTTGAGACATGGAGGAAAAAGTGAAAATAAATACATAAATAGACAAATAAATAAATAAATAACACGCAGGCATGGGGCGAACATTTCATGCTGACATTGACCAGGCAGTAACCTGTCGGAGGTCTTGAGGAGTTGCAAGGCCACAGTATTATTTCCGTAACTCCAGCCCCTCGACTTTTCATTACAGAGCCACTCCATAGCAAGAAACCATCCTGGAGGTGAGGCCAACCATATTGCAGAACCTTTCTTGAATGTTTTAAATCTTATTCTATCCTACAGAACTAAGTTTGGAGATCAAAACCATAAACAAGTACACCCACAAAACAATAAGAAATTTGAGAAATGAGACCTTGTTTTTGCCATTGTGTTAAACCATCTATTTGAAATGTCAAGCAGAAAATCTACAGAACATACATCATGTCGACATAAATAGTTAAATACTCAGTATTTTCAACACACACTAAGAATACAAAAGTTTCACCATTTTCATTATTTTTTTTTTTACAGTTAAAAAAGACAATGAGTTAAGACCAAGACAAACTAATGTCAAAGGTTCTGCATTTTTCTTTTTTAAAAAGAAAGATTTAGGTAACCTTTTAACAGATGACATGAAGGAAAAGTCATAAATACTGTACAGGCTGTTTCCACACAATTTTTTTTTTCAGTACACCCTCCTCTTATCTGGAGTTCTCCATAACCCCCCAAACACACACACCCAGACTGTGGTCCTTGTCGACTGTTCACATCGATGGGCCACGTCAATTTAAGCGACTGAAAATCACTGGCCGTGTTCAAATTTAGTGACTGAGCTTCCCGCCTTCCAGCACAGTCAGCCTCACCCCTTTTTGTGACGGCCAATAGCGCGCTGCCTGATGAAGCCAGTGTTGTATGAAGGGTTAACAGGTGCAGTGAGTTCAGCCCCAGTCTCTGCCCTTTTTTCTTTTTTCCATTACGTCGTGGTACATAAAACATGAGACATCAGCCATATATGTTTCTTATTCATTAAGGTCCCATGTTCCATATTCGTCATTACTGCATTCTATACACTGCACTTTCAGGTGGACGCTCATTAGTTGTCAGCTCTCATGTACTCAAAACCACTCTGCGACAAATCAAATCGGTTTGGTTTTATCGAGGTGATTTGTTGACCAGTTGGACTGAGTAGCTGGGCATGTCACAATGCACAACTAGCTTCATGGGTGCATGTCGACAATTGTCTCTGACTCGCTAGGATTATGTAAATGAAGGCCAAATTATGTAATTATTTTGACTTGCTAGGATTATGTAAATGAAGGCTACAACTGAATTTCACTGGAAAAGTCATGTAATGTGACATGGCCTTAGAGTCACCAGTTTTATTTTAATCTAAGGTGACCCGAGCTGGACAAGGCTACGTGACACATTAATGTCATAAATGGAGCCTGAGCTGGTGGGGTAACATCTAGGACCTGGAATGAGTAGACCAGGCATGGACATCCCTATTAACAGGCTCAATGGCCTCTCTGTGACTTGAGTTGACCGTGCGTGGACCAAATGTATTTCTGTTATTAACGTGTGCTTTATATTTGAATGAAGTCTGGGAAACACGAGTTGACTGTATGGCCAGGTACATAGACTGGGGGGACACAGTTTTTATCTGGAGATACAAATGGTTGTTACTGTTATGTTCCAGTCAGGCTTCCTCCCCAGGCTGGGGTTCAAATCCATGTTTTACATCCTTTTTCGTTTTTTTTTTGTTAAACCATTTTTTTTTATATCAGCGTTACCTTTGATATTTTTCTGGTGGATTTGCTTTGCCAGTGTCATGTACCATGTGTTTTGTGGGTGGTTCCCCAAGAGGTCGGGCCACCTGCCAGTCACTTGCGGGAACTGCCCTCTTCTTTATAAAATTGTAGGGTCTTACTTTTGTTTTTACTATGCTTTGGAGTTTTGGACCATTTTGTTCTGTTTTTTTGATTTGCCATTGGATTGAGTATTGGGACTTGTTTGCCTTGGATTGGTCTTGCTGGCATCTCCTTTTTGCCTTACATACTTTTTTTTTTATTCTTTATTTCTCCTTATACAATTTCTCATATGAGGAATTGGTTAGTTTTTGCATACCCCTTGAGGTCAGAGTGCAGGGTCAGCCATTGTACAATGCCCCTGGCATCAAGGGCCCAGCATCTCTTCTGGCAGTGATGGGGATTTGAACCGGCAACCTTCGGGATACCAGCGCAGATCCTTAGCCTCAGAGCCACCACTCCGCCCAAACAGTACTTACAGCGCATTTTTATGATAATAAATCTTGCATTTTTATAAAAATTCTACATGGCCCTTTTTATATTTAGCCAGGGTTTTTGATGGGATTTCCCCCTCTAGGGAGCATTTTTGGGAGTGTGCTTTGGAACTTTAGTGCTTTGGGACTCTTAATCCATAACAGTTACATTCAAGAGTCATGGTATGGCGTATGGTGGAGGTGACTGGGGATTAGGATTTGGACAGGAAGACCAAGGTGACAAGATTAGAGTTCAAAGAGCAAGACAGATTGATCTAACATGCTGAGAGGAAACCCAGGGAAATGGAGCTCAAATAAGAGGAAAAGGAGGTGGCATACGAGGAGCAACAGCCAGAAAAGATCACATATGGATCATCACATATCTAGATTACCTGTCTATTATTCTTCTAAGGAAAAACAAGAAAGTTTTTTTTTACTTCAGTTATCTAGTTCCAAAGCTCAAATTTGCAGACTCCATTCATTAAACTAGAATCCTTTGCAAACTGGATGGTCTCTCATCCCAAAGTCAGTCAAGTGGCATTTAAACCCTTTAACTGGCGAGGCAGTGTTTTAAGAGTTCAGTAACATTGAAAATGGGCGGACTCAACAAAAATACACTGTATGTACAAAAGCCAACGGCACTCCACCCTGGATAAGCGTGACCATCACCCTGTCTCATATGGTGCAGCCCCTTGTCCAAAAGGCAGTTGGATGAAAGCGAGTGGAGAAAATAAATTCTGAAGTCTGCTGGTTGTCAGTGGGAACTGGTCTAGCAAAGAGAAAGTGCTGCCATAACACACCATACTAGGCAGGGCCAGTGCGTGCAGGCCATCAGGCCGCTGTTCAGCACGGGCTGTCCTACACCTGAGTGGCCCCCATTCTGCATGTCATGATGTGAAGTAGGAACTTTGCATGGAGTAGAGCCGGTCGATGGGGTTTCCCACCCGTGCTTGCAGTAGTCCAGTCTCTGCTGTTGCTATCAGGCAGTCGCCGAGGTGTCCCAGGCTGCCATCGCTGTCCAAGTCATGGAACACAGACTCCGAATCTGGAAGAGAGGTAGAGAAAATCCAAAGTCAGCTGGGCTTGAACCCATGAGAGAAAAACACCCTGCAGCAGGATACCACCTTCATTACCGTAGGGGTGCAAGTGATCCCCTGGCATCTGGGGAGGCGTGAGGCCTTGCCGAAAGGAATCGCTGGCGTAAATATTCTGATCCAGGGTCAACAACTGCTGGCGAGGCATGGTAGAATACGGAGTCATGAGCCCATCTAGACCGTGAATGCTAGAGCCATCTAAGGTAGAAAGAGAAAAAAAAAAAGAAAATCAAGGCAAGGGAGAAAAAGGCAGCGGTGTTTAGGTGGAGGGAGGAGGTCAGGAAAAACTGTCATGGATGATATAAGCTCTATCCACCCCATCCTATCAATGGAAGGGGGGAGTCTCTGACTTCCTGATGTTTCTCTAACCTAACTTCTCTTAAGTTGTTGTTCGTGTCACGATTCGCCAGTCTCAAAAACTAAACATAAATAAATCCTTACAAGGCACAAACAGTGCAATTGGATTTGTCTAGGTTTTTGTAGTAGGGAACAGCACGTGGTGCTAAAAAGAACTGATTAAAAGTAACAAAAAATGAAAAACGCATGGCTGAGCTCACAGGAACTGATTTGCTGGCATGATTGTATACAGGTAGGTGTTAGTGCCTGCCTAGGTAGACTAGCTCCTAATGAGCATACAGATGTGCTTGAAAGTTTGTGAACCCTTTAGAATTTTCTATATTTCTGCATAAATATGACCTAAAACATCATCAGATTTTCACTCAAGTCCTAAAAGTAGATAAAGAGAAACCAGTTAAACAAATGAGACAAAAATATTATACTTGGTTATTTATTTATTGAGGAAAACGATCGAATCTATACAAATAAAAGGCAAAGTCCTCACTGACTGACTGACTCACTCACTCACTCACTTCACTCACTCACTCACTCACTCACTCACTCACTCACTCACTCACTCACTCATCACTAATTCTCCAACTTCCCGTGTAGGTAGAAGGCTCATTCCTTACAGCATACTTACAAAAGTTAAGCAGGTTTCATTTCGAAATTCTGCACGTAACGGTCATAATGGTCGATAACGGTCGACAACGTCCGCCATATTGAACTTTCTTATTTATGGCCCCATCTTCACGAAATTTGGTAGGCGGCTTCCCTGCGTTAACCGAAACCGATGTACGTACTTATTCCGATGGTATGACGCCACTGTCGGCCGCCATATTGAACTTTCCAACGTCACTAATTCTCCAACTTCCCGTGTAGGTAGAAGGCTGAAATTTGGTAGGCTCATTCCTTACAGCTTACTTACAAAATTTAAGCAGGTTTCATTTCGAAATTCTACACATAATGGTCATAACTGTCAACAACGTCCGCCATGTTGAACTTTCTTATTTATGGCCCCATCTTCACGAAATTTGGTAGGCGGCTTCCCTGCGCTAACCGAAACCAATGTACGTACTTATTTCGGTGGTATGATGCCACTGTCAGCCGCCATATTGAATGTTTCAACGGTCTTTGTTACTTATGGGCCCTTCTTCAAGAAATTTGGTACGCGGGTTCCCAACGCTAACTGAATCCTACTTACGCACATATATACGTCCATAGACTGCAGCTCAGTCACCGTGTGAGGCGGCGTTGGGATGGGGGACCAACTTCCATGTTGGCTGCCTGCCTGTATAAGGCCGTCCGTCGCTCCAGTCTCTACATTCCCTTCCTTGCTTCGCCACGGGATTCACGTCTCCCTGTTGATAACTACAGCCTTTTTATTTAATCCACGGCTTCTCCGCTGTTTTATTGTTCATTTATTACGATTATAGTTATTGTGTAGGTATTTTAGACTTACTTTACATTGTTCAGGTACCCATTTCCTTTATTGTTCCAACCGTACCCCCATTAACATGTCTATCGAGGAGATCACCATCAATCAAAGAACTGTCACTTACCGAGTGGTTTCCATGCCCGGAGATACCACTTACCTTTTCCATTCTCTTTGTTACATATTGCACGGCCATATCAGGCTCACTTCTTGATATCCGGAGGAACATTGTGTCTTATGTATTGAGTGACTGGACAGGTTCAAGGTGTGGACTGATGACGGTACAGGAGGTAATTAGACTACACAGGAGCACTAGAAGAGTGAAATGCTTAAGCCCTTCACCTATGGATCTGCATGTGAGTTGATGGCTGCCACTGAATTGTTTGGTTGTCGCTTTTAAGTGTACCGAAGTGGCCAAATATTTTACACCTTTCGACAACCGCCAATGCCTCTTAAACATCTTAGATTGACAGGTGACGATTTCAGTAGTGGACACTTTGATGTTTATGATTGTTTAAACTCTCAAAAGCTGGATGTGAAGTTATCGATGAAACTGGTTGTATGCTTACAACGCTTGACAGATGCTGAATGTCACTTCAACACAAGTCCTACAAATACTGTCGTAATTGAAACAAACCATGAAACTCAAACCGATTATGACAGCAGCAATCCAAGCTGTGAGATTTGAGACAAGATTACTGTTCACATGGCCAACTGTACGTTACATGCTCAAGAGTAAGCTCAGCGCACAGCTTGGTCATATTACAACCGGAGGGCTGAACTCACAATGTGGTATACAAAGAGATCCTTAACAAATAATTATTGGTATATTTTACCTCAGTTTAAAAAGGTTTACTTTTCTTCTTAATAAAAATTTTAAGGCTGTACTTCACCGCTGCAAAGCACGGGTATTTTGCTAGTATTACATATTTGTGAGTGGCAGATGTATGTGAACCTCACAGATTATCAGTTAGTTTGAAGGTGAAATTCCAGTCTGGTGTTTTCAGTCAATGGGATGCCAATCAGGTATGAGTGGGCACCCTGTGTTATTTCAAGAACAGGATCTATCAAAGTCTGCTCTTCACAACACATGTTTGTGGACGTGCACGAACAAAGGAGATTTCTGAGGACCTCACAAAAAGAGTTGTTGATGCTCATCAGGCTGGTAAAGGTTACCAAACCATCTCTAAAGTGTTTGGACTCCACCAATCCACAGTCAGACAGATTGTGTACAAATGGAGGAAATTCAAGGCCATTGTTACCCTCCCCAGAAGTGGTCGACCAACAAAGATCACTCCAAAAGTGTAATAGTTGGCGAGGTCACAAAGGACCCCAGGGTAACTTCTAATGGTGCTTTTCCACTGCATAGTACGGCACGACACGGTTCAGTTCAGCTCACTTTTGGGGGGTTTTCCACTGGGAACAGTACCTGGTACCTGGTCCTTTTTTTAGTACCACCTCAGCCGAGGTTCCAAGCGCGCCGAACCGTTACCAAAAGCGTGGACGTGTAAACTGCTGGTCACTGATTGGCCGGAGAAAATCGTCATTAATGCGTCACTGGCTATTCTTTTCTTTAAAGGTACACACACGCGGAAGTTTGTGTCCTGTCTCTCCATCGCTGGACGCAGTTTGTTGCATAAGTGGATGAATGTTTCTTCAGACATTCGAAAGTTCTCCAGCCACTGAGTGTTTGTAAAACCGGGAACAATCACATCCCACCACTCTGAAGCACGGTTAAATGTCCAAACAGATGGTCTGTTGCGGCGACTTTTTTGCAAAATGTGGAAGATCTGTAATATACAGAATCAGCATTTTAATGTTACACTGGCAGTTAAGTTCTTTTTTTGCTTTGCAACAGTGATAAAAGTTAGCTAGTGATGTGCTTTTTTAGATGCTTACCCTTACGCATCGTCGAGCTAAAGTGTTGTCGTTGTCTGCGTGTTGTTGTAAAAGTTCCACGGTGTCACGGCAGTAGAGGCGGCGCAACTATAACGACACGTGAATAATCCCGCCCACTCTAAAGCGGTACTAAACTGCAGTCGAAACGCAAACCGAGCTGAACCGAGCCGAACCAAGGTGAGCTGTACTGAACCGTGCTGTGCCGTACTATGCAGTGGAAAAGCGCCTTAAGCGACTGAAGGCCTCTCTCACATTGGCTGATGTTCATGTTCATGAGTCCACCATCAGGAGAACACTCAACAATAATGGTGTGCATGGCAGGGTGGCACGGAGAAAGCCACTACTCTCCAGAAAAACATTGCTGCTCGTCTGTAGTTTGCTAAAGATCACGTGGACAAACCAGAAGGCTATTTGAAGAATGTTTTGTGGACGGATGAGACCAAAATAGAACTTTTTGGTTTAAATGAAAAGCGTTATGTTTGGAGAAAGGAAAACACTGCATTCCAGCATAAGAACCTTATCCCATCTGTGAAACATGGTGGTGGTAGTATCATGGTTTGGGCCTGTTTTGCTGCATCTGGGCCAGGACGGCTTGCCTTCATTGATGGAACAATGAATTCTGTATTATTTTAGAGAATTATAAAGGAAAATGTCAAGACATCTGTCCATGAACTGAATTTCAAGAGAAGGTGGGTCATGCAGCAAGACAACGACCCTAAGCACACAAGTTGTTCTACCAAAGAATGGCTAAAGAAGAATAAAGTGAATGTTCTGGAATGGCCAAGTCAAAGTCCTGACCTTAATCCAATCGAAATGTTATGGAAGGACCTGAAGCGAGCAGTTCAAGTGCGGAAACCCACCAACATCCCAGAGTTGAAGCTGTTCCGTACGGAGAAATGAGCTAAAATTCCTCCAAGCCGGTGTGCAGGAATGATCAGAAGTTACCGGAAATGTTTAGTAAGGAGGGTCACACCAGATACTGAAAGCAAAGGGTCACATACTTTTGCCACTCACAAATATGTAATATTTGATAATTTTCCTTAATAAATAAATGACCAAGTATAATATTAGAAATATAGAAAATTCTAAAGGGTTCACAAGCTTCAAACACAACTGTACACATCACAATAGTGGAAAAACACAAATATGTTCAGAAGTGCAAAATGATTCCATTATGACTCTGACTGTCTGAAAAAAGATCAGCAGAACTGGATTTCCTTCTTTAACAGGGAGAATGACAACATTGTGTCCCCCTTGGCTTTAGATCTTCCACTGTTTCTCAGAATCCAACAAAAATGCCAAAAGGGAACGATGAAAACAATGGCAAAAATGGACTGAAAGTTTTCATTCTTTTAATTAATTGTACACATTTCAGTTCTGATCTTCACATGGATCTTTAGGGAGCTCATATCCATCCATCCATTATCCAACCTGCTATATCCTAACACAGGGTCACAGGGGTCTGCTGGAGCCAATCCCAGCCAACACAAAGCACAAGGCAGGAACAAACCCCGGGCAGGGCACTAGCCCACCGTAGGGAAGCTCATATACCCTGGAGAATTCCTACCATGCCTTGTGTTTTTCTAAGGGCGCTGGTGGCTAGTCTTCTCTCTGTGATTAGACTACTTAATTTGCATAGTCCCTCCCCCACACGTGTCCCCTCCCTCTTCCCAGTTTTGTTTTATCACACCTTCGCTGTCCTCGTTGCTCTGTCTGCCCCCTCTACTTGGCCCACGCCTGGATGCCCCCATCTGTTCCTGCTCCTGTTGTTGCTGCTGCTGTTGCTGTTGGCGACGAGCAATCTTCTTCATCTGAAAGATACCAACAAGGTGTAGCTTGTGTCATCAGGCCGTCCAAGGGTCTCGTTCATAAAAATTTGAAAGTATGTGTGTGGAAAAAAAACAGGAAAATCTGTGCTCCAAATGAAAAAAAAAATTGAGTTTAAATGTATAAAATCCGGAGTATACACATTTGTGCACAATTTACGCTTTATAAACACAGTCATTTTGTAAATCAGTCAGTCATTTTCCAACCCGCTATATCCTAACACAGGGTCACAGGGGTCTGCTGGAGCCAATCCCAGCCAGCACAGGGCGCAAGGCAGGAACAAATCCCCGGGCAGGGCGCCAGCCCACTGCAGGACACACACACACAACAACACACCAAGCACAATTTTAGGATTGCCAATGTACCTAACCTGCATGTCTTTGGACTGTGGGAGGACAGACATGGGGAGAACATGCAAACTCCACACAGGAAGAACCTGGGAAGTGAACCCAGGTCTCCTAACTGCGAGGCAGCAGCGCTACCACTGCGCCACTGTGCCTCCATTTTGTAAATGCGAACACATAAATGCACTTTGAATCCCACCCAGCTGCCACACTGAAACAACCATACACAGCATGGACCTTGCTAATCAACCTCATACATATGCCACCATGATGCTGCAGACTCTCATAGGTTGGTACAGCAGCCTGCCACCTGATCCAGCCATCATGTGCAGCACAATCAGCAAGTCGTCTGCTAATGTTACTTTGCCTCAAAATAAGTAATCCATCCATCCATTATCCAACCCGCTATATCCTAACTACAGGGTCACGGGGGTCTGTTAGAGCCAATCCCAGCCAACACAGGGCGCAAGGCAGGAAGCAAACCTCAGGCAGGGTGCCAGCCCACTGCAGATAAGTAACCCAGTCCAAATTTTAAAATACAGAGCAGAATAGCAGAAAAACGAATAATTCACTGTGACATAGCGGGTCCGTGGCTCTAAGCTGATGGCCAGTTTTTAAATAAATAATCTCCACACTCTCAGCTTAAGGAGGGGGTGTGGCAGTGTGGTGGGAGCGGTTCCTGGGCACGACGTGGGCGTTGGAGTTTCCGCACAGGAGTCCACAGGTGCGGGATCGCCCGTATCCATAATTGATGCTGGGAGCAGCTAATTGCCACAGCTGTGCCACGTCCCCATTATAAAAAGGAGACGCGTGAGTGTGGAAGGGGAAAAAAAAAATGAGAGAAGGAAAGAGAGAGTGGAGGTTAGAGGAAGAAGAAGAAGGCAGGAGGAGCTGAGAGCCGGTGTGGGAGAGAGTGAGAGAGCTGTAGTCCTGAAAGGAGTGTGTGGCCGACACTCGAGGAGGCAGATGGAAGTGGTCACTCCAGCTGAATGATCTCAAGAAGCTGGAGTGACCAAGACGGTTGACGGCTCGCCACGTAAGGCCATGGAAGGCAGTGGGAGTCAGGGAGGCTTGGGAGGCTTAGCCCCTGTGTGAGCGACATGGCCGTTTTGTCCAGCGAGTGAGGCGAAAGGCAACCAGACCTGAAGTAAGGTCAGCTGCAGCTGGGGGCGAGTCCCCTGTTGCAAGACTCATATAGAAGAAGCTGGAGACCCACCAGTTAAAAGGAGAAGGCACCAGGTTTTTATAAAGGACAGCTTCCAGCCAGCATTTTAACCATGTTTTTTCAATGGAATTATTTACTGGGATTTTAACCTCCACAGTCACCTGTTTTTTATGGATTGTTTATTTATTAACTTTGAGTACCGCGCTATTTAGTTGGACACTTTGATTTTACCTGCATTGTGAGGGAGCATCAGTTACAACACTATGGCCATGTGGTGCGTTTCCCCGAGGGTGATCCGGCTCGTAAGATCCTCATTGTTGGGGACCTGAGTGGCTGGACCAGGCCAAGGGGATGCCCACGTAACTCCTGGTTGCGGCAGATAGAGGGTCACTTCCGGAAGGTGGGACTGGATCGCGTGTCTGCCTGGGGGGGTTTGCAAACCGGGATCCTGAGTTGTTTCGTCATGTAGTGGGTGCGGCAACCAGTGCATGCTCCCCAACTTGACTTGACTTGACTTTAATTTTGGTTTGTTAATAAAAGCATGGGACACTTTTACACCTTCCCCTTGCTCCATGTGTGATTTGTCCTCATTGCACAGCTCATCCGGTTTCATTACTAATGGTGTTGGGTTCAAGAGGCTCCCAAAACTGGAAGAGGGGGCATAGAGCACGACCCGCACTGCCACATTCACACAAAGTACAAAAAATAGCAAAAACACAGAATCATCCCAGTGCATTCAAATGATCTGCCTGGAACTACAGGACACCCTCTGGATTCATAGGCTGGAGGGCGGTTCCTAGTGGTGACTGGAAGGTGGCCCTACCTCTTGGAGAACCAATCACAAAACACATGGAACCCAACCCTGGCATAGTAAACAATGCAGATAATAAACAAAAGAAACATTAACATAAATAAATGATTAAAAAAATTAGCAAAACAACATCAAACATGGATTTGTAGCCCAGCATGGGGGTCCCCGGCTGAAACATCATACTATGGCTCTCCTGGACTGCTGTCATTCTACTATGGTGGACAGCACATGAAATGTTCTGATTTTCTGTATTTCCTCAAAGTGTTGCTCCTTAAGATCCCAATACCTGACACTGAAAGGCAAAAGAAACAATTCTCACCTTGGCTCTCTGGTTCTGAAACCAGACTTGGACCACACGGACCGTCAAGCCTGTCTCTGCTGCCAGTGTTTCTCGAACCTGCACATGGAAAAGGAGAGGTCTGTCAGAGAAGAAATTCAAACAAATGCTTTGTAGATTTCTCCACATGGTCGTGTTCATGGATGGATTGTCCTTGAACTGTAATGTAGAAGAAAAATCCGACACGTGATGACTTAGCTTTAAGCCATGAACTGGTTCTGGTCTTCTCAGATTTCATTTGATTTCAATTGGGATGAAATTAAATGGTCTTCATCAGAGCCTCTTCATGGTCATAATTGGGTTTCAGAGTCTATCCTGAAAAGTAGTGGTTGGAGCCAGGACACACTCATGCACACATCCACAATAGTCAGCACAAAACCATGTACATTCATCCATTTCAAACCTGCTTATCCAGTTATATGTCATAGAAAGCTGATGCCTAAACCAGCAACACTGGGCACAAAGCAGGAACCAACGCTGGACTGAGTGCCAGGCCACCCACACTTTCTCACTTTCAATTTAGAGCTTCCAACTAAATTTATTAATGGAGTAGAACTCCCACACAGACAAAGAAAATATTTGTAAACTCCACACAGAAAATGATTTCCCTGCGGTGGGTTGGTGCCCTGCCAGGGGATTTGTTATTGCCTTGCGCCCTGTGTTGGCTGGGATTGGCTCCAGCAGACCCCCGTGACCCTGTAGTTAGGATATAGCGGGTTGGATAATGGATGGATGGACAAAGAAAATGATGGTACCCAGGACTCTGTGAAATAAAGGTTAAACTCTTGACTGTGACAAATTTGTGATTTTTACAAAAAAGGAGTTTAAAATGGATCCATTCAATGAGAACAAAGCAAATAGCCTAGTGAAAAATATTTGGTTGCTAAATACTTATGTGACGCAAACTGAAGGTGACCAACACAGTTTGAAATGACGGTCTGGAAAGCAGGCTTTATGGGAACACGATCAAGAGAGGTTGCCCTGGGCAAGAGAGGATGAAAGGATACCGAGAACAGGCATGGGATGAACCAAGACGGTACACATTAGCTGGGCTATGGAGTCGGTACACAAAACCTTTGATTCCGACTCCAACTCTGACTCCTCAATTTATAATACCTCCGAGTCCGACTCCAACTTCTCAATTTATAATACAACTGACTCGACTCTTTTTTTGGTACTTCTGACTCTGATTCTAACTCCTCGATTTATGGTACTTCAGACTCTGACTTCTCAATTTTTTGTACCTTCAACTCTGACTTTTCAATTTATGATTCAGCTGAGTCCGACTCTTTTTATGATACCTCTGACTAAAACTCCGACTCCTCAATTTATAGTACCTCCAACACCAATTCTGACACCTCCTTTTATGGTACCTCTGATTTCTCAATTTACAACACCACTGACTCTGACTCTGATTTTTCAGTTTATGATACCTCTGACTCTATCTCTGATACCTCAATTTATGGTACTTCTAAATTGTCAGTTTACAATACCACCAAATCCAACTCTGACTCCTGAATTTATGATACCTTTAGCTCCGACTCCAACTTCTCAACTGACTATGACACTTTTTATAGTACCTCCGATATTGACTCTGACTCCTCAGTTTATGAACCCCTGAGTCTGACTCTGACTTCTCAATTTTTGGAACCTCCGACTTCAACTCTGACTCCTCAGTTTATGGTACCTTTGACTTCTCAATTTACGATAACACTGACTCCGACTCTAACTTCTCAATCAATGGTACCTTCGATTCCGGCTCCAGCTTCTCAATTTTTGATACCACCAACTCCAACTCTGACTTCTCAATTTATGACACAACTGACTTTGACTCTAACGTGTCAATTTAAGGTACCTTTGACTCAAACTTCTGTTCCTTAATTTATAGTATCTCTTACTTCTCAATATACTGTACAATACCACTGACTCTGACCCCTCAATTTATGGTACCTTCGATTCTGATAGTGACTTCTCAATTTATGATACTGACTGTCTTTATGATACCTCTGACTCAAACTCCGACTCTGACTTCTCAATTTATGATACATCTGATCCCAACTCTGACTCCTCAATTTATGAAACCACTGACTCCAACTCAGACTTCTCAATTTATGATACAACCGACTTTGACTCTAACGTTTCAATTTAAGGTACCTTTGACTCAAACTTCTGTTCCTCAATTTATAGTATCTCTTACTTCTCAATATACTGTACAATACCACTGACTCTGACCCCTCAATTTATGGTACCTTCGATTCTGATAGTGACTTCTCGATTTATGATACTGACTGTCTTTATGATACCACCGACTCAAACTCCGACTCTAACTTCTCAATTTATGATACATCTGATCCTAACTCTGACTCCTCAATTTATGAAACCACTGACTCCAACTCTGACTTCTCAATTTATGGTACCTTTGAATCCAACTCCTCAATTTATGGTACCTCTGACTCGACTTCTCAATTTTTGGAACCTTCGACTTCAACTCTGACCTTTGACTTCCTAATTTACGATACCACTGACTCTGACTCTGACTTCTCAATTAATGGTATCTTCGATTCCGACTCCAGCTTCTTAATTTATGATACCACCAACTCCAACTCAGACTTCTCAATTTATGAGACAACCGACTTTGACTCTAACGTCTCAATTTAAGGTACCTCCGACTCAAACCTCTACTCCTCAATTTATAGTATTTCTTACTTCTTAATTTACAATACCACTGACTCTGACTCCTCAAGTTACGGTACCTTCGATTCTGATACTGACTTCTCGATTTATGATACAACTGACTCTTTTTATGATACCTCTGACTTCAACTCCGACTCTAACTTCTCAACTTATGATACATCTGATTCCAACTCTGACTTCTCAATTTATGGTACCTCCAACTCCGACTCTAACTTCTCAGTGTATAATACCATAAACTCCAACTTCTCAACTTGTAATTAGACTCATATATTTACTATGTTGACTGAAAGTACACAACATTCAAGATACAAAGTACTTCGTCTCTGCCAGTGTGAAACATCAGGCTCCTTTTAGCACCCTAACCTGTTAACATTTGGGGTTAAAGATAGATAGATAGATAGATAGATAGATAGATAGATAGATAGATAGATAGATAGATAGATAGATAGATAGATACTTTATTAATCCCAAGGGGAAATTCACAAGAAATTTTAAAGGCTGTAACGATACCATTGTGGCCTTTTTATATCATTTATTAAATAAGTTACAAACATTATATATAAGAAAAATCTGACAAAATTAAAAAAGAGGGTAAACTTTAAGAGATAGCAAATATCAAATATTTTAAAATGTGTTCTGTTACCTTTACGTAGCTAGTGAAAATGATCATTTAAACATAACAAAAACAACTATTAAACAGAAAATAAATACAAACTATGTTATAAAGGAACTAAATGGTAAGAAGCAATACCTTTTATTTTATATAGCATCTTTCATGGCCATGCTAGGCAGATTACAGAGCACAATTTGTCAAATGTGTGGGCATAGTGTGCCTCCTTTGGGTGACTGATCTGAAGGAAACATAGGGAAGGATTTGGTGTCACCCTGCCACCGACAGGTTTTACTCTTCCACCCTCAGCCCACAAGAAATTGTCCCAGATGAAGAACAGCGAGACCTGCCTTTGACTCTGCCTCTTCCAGTTCCTCTCTTTTAGAAATCCACCAGCACAGGAAGTCGCCATCATTTTGAAGAGCTGCACACAGGAAGGAGTGTTGCTATTGTCCTACATCGCGATCATTATTTTGAAAACAAACCCTTAACAGCAACAAATAAGTGGGTTTATGCTCTGATACCCCAACTCTCCTTACGAAGTTCTTCTTTCTTCTTTCACAGCTGATTATGTAGCTCACCCAGGGGCACACAGTCATGGGAGCCCAGAATCTACCCTGGCAAAATAGGGCACCAGAAAAGATTCAACCTTGAATATGATGCCAGTATATCACATAGCACCATTATGATGAGACCCTCAATGAGTGTGCACATCTTTTGGAGGTGGCATTTCCATGGCGACAACATTCAAACAACACACACACATGGTGACTGCTCAAGGAATGAACCCCAGACCTCTGAAGCTACAAGCGGCACTGCCACCCACTGCACGCCAAAGGCTTTAACAAAGCGCTCAATGACAACCTCATTGTTTTAGCAGACACTTTTTTCCCCAACTTTTCCCTTTTCCCACAATTACACAAACCCCATTTTTATTTTACTCAGGGCCTACCTTCCTGCAAGGTTTGGAAGAAACTTCAAAGGATGCTTTGAACGCCCGCCGTTGTTGCGTTGTCAGGATGGTGCGCGGCCTTTTAGACCTCTTATGCTCCTTCCCATCCTCTCCACCTTTGCCTTGGGAATGGCCACCCTCTTCATCCTCACTCTTAACTGTTAAGAGAAATAGAAGTCACCAGTGGGGTAACATGAAGGTGCTGACAGATGGAATAATTCTGCTGAAGTCCCCGGCTTGCTTTACAGTAAGGTAAGTCCCCCAAATGCGCACGAGTTCTCTTCTAAGTTTGTGCGTTCGCAAGTCCAATTTGTTTGTATGTCCAGCAAAGTAAACCTAGGAACCCAACGAACACAATGCAACCTCCAACCCACAACTTCTACAGAAAACACGTTCATGTACAGCTATTTGTACATAAGAAAATGCTTTTAAAAGTTAATATTAGTATTTTGTTACAGATTTTTTGTGTATTTTAATAATAAACAATAGAAAGTGGTTTTCAGGTAATAGCGCTGCTTATGCTATCAGGTAGCCTGTGTATGCAGACCTAACCTCCCTCTCCGCAACTCCTACAGAAAACATATTTGTACTGTACAAGCACAAGAAAGTGCTTTTAAAAGTTTATATTTGTATTTTTTGTACTCCTACAGAAAACATATTTGTACTGTACAAGCACAAGAAAGTGCTTTTGAAAGTTAATATTTGTATTTGTTGTAATAGATTTCATTTTTACAACAAACAACTGAACGTTATTTTTTATTCCCATTGTTTTCCAATGACCGAAAGGGGCGGGGCTTACTCCAGACGTCACTGGCAGGTATGAGCATAGACACAGAATACAAGACGCCACATGACCAGCAGCATCGTACGTCAACGTCGCCGCCATATTGCGAGTGGCACTGCTGTGGAGTGAAGTAATGAATGGTGTGCTGCTTGGGATTGTGCAAACCGCTGTACGCTCCAAACAGGATCCCGGGGGATTTCACTTCATAGGTAAGGCTGAACAATTGTTTTGGTTATATTTGGCCATTAGAAAATCCCATTTTATAATCTTAGCACTCAAAGTTACCTTACAATACAACTAAACACCATCAGTAAAATTAAAACAAGAGAATGATACATCAAAAAGAAATAATTAGCAAACAAACAAAGATAACGGGCAGTAACAGTGCAAAATTCACAATTGGTATGCCAGTTTGAAAAGATAAGTTTTAAAATGTGTTATTGAATCGAGCTGACGGATATGAGCGGGAAGAGAATTCCCGAGTCGAGGAGCACCAGGAGAGACGCTCGAGCTCCCATAGCACCGAGTCTGACGTGTGGCACAGAAAGTCGAGCTGCAGATGAGGATCTGAGTGAGCGAGAGGAGTGCCAGTCTGGAGGAGATCAGTGAGGTGTGGAGAGCTTTAAATGTTAAGAGCGGGATTGTGTATCGTATTCTGTAGTTAACAGAGAGCCAGTGAAGTTGAAAGAGAATCGGTGTGATATGTTCAGTGGATTTAGAACAGCAGGTTATCATCCTGGCAGCAGAATTTTGAAGAAGTTGTAAGCGATGGATACGTTTTTGTGGGATGACAGATAGAACAGCATTACAGTAATCTGTACGTGAGGTGACTCGGGCATTAACCGATACTTCAGTACTGTGGTGCGTAAGAACAGGACGGAGTCTAGAAATGAGATGGAAGAAGGCAGTCCGAGAAATGTTACTTATATGGGAGGAATTATTTAATAATTATAATAATTATTATTATTTAATAATTGCCGTTATTAGTGTATAAATTGATATAAATAATTACATGTAAACGATTCGCCAAAATCTGTTGTATGTAAACGATACTGTTTTAAACGTTATTGTTCTGTCATCAGCAAACCCTGTTTCCACGTCTACCTGTTTTAGTTTAAATGGCACTTTTGCCACTCGGATGCGCTGACGTATCGTGTCGACTGGGCAACACAGTGAATGCGGCCTCTACCCATATATGTTTATGGGTATGAGTGCCCTCGCTAGGCAGTGTCAAAAAAAGAGCTTACTGTTGGCGACAGCGGCCCCTCTACTCCTGAAGTGGTAGTTCTTGCCGGGGGACCCCAGCCTCACCACCCCGAAACACGCATGCGTGATAATAATTAAAGACGTCTGTGCAATTATGGCACATCTGATCTCATCATGATTCTCACTTCAATAGTCCTGGCCTGGCATAACCCACTTACTCTCTTTATGGTGCTGATATGCTGAGTAATGTCCCTGTGTGAAACATAACATCTGCTTCTAATTGCTTGGCATATCAGTTTCTTGTTTTCGAAAATCAGAAATTACGTTTTTCAGAAAAGTCTCTTTAAGTTCTTCGTTAAACGACCACAAACGTGCAGTCATATTGACGGATAAAGCACATGGTCGTCTCTGAACACGCGCCTTGATATCGCACTTGCGCAACTCCCAGTTCGTCGGCTTTGCTTCATAAATCAAATTATGACAACTGTCCATTAAGTCAGCTCCAGGTACTCGTGGCTCCAGGGTGGCTACAGAGTTACCACACTCTTCTGCTGTGGGATTGTGCCCGATTGTTGCTGCCCCTTACCCCTTAACAGTTCAAAGCGGTTTGGATGGACTGCTGGCTGGTGATGCTTAGCCTGTGTCAGTGCTTACCTGATTCGGTGGGGGTCGGGCTGATAGCCGACAGCATCTCCCTCTCCTTCTCATAGTCGCCCCGGCACAGCAGCTGACCCTCCTTGAGCACAAACTCGTCGCCCCGCTGCAGCCGCCGGTCGCACTCGCAGCAGCAGAAGCAGTTCACGTGGTAGACGTGCTCGAGAACGCGCATGATGAACTCGGACGGGTTGATCACCTTCAAGCAGTTGCTGCACTTGGTCACGAAAAGCCTGGGAGAAGAAAAGAGGGGAGAAAGGGAAGCACATTAAGAGGATCCATCATGAGTGCAAAAATAACCAAAAAAAGTCTGAGAGGTACGGCGCTCATAGTTTGGAATCGAAGTTCAGGTGCTTACAAAGAACTCGAGAAAGGCACCGCGCCGGTAGGAGTGCAAAGTAATCGACTAACGGAATAAAGCAGGGTAAATTATGGAGCGGTCAAATGAGAGTCGAGTCAGATATTCAAAGGTTTTTCAAAGTGTTAACACTACGTTTTAAATGTGTATTATTCCTTGTAATGCCGCTCGGGTAGGTGCAGCTGGGAAAGTCAGTCCCGGCTATCCCGCCCCTCTATTTTCTAACTCGCTAATCATTTTCGTTATCCTGGCATCACTAGATGGATCGACTCAGTCCTTCGCAGGACACTCACACATGCTCAGCATCTCATATGTTGCCAAGTAAATGACCCGAACGTGAAATTCATTGGGATTTTCGGGGAAAAATAACTCAGAAAACGACTCACTTGACAAATGAAACCGAGAACGAGAAGTTGTAGTGGGTTATCGCCGCCACTAGATGGCAGACAAGTTCACCTTAATGTTGCGTGTTGGCTATACGGGTTCTTTGTTTTTTAACTCCAGTGACTGTGCAGTGCAGTGTAAAAAATAAAATAAAACATAAAAAAAAACTCTTACATTAATTCTATTTTTTAACAGTAAAAAAATTAAAAGTCAAAAATACTTTTAAGCCGATTCATATATATTTACATTTAAGCAGTGTTTTAGCTGACAATATCAGTTATCAATGTTGAAGAGTATTTTATAGATAATTGTAGAATTGTCATTTGCCTCACAATGATGCTGTGTTAAAATATAGAACATTAATTATGAATTATGAAAATATTGTATTACTCATGTCATTTTCTACCCTGCTTAATCCAGATCAGGGTCACTGGGAGTGCTGGAGCCTGTTAAAGCCAGCATAGGGCACAAGGCAGGAACAAACCCTAGACAGAGTGCCAGTCCATCGATGGGCAAATGCATACCCACCAAACACACACCAGGACCAATTCAGTGTCACCAGTTCACCTAACCTGTGTGTCTTTGGACAGTGGAGGGAAACCCACGCAGGCACGGGTTGAACATGCAAACTCCACGCAGGGGGCCCATGAGAAGCAAACCCTGGTCACGTTGCTGTATGGCAGCAGTGCTACCACTGCGCCAACTCGGCACCCATGTTTTCTGATGCACCTATTTTAATGAAATGATCTATGAAGAAGATAACAATGTGTTTATATATATACATATATATATATATATATATATATATATATATATATATATATATATATATAGTGAAACCAGGGTCTGAACACCACCAGACAAACACCACTTCTTTATAAAATACACACGCTTTATTTACAGTTCTCACACAGCACCAGTCACTCACTCCCAACACGGGTCTTTCTCTCCCTGTCCGCAGGCCGCCTTTCCTCTCTTCATGGGGGCTTCATCCTGCTCCCAATCCCGACTCTAGCTTCTCTCCCGTGGTCCTCTGAAGATCCAGGGCGGTTGCCCCCTTGTGGCCCGGGGGACATATATGCCACCTACCGGTCTTTCCAGGCATCCCGGCTGGGTCTGTCCCCCCCCAGCCTCCTGTGACACTATATATATAATGTGGCAGGCAGCTGGGGGCTGTGCCCAGCCGGGACGCTGAGAAGAACGGAGAGAGGGGTACTGTGGCACCCCCTGGACCACAAGAGGGCAGCTGCCCTGATTTGTGTGGGGGCCACTGGAATTGAGCATGGAAGCTCAACCCTATAGGAGCCCTGGACGTCAGCACCTTTGCCACACCCGGAGGTGCTGGCGGAAGAAATACCAGGGACTCCTGGAGAGATTCCTGGTGTGGCGGAAGTGCCGAAGGAAGTTCATCAAAGGGCACCTGGAGCATGTCCGGGTGGAAATAAAAGGGGCCGCCTCCCTGCAGTCATTAGCCGGAGTCAGGAGGAAGAGGATGAAGCTCGGAGGAGAGGAGTGTAGGCGGGGAGAAGAGGAAGGCGCACTCTAAGGGTGGTTGGTGTGCTGTGCGGGACTTTATGGACACTTCCATTGTAAATAAATGTCATTGTCTGCCTGTCTGTGTCCGGGCTGAACTTCCACAATATATATATATATATACACACACACGAGGGATGTTAAAACAGTTTCTGCACTTTTTTTTAACTCTATCTGTTAAGAATTTCAAATACAAATGACATCACTTTTCTACATAATCACCTTCATAATCATAGTCACGTTTGAGATGCCATGTTCCCAGCGTCACACCAACTTTCTAAAGCCCAATTACTCCTCCTCCCGCCATAACCGTTTCCAACGAAAATACAAACGTGCAGATGCAGTTTGAACGTCCCGAGCTGGCTACATGGAGCTCGCTTTAACTGCTATGGTAGTTCATCAGCTTTATCAGTCTGAAAAAGTCTGCCATGAGAAACGCTGAGAAAGCATTTTGGTTTCCAGAGATTTCTATGAAAAGGAGGTGCAGCTTCTAGTCACAGACTGATGGGTTTGTTGTATCAAAATTTTATAATCTTAAAAGTTTTAAAAGGGTTTACCACACCCCCTGGCGTTTGAGACCCCCACCGCTGCTCAACTTTGGGTCTTTTGAATTGTAACTCCTCCATAATCTTCCACGCTGTGAAAGTCTAAACAGAGAAAAGATGATGGCTGGAGGACAGAGGGAGACCAAAAGCTAACCACAGAGTTCAACATGACGTCTTGACGTGGATCGCACACGGATTGATTCTTTTATACCTCTATCCATCCATCCATTATCCAACCCGCTATATCCTAACTACAGGTTCACGGGGGTCTGCTGGAGCCAATCCCAGCTAGCACAGGGCGCAAGGCAGGAATTAATCCCCTGGCAGGGCACCAACCCACCGTGTGTGGAGTTTACAAATATTTTCTTTGTCTGTGTGGGAGTTCTACTCCATTAATACGTTTAGTTGGAAGCTTTAAATTGTATGAGAAAGTGTGGGTGGCCTGGCACTCAGTCCAGGGTTGGTTCCTGCTTTGTGCCCAGTGTTGCTGGTTTAGGCATCAGCTTTCTATGACGTAAAGCTGGATAAGCAAGTTACAAATGGATGAATGGACATGGTTTTGTGCTGACTATTGTGGATGTGTGCATGAGTGTGTCCTGGCTCCAACCACTACTTGTCAGGATAGACTCTGGAACCCAATTATGACCGTGATGAGGCCCTAATGAAGACCATTCAATTTTATCCCAATTGAAATCAAATGAAATGTGAAAAGACCAGAACCGTTTCATGGCTTACAGCTAAGTCATCACGTGTCAGAGTTTTCTTCTGCATCACAGTTCAAGGACAATCCATCCATTATCCAACCCGCTATATCCTAACTACAGGGTGCAAGGCAGGAAACAAACCCCGGGCAGGGTGCCAGCCCACCACGGGGCACACACACACCCACACTAGGGACACTTTAGGATCGCCAATACACCTAACCTGCATGTCTGTGGACTGTGGGAGGAAACACGGGGAGAACATGCAAACTCCACGCAGGTCTCCTTACTGCGGGGCAGCAGCGCTACCACTGTGCCACCGTGCTGCCCTCGTTTATTGAACATCAAAGATGAAATTTAATTAAATGTAAATAAAGGTTGTGTGTTTACGAAGAGTAAGTATTGTGAATATTGATCATTAGTGATGAGCGAGCAGGCTCGGCCCAACATTGTGTTCGGCTCGAGCATAGCGCTACTCGAACGAGCACCACATGTGCTCGTGCGCCATGCTCGAGTCTCCGCCCCGCACGTTTCGCGGGTTGGAGACAGCCAATCAAGGGGCAGGTAAGTACCGCCCTCACTGTAATGCCAGTAGCCGTGTGACTCTATACTTTCATTTGTATTGAATGAGTATGAATTGTGGAATTGCAACGGCAAATTTAGAGCACACGGAAGGGTGAGGATCAAATGCGCTCTCTGCTGTCGCTCTAAATGTAAATGCTGATGAGATATGAAACGTAACCAGTAGTCAATGTGCACGCTGGCTGCCAATCGAATAGTGAACAAGCTGCTCTTTTGGGTTCATATACTGTATTTGTAAATCTGACGGACTCTAAAGGAGTCAGTGCCTCACCGCACGTCACTGATCAGGAGCACAATCACGGAATGCGAATGACCAGCAGCAGCGCTAAGTGTCCGGACTTTTGAAACATTAAAAATGGGCTTGCGGAGAACACACCGAACATGTCTATGATGCTCTCCGGCGACTGGCACCCCTAGGACTGCCCAGTCCTCTCTTTTTCTCAAGTTACTCAAGTTGTTCTTGTCGCAAGTACATACTGTACCTCTCCGCTTATTAAATGTTGTCTTCCACCTGACAGACCTGCAGGACTCCGATTAACATGGGTGGTGTTTCTGTCACTTTTTCTGACCTTTTCCAATGGACCAGGCACCGTCCCCTCTTCAGAGCAGGGGGTGCGTGGTTGTCTCCCATTGACTTACATTATACTCGGGTGCTCTCATCGCGATGTGTTCGGACCGAACACCCCAACACTTTGTTGCTCGCTCATCAGTATTGCTGATTGATCATCGAAGATCATCAAACGTAAATAAAGGACAGCAAAGTGACCTGAGGTTGTGTGTTTGAGGCGAAGTGCTCGTAAAACCAAGTGATAGCCACTATACTGGCAGAAAGATAAAGAAGAGCAGCAACATCTGCTGAGTGTCAAAGAAATTGCAGAAAGGGATTAAGTGATGGAGAGCAGAAAAGAAGAAGAAGACAAAACACTGAAGCACATAAACAAGCAAGAAGAAATCCTGAATATAAAATCTTAGCTAGCGGCAACTTGATGGCCATGGAGGAGAGCAAAGTGACCTGACGTCGTGTGTTTACAGTAAAGTGCTCCCAAAGCTACACGATAACCACCATAATGGCAGAAGGATAAAGAAGAAAGGCAACATCTGTTAAGCGTCAAGCACACTGCAGAAGGTGATTACTGTACGAAGAATGAGAAAGAACACAAAGAGAAGGCGCTGAACAACATGGACAAGCAAGAAGTAAACCGAAGAAAGAGCAACTGAGCAGCAAACTTGACGGCATGCAAGACAAAGTCCCGGACACAGAATGGAAGAATGAGAGAAATGCACGGCAACATTTGAGAAATGTGTCTTTTATTTTTCTATTCTTCATTATGTAAAGCACTTTGAGCTACATTTTTTGTATGAAAATGTGCTATAGAAATAAATGTTGTTGAAAGATTGTCAAATAGTCGAAACCTTCCGACCTTATGAAAGCATTGCTTACATCGATGCTTCTTTGAAGACGACGACTTGGCAAAGTTGCACCAGCAATGTGATCAATTCTTTAATAGCGAAATAGAAACATTCAAACGTTAGGATTTGTAGAGGAACTGCAAGACGTAACTATTGAGAGAACATAACGTATCAACAGCTCCTTATCCTTAAATTGGTTTTTATTTGCATTTAATTTTAGTGTGTTTACTAGTTTATAATAATTTGTGACCTCTGAATTAACTCACTGGCACTGGTTATTGTGGTCCATGTCATTCAGCTTGGAGTAAAGGACCAGCACCACAAGAAGATGCAGCGCCTGCCGGCAAAGCTCTTCCGTGCTCTTCATTTTGTGGTAGCCAGTAACTCCCTAAATGTTAGCCAACCTAATTTCTTTTCTTACTCTGAACAATCGCAGAAGCAGTGCTTACTTGCCAAGGTCGACTCAAACGAAATGAACGGTCACCCATAGGCCCGTCTGGTGGTCTGCCGCTGTCTTTCCCTGCCCCTCCATTCCTCTCGAAATCGCCACTTCACCTTTCTCATCACCTCCCATGAAGCCCTCGGAGCTGTCAGCGTCTCCTCAGTGCTACTCGACGAGGGAAAGTAATAAAGTGAGGATTAATTAGGCTTGTTGTTTAAACACCGCCGAGCGGAGCCAGCCGGTGCAAACTCATAACCAGGGATTGAGGACATTGGGGGGTTAATCCCCCTTGAAGGATCAACAGCCCCTCTTTTCCTTGCCGATACACACAAGCAGGAGGATTACAGGAGGCCCTCCTCCAGCAGGAGCAGAAACTTTCAAAAGTGTGAAAGGGAATTAAGGGTTCTCGTGCTGGGCTGCCAAAAAGCGGCAATGTTGCCGCGCGGTGGGATTGGTTTCTACTCGTTTTTCGGAGGTCAAAAGGATGTTTGAGGAAAATCAACAAAAGATGAGTCGAGCTCCGGAGGAACAAAAACAGAAATTTAAACAGCCGTCTGCTTGTTAGCCACCCACCTTATTGTCTTTCTGCTCTTTAGCCCCAGTGAGATGGAGATTGTGAGGGGCGCTATATATGAGATTGAACTGAATTATGCATTTTATTGGCTCGACTTGTTTTTGGCTGGCACCCCTGGTTCATCCTCACTGCGTGCCATCCTCCAAGGCTGAGGGGCCATGTCACATTCAGACCCCCAGAGTGAGAGGTGTTCAAGAGACCATAAAACGTTCACGTTGATCGAGAGTGGAGCGACTTCATTAATCTGGTGACGCAATTTTTTTCCCGAAAATTCTGCCATTCGGATATTTGTGCCAGTGGCGGCCACATTATCAAAGATGCCCATTTTCTGTGAGTGTTTTTCATGGGCACTGCCATTTTGGAGGGTTTGGATACAATGACTCTACTTAGGGCTAGGTAAGTGGTGGATGCGCTACTGTATATTGTGTGCGTGACATTATGGTGGCCATTCAAATGTTTTGAGCATTTCCCATCCATCCATTATCCAACCCGCAGGGTCACGGGGGTCTGCTGGAGCCAATCGCAGCCATCACAGGGCACAAGACAGGAAACATACCCCAGGCCAAGGCAGGGCGGGCACACACACACACACCAAGCACACATTAGGGACAATCTAGAATTGCCAATGCACCGGACCTGCATGTCTTTTGACTTTGGGAGGAAACCCACGCAGGCACGGGGAGAACATGCAAACTCCACGCAGGGAGGACCCGGGAAGCGAACCCACAGGTCTCCTTACTGCGAGGCAGCGGTGCTACCCACTGTGCCACCATCCCTTGAAACAGAATTCTGTTATGAGTACATTTCATTTTAAATTTTTATTTCATTTTCTAGAAGGACTTTTGCAAATAAAATCAGACTTATTGTGGTTATTGGGGTGGCAGAATTCATTCCCAACATTACTGTTTTGGCTTAGGTCTTTCCTGCCTATGCCTGCCACTGAGCTGGCATCACACCTGAACCTGAACCCAAACCTTACCCACCCAGTGTATGCCATACACCAGAGGACATAACTCCTCGTGGTGTGGGTCGAATATTTGGTACCAAGTAATGAAAAGATGCATTTACTAGAGCAGCAGTCAAACAAACAAACAAACAAACAAACAAACAAACAAACACAAGGGAGAAGCCCTCGGATGTCTGGTGGCCACCTCACATTTAGCATTGCCACATAAATTTGTATATGGTTTGTTTTTTTTGTCTCTCTATGTGAATCCCCATTGCCATTTGAGAATACTGTAGCATAAGATGGGCTGGTTGTATAGGGAGGACCTTTTGGGAGGTACGGGGCTGTCATTGCCATGGAAATGGATGCCCTATTTAAATAGGGGCGCGAAAAGGCAGGAAGAGAAGGAAGAAAAGGCAGCCCGAGTTTTTATCCATCCATCTATCCATCCATCCATCCAACCCGCTATATCCTAACTACAGGGTCACGGGGGTCTGCTGGAGTCAATCCCAGCCTACACAGGGCGCAAGGCAGGAAACACACCCTGGGCAGGGTGCCAGCCCACCGCAGGGCACACACACACACAGGGCCGGATTAAGACGAAACTGGGCCTGATGCTGCAGTGTAAAAAAGGCCTATTTCTTCTCGGCATTGGCGCATGTGCACTCGACACTCACCGTACATGCGCACTCAGACCGACCAAGGAGCCTTAATTGCTTGTGACGCAACCAGCCAGCCTTTATTGAACGTGAATAATAATAACGACATAGTATCGTAACAACTCGAGATTAACATCAAACTATGTAACATCAACATTCAATAGCAACTGTCTGAAAAGTGCACTTAATGCAGACAACCTAACAATTAAATACACAAAATGTCGTAATTCTCTTACGAAACAGAGTAAGAAAAAATGAATTTGCAGAGACATTGGGTCAAAGTGACTCAGTTCAGGCTCTTGAGGGTAAAAATTTGTCCACAATTTAAATTTCATAACAGACCAGAATCCAGTCGAGGATTTTAAAAATTCTAAACATCCAATGCTGGGCCCGCGGGCCGGCTTTTAGTTTTACCTTTACAGATAACCATTTAAATAGCCAACGATTTTTACTGTACAACTAACTTTCAAGGTGAAGCAATTACTGCGTGGCACTTACCGAACAATAATAAAGTGGCAAGAATCCCCAAGATATTGCAAAGAAAACGCAGCTAAATTACTAAGTAAACTGTTTAACGTAAAATTGATAGCACTGACTTGAAATCTTCGGTTAATAATAAACACGACAACGTTAGGGTTAGGGTTAGGGTTAGGGTTAGGGTTACGTCACAGCACAAAGAACAATAGTAACTGTATAATAAGTAACGCTGTGTCTAGGCGTCTGAAAGTCGGACTCCAAATTTCATTCTAGAAATTATTTTGAAGGTAATATTGCAAAGGAAAACTGTTCAGCTTCCGGAAAATCCTCGTCTGTTTTCATCTGGGCCTATTTCAGGAATGGGCCTAATGCTGCAGCATCAATAGCACCCACCTTAATCCGGCCCTGCACACCCCCACACTAAGCACACGCTAAGGACAATTTAGGATCACTAAGGCACCTCACCTGCATGTCTTTGGACTGAAGGAGGAAACCCACGCAGACACGGGGAGAACATGCAAACTCCACGCAGGGAGGACCCGGGAAGCAAACCCTGGTCTCCTTACTGCGAGGCAGCAGCGCTACCCTCTGCACCACCGTGCTGAATCCCCCAAGGGAGTTTTTATGGTGGAGGAAAAAGACATGACCCATCTGAGTCCAGGAGAAAGACTGTTTTCGGGGAACACCACGAAAAGTTCAACGCAGTCTGGGGTGTCAACCTTGAAGATTCCGGATACACTGAGGGAAGTGAACTTTACCGCGAAAGGGATCGGAAGCAGTGTGAGCCGTAAATCTTTTATTGTGGGATTGGCGTGTCTAAGAAACTGAACTATGGGGAAATAGGATAATCGGATAAAAAAGACTAAATCAAATGGACGGTGGGGTACATCATTTTATGCCTTTTGTTATAAACTGGAAGAGGGGGAGATTTGGGGGATTGTAGAAAAGTTCTTAATTACATTTTGTTTGTTGCATCTTTTCTCTGTGTGGTTTTGTAAAAATCGTTTTTTTCATTGTAAGTCATCTTTCTGCGCTGTGGGAAGGGGCTGACAGCAGTTTGGGGTTGACCTGCAATCATCAGTACAATTTTCACTATAAACTTGGTGAAGCGTAGCGGTTACAGTCCTTAACATTACCCAAAAGCATTGCCGATGACCAGAACCAAACCCCCGCTTGAAAAGCCTGCATGATGAAGGACATAAAACTTCAGGCCTAGTACGCAGCTCAAAGCCCATAAGGCCAAAGTCAACAGACTGATAACTATCTGTACTCAGATATGTCCCACATAAGGACAGCACACAAGGCCAAAGGGAGAAGCCCCTCGGAGCTTAGAGACAAAGAGAACCTAACCCTAAACTCAGAGCCTACAGGGCCAGGGAAGCCTGGATGACAAGGACAAGCGTCACTCCCCAAGAGCCTAACCCAGGGGTCCTCAATGCCAGTCCTGGAGAGCCGCAGTGGCTGCAGGTTTTTGTTCTGACCTGCTTGCTTAATTAAAAAGCAATTCTTGCCAATAAAGCACTAACAAGCTATGAAATGAAATTAACTCTGCTATGTCAGCTCATTCTCATATCCTAGATTTTCTTTCCCTTTCTATCATGCAAATGATTTGAAGGCTAAAATGGACGAGTAATTCTCAGTCCTTCACTTTTTTCTCTTCATTTTTCTTCCAAGTATTTAATTAAACCCAATAGTGCAGATAAATACACACGGGTGTAAATGGAAATAAGCTAAATGGAGAAATGCTGCTCTCTCTTGTCATTTGCATGTTATTGATAATAAGGAGCAATTCAAATAGCTGTTTACGACAAAATTAAGCAATAAGGGCTCAAAATCACTAAAGTGAAGCAGAAGTGTTACTTTAGCAATAAGTGCTTTTTATTAAGCAACTGGGTTGGAGCAAAAATCTGCAGCCGGACCGTGATTGACGACCCCTGGCCTAACCCAACAAGTCCCACAAGGGAGGCTGAAGAAAGACAACAAGCAAGCCAACAACTCCAAAAGGACCCTTACCCATCGTCTGTATCCAGATACGGCCCTCACAGCAATACCAAAAACACCTGCTGGGATAAGGGGCCACGTCTCCAAGATGGGATGGACTGCGGTGTCATCCTTCCCAACCACTTTCCTGTACGTTCTGTAGACACTTCACAAAAACCAAACCCCAATGTATGCCGTACAGGTGATAAGACACCAGCAGGTTGAATGAAAAGGAAAGAACCAATCAGATTTCAGAGAATTACCATAAATGCAAATCAAAGAATCGGATACCACACAGAAAGAACGACACCAACTAAGCAATACAAGAGTAAAGACAAGAAGATTCAGAAAGTGGTGGGAAAGAGCAAAGTAGGTGGTCATAATCACAAGATGATACGTCCTGGGCACACTGGGTTAAAGTAGCCCCTGTTTAGAATAAAGAGACGTGACACCGGGTTATGCTGAAGGTGTTTTTTATCCTGAAACAGTAAAGCATATATTACTAGAGTACACTGCATATAAGCCATATAAGGAGCAAATTATGTATCTTCTTGAAAAAATGAAATGTATGGGACAGGAGTTTATTATAATAGAAGAGGGGTTTTCAAACTCGGTCCTGGGGACCCACTGTGGCTGCAGGTTTTTGTTTCAGCCAGATTTATAATCAGTGACAACACCTGATAAAATTGATCTCCTTTAATTAGTTGGGATTTTTTCCTCTTATCCTACATTCAGAAAAGCAGAGAGGTATGGAAGAGAAGTACGTAAGAGTTGTACAGGATATGTACGATGGAAGTGTGACCGTGGTGAGGTCTGCGGTAGGAGTGACGGAGGTGGGATTACATCAGGGATCGGCTCTGAGCCCCTTTCTTATTTGCAATGGTGATGGACAGGCTGACAGACGACATTAGACAGGAGTCCCCTTGGACTGTGATGTTTGCTGATGACATTGTGATCTGTAGCGATAGTAGGGAGAAGGTCGAGGAGACCCTGAAGAGGTGGAGAGGAATGAAGGTCAGAAGGACCACCAAGACAGAATACATGTGTGTGAATGAGAGGGAGGTCAGTGGAATGGTGAGGATGGATAGAGTAGAGTTGGTGAAGATGGATGAGTTTAAATACTTGGGATCAACAGTACAGAGTAATGGGGACAGTGGAAGAGAAGTGAAGAAGAGAGTGCAGGCAGGGTGGAGTGGGTAGAGAAGAGTGTCAGGAGTGATTTGTGACAGACAGGTGTCGGTAAGAAAGAAAGGGAAGGTCAACAGGACGGTCGTGAGACCAGCAATGTTATATGGGGTGGAGATGGTGGCACAGGAGACAGCTGGAGGTGGCAGAGTTAAAGATGCTAAGATTGGCATTGGGTGTGACGAGGAGGGACAAGATTAGGAATGAGGACATTAGAGGGTCAGCTCAGGTTGGGAGACAAAGTCAGAGAGGCGAGATGGCGTTGGTTTGGAGATGTGCAGAGGAAAGATGAGGGGTATATTGGGTGACAAGGGTGTTAAGGATAGAACTGCCAGGGAAGAGGAGAAGAGGAAGGCTTTATGGATGTGATGAGAGTGGACATGCAGATGATGGGGGTGATAGAGCAAGATGATGAGAGCAGGAAGAGATGGAAGAAGATGATCCACTATGGCAACCCCTAACGAGAGCAGCTGAAAGAAGCAGAAGATCCTACATTCAGAAAAGTACAGCAGCATGATTTTTACATTTATAAGACCTTTAGAAATATTTCTATTTTTGCTATTAATTTAAATGCTTAACTCTCTTTTGTTGATTTCATTATATTTGGCCCTTTCTCTGTGCAGTTTTCCTCCCTTATTAATGACAATTAAAAACAAGCAGAGCAGACACCAAGGCAAACGACACTGAATCATGAAAAGGCTGCAGCTACTTTAGCGTCAGACCCACTAATCAGTAAATAACAAATTAATTAAACAATTAGAACACCTGGAAAAGCAGAATGAAAATCAAGATGAAAATATCGTTAAAAGAAAAAAATACATTATTCCCATATAACTGCTTGGTACATTTGAATACATTTTTTTTAACCAAACATATTTTTCTAATTTCTATTAATGTTCCCAAACACAACATGGGGGTAATTACAGTTCACTTAATTAGCCCAGGAGTCCAATTAAAAACCAAACAAACTGGTCGGAACAAAAACCAGCAGCCACAGGGGGTCCCCAGGACCAAGTTTGAAAGCCCCTGCAATAGAAACTACATTAGGACATCCATCCATCCATTACCCAACCCACTATACCCTAACTACAGGGTCACGGGGGTCTGCTGGAGCCAATCCTAGCCAACACAGGGCGCAAGGCAGGAAACAAATCCTGGGCAGGGTGCCAGCCCACCACAGGGCACACACACACACACACACCAAGCACACACCAGGGACAATTTAGAATCACTAATGCACCAGACCTGCATGCCTTTGGACTGTGGGAGGACACGGGGAGAACATTAGGACAGCGTTGGCAATTTACTGTCTCAAAAATGCGCATTTAAAATTAAAAAACAAATGTCAGACTTTTTGATATTATTTGACTGTTTTTTTTAATCCCCCCACCCTATGCTCCTCTCCTGTAGGGTGTGCTTCCCGAGTCCGTGCTCCACACTCCAGCTCAGTAGGTGGCAGTAATGCACTATTTATGTTGGTTCCAACTACTACAAAAACCCAGAAGAAGAAGAAGAAGAAGAAGAAGAAGGGCAGTAACCCCAACAAAGGGACCACATAAGTATGGACAGACACCAGTAGAGAAGAGGACGCCTCGTTCAATAATGATAGATTTGGAAAAGGAAGCCAAGAAGCCTCTTTTAATTCCAGATGTTTTCAACTTGTGGTTTTGACCGCTGCTCCCCTTTTTGAATAAAGCTTATCTCCTGCTGCCCTTTTTCTTGCCCCTGTGGCCTGCCATCCTTTCATATCTTGACAGAACATTATGGTGTTAACTCACACTTGGAAGTTCTTGTTTATTGACACCCTACTTTTATTTTTTTTGGTAGGTATTGGATTTTGTGCAGTTTTTAGCTTTGGATTTAGGATTTTGGACTTTTGGCAAGTTCTCTCTAGTTAAGTATTTTCATTAGCATTTTTGGTTTCATTTCTTTAGCTTTGTTATTTAACATTTTTCATATTTTGTATATTCTTTTTTAAACTTTATAGTTTGTGATTTTAAATCAATAAATGAAATGAAAGGTCACAATACAAATATTTGGATTGGTGGCCAGGGTTTCTTTATGGTTTTCCCTCTTCCTTTTGGTTTAGGCATCAACCAACCATCTAGATTTGTCCATAAAGGAACTCTGCATCTGCTCTTATGAATATACTGAACACTAATATTAAAAGATCAAGCCTTTTCATCTGACCTGCCAGCTTTCCAGCTCCTAAAATGGCCGTCCTGCAGTGATGTCACCGTAATGGTCATTGTGTTCATGCACGTGCACTTGAGTGTGTAATTCTAGTGTGTTTTCCTGTTTTGTAAGTCCATTCAGGGTTTTGTCTTGATTTGTCTTGGTCTTATATTTGTGATTTTTATTGCCTTGCCTGTGTGTGACCTTTGGCCTCTTTTGCATTGTGGACCTTTAATGGACTTAGATTGAGCTCTTACCATCTTGACTTGACATTACAATTTTCAACTTCTTTTGATCTGCAACTCTAAAATGGCCTGCTCATTCTGCAATGCCTGATGGGACTACGCCTTACTCTGAGGGGCACTCAGAGGGGACGATCACCGCCACAGGCACAGTCAGGTGGAATCCTGCTGATATTAATGGACTGGCATCTTGTCAAAGATGCTCAGTGCTGCCAGGATAGGCTCAAGCTCACAATGGCCATTGTTCTGAACCGGAGAGTGCCACAATTTACTGAAAAACACTTCCAATAATGCTCACTAGAGGGGGATATCAACATCAGACCCCAGCTAGTAATAAGCATCTTTAAGATTTATTCTTCATGAAAAGGATATCAATCTCAATGAAGTTCAGTGGCACACAAAGGTAAAATGGAACTGCCTGTAACAAAGGTAATCTAACCTGAATAGCGTCCCAATAAAGAATTCGAAAAGCAAGTTCAAAAACAAAGCGGAAAGACAAAAAAATTAGAAATCCACTTATTCACAAAATTTACAAGAAATGCAAGAAAACTCACCAACTCGCTAGCATATTCACAATGAACCACCAGGATCTGTGGAAGACCCTCGTGATTAATAGGGCAGAGGGCAGTTCCTGATGGTGATTGGCAGGTAGTCCCATCTCTTGGGGAACCACCCAGAAATCACATGGAACAGCTTGTATATATGATGCACATAATCAACATAGAAAAGAATCAAAAATGAACAAAGGGGACATCAAACACAAATTTCAACCCCAGGCAGTGGAGGAACTCTGGCTGAGGGACATGACACAAAGTAAAAAAAAAAAAAAACAAACATAGAAAAAGAGTCACAAAAGCCATGAAATCAAATTAATCAAAAAAGCAATAGACACAGGAGAACTCCCCACAACCACATTCACAATGAACCGCAAGGGACTCAGGCAGTCACCTGTGGTGTTAAACAGGTGGCACCACCTCTTGGGTGACCACCCATAAAACACATGGAACATAATGGAAGATTCATATGTACAGTACATAGGAACTAAATGACCAACAATATTAACACAAACAAAGGAACCAAAAAATGAACAAGAAAGACATAAAAACAGCATTTGAACGCCAGCCAGGAGTGGAACAGCCATGTAATGAACTACACCAACTAAGATAATGCATTCAACTAAAACTGAAGCAATTGGGATTGGGTCAGTGTCAGGATCTTCAAAAAGGGTTGGCAAGGTGGCAATTCAGTTGGCAATTCTGGCAAGCTGGCAATTCAGTTGGCAATTCTGGCAAGCTGGCAATTCAGTTGGCAATTCAGAAGCCAGGAATAAAAGGTAAGATGACATTAAACACAAAGTAAAAATGAATACATGCCATTGATCTGGAGAACCTAATAGATAGATAGATAGATAGATAGATAGACATGAAAGGCACTATATGATAGATAGATAGATAGATAGATAGATAGATAGATAGATAGATAGATAGATAGATAGATACTTTATTAATCCCAAAGGGAAATTCACAATAATCATGACAATGAAGTCCTTTAATATTGTAACAGAGATCTGACTTGTTGACGACAGAAGGGAGGAAAGCAAAAACTCCACTCAAAAGCATTCATGGAGAAAATAAAGCTCTGGGGGTCCAGAGTCATTTGCACTATATAAAGTCACAGTTCTGATGACCAAGACCAACTGGCTGTGCTTTGGACCTTTCAGCAGCATCACAAGTACACGTCAGACCGTGTCAGACGTTACATGTAACCATGGAGAGTTTGCTTCTTAAATACTTTTGGGTGTAGGTTATGGGTTTTGGCCTACTGATCATAAAAATTCAAATTTTTTGGATATGTCTCTTTCTATGACTTCCTGTTCTATTATATATATAATATGTATATGTTTAATATATATATTTAATACGCTATCGTGGCTGTTCATTTATCTGTCCAGGATTTTACATCACCGGTAGCTCGAAAACCGTTTGACCTATTGATCTGAAATTTGGTACACAAATACTACGTGACGTCTACTATCCGCTTTCGGGGTGATGATTGACCTCCAAGGTTATTCCTCTTTTTATTTTTATTTTATTGTATTGTAGAATCAACTCTTGGCAGCGGCCAACAGGGCGGCGATGGGGGGCATGCGTAAGGGCGCCGTCCTCATTCCCTACCACCTTCACCGTCACTTCCCCTACCTCTTCATATCTTAAATCATTCTTGAGGTAGATTGAAGAGTTAAGTGCCAGCTTAAGTGAAGAATTAAAGAAAACGTACTAAGTAATTGCAACACTAACACTGACTTAATCAATTTAAACGTGAAAAGATGCCAACGAAAGAAGAGAAGAAGCGGGCCGCTAGGGTGGAGAAAAGAAGAGCTGCTCAGGAAACAGCAAGCACATCAACCTCTGATCAAACGAATGATCAACGTACAGAGAAAGAGGAAGAAAACTAGGAATGCTCAAGTTAAGTGTATTCACTGCATGTTATCTTGCAGTGTGCTGTTACTGGTATACGTATATTGTGTCGGGATGCCCCTGCTGCATATATCTCGGGGGAACAACCATGGGCAGCTCAATACCTCCCCTGGGACGCTTGGTGGCAGCCTCCCTTTTCACGACTGTGGTTCCCCAACCTCTTGCAGGGCTCCATGGGAGATGGAGTCCTCCACAGCCTGGTTGGGAGCTGGGGTGGCCGCTAGGGGGTGCTGTGTGGATTCCACAGCCCGGCTGGACAAATCTTCAGCCCCACCCGGGTTGGGCTATAAAAGGGGCCAGCCACTACCACTCAGTGGACAGAGTCAGGAGGTGGAGGACGAAGCTAGACGGGAGGAGTGGTGGTGCCAGAAAAGTGTTTTGTGTTGCCTTAAAGTACTTTTGGGACTGTGTATTGCCTGTGGGGTTCATGGGGAAGACGTGCCCCACAGGTGAAGAAAAATAAAAGTTCTGAGTGTTTTATATGTGCCTCAGTGTGACGCTATATAGCGTCCATATCACAAGATATAAATACACACTGTAGAAAATAAAAGGCCAAATTTTCCCCAGGGGACAAATAAAGCCTTTCATATCTATCTATATATCTATCTATCTATCTATCTATCTATCTATCTATCAAGTGCCTTTCATATCTATCTATCTATCTATCTATCTATCTATCTATCTATCTATCTATCTATCTATCTATCTATCTATCTATCTATCTATCTATCTATTTATTATATAGTGCCTTTCATATCTATCTATCTATCTATCTATCTATCTATCTATCTATCTATCTATCTATCTGTTATATAGTGCCTTTCATATCTATCTATCTATCTATCTATCTATCTATCTATTTATTATATAGTGCCTTTCATATCTATCTATCTATCTATCTATCTATCTATCTATCTATCTATCTATTTATTATATAGTGCCTTTCATATCTATCTATCTATCTATCTATCTATCTATCTATCTATCTATCTATCTATCTATCTATCTGCCTATTATATAGTGCCTTTCATATCTATCTATCTATCTATCTATCTATCTATCTATCTATCTATCTATCTATCTATTTATTATATAGTGCCTTTCATATCTATCTATCTATCTATCTATCTATCTATCTATTATATAGTGCCTTTCTAATTACACAAGCAGTTGCTCACAGACATGTGAACTGTCAAACTACAACGAATCACAGAATATAAGAAGAGCTCACTAAGTGTGCAGCATTACAGATCACACCATCATAATAACACAATAAAGTCGCACCTTTTCCATAATCGTCACAGTATAGTAAATAAAATTTAAATACATCATCAGCAGCCCACAATAAAAGCACCAATCAATCTTTTTAAAATGGGACATTGTAGCAGAATTGGTAGAAGGGTCAAGTCAAGTCAAGTTGGGGAGCAGGCACTGGTACAGCGCGTTGGCGCACCCACTACATGGCAAAACAACTTGGGATCCCAGTTGGCAACCCCCCAGGCAGACACACGGTCCAGTCCTAGCCTCCGGAAATGACCTTCCATTTGCTGCAGCCAGGTGTTACACTGGTGACCCCTTGGCCTGGCCCAGCCACTTGGGTCCCCAACAATGAGGATCTTACAAGCCGGATCACCTGCGGGGAAACGTGCCACATGGCCGTAGTGCCATAACTGACGCTCCCTCACAATGCAGGTCACGTGCCTCATTCGGGACTCCATGAGTAACACAAAGTCAAACCAGCGGGACCCAAGCTTCCACTACATGAAGAAACAGCTCGGGATCCTGGTTGGCAACCCCCCAGGCAGACACGCGGTCCAGTCCTACCCTCCAGAAATGACCCTCTATCTGCCATATCCAGGTGTTACGTGGGCGACCCCTTGGCCTGGTCCAGTCACTTAGGTCCCCAACAATGTGGATCTTACGAGCCGGATGACGCTCAGGGAAACGTGCCACATGGCCGTAGTGCCGTAACTGACGCTCCCTCACAATGCAGGTAATGTGCCTCATTCAGGACTCCATTTGACACAAAGTCAAACCAACGGTACCCAAGGATTTTCCAGAGAGACACAGTACCAAAGGAGTCCAGTCTTCGTCTCAGGTCACTGGATAGCGTCCATGTCTCTCAACCATATAGTAAGACACGAAGCACCTGTGGTCTCATTTATCAAGCGTGCGTACGCACGGTTTTATGTGTAAATCATGCGTACGCACAATTCCACTAATAGAATGCGATTCATTAATTTGTACATGTGCGAGAAGAACTCCTGACTGTGCGTAGGCAGAATCCCCTAGCGGTAGAGAACTGTGATCACATATAAACCCAGTGCCCTTATACTTCATAGTTCTAAATCTGTTTCACAATAAGGAGTCATTGTGAGAAAATGGTGAGATCAATTGGGGCTTTTATTGAACTTGCATGATGCATTTAGTGAATCACTAATGTTCCTCAAGTTCAAGTTGATTTGGTGCAGTTCCTCTTTTATGCTTGCAATGCCTCTCACTAATTCCTCCTGTGTTTTCAGAACCGCATCAGTCAGGACTCGTGCCTTGAAACGCATCCGACGTGCTGAAGTGGCAGGCAGAGCAGGACCTGGCAAAACTGGCAGATCTATAAAATAAATGTTAAATGAACAATCCAAATCATTTGCAATGTGAGTGTTATTTATCTACTAGGCTGATCCACCTTTTAAGGTGACCGACTTTTAAGTTGACCGCTTCTTAAGACAATTCAATATGTAGATCAATTTGATATTTTATACAAACTCATTAATTTGGTTATATTACATTTGAGCGGAATTACTTTAATACTCGCAGTTTCTGTTATTTTTGTGATGAAACTTAAACTTTTTTTCTATATTGTGGTCGCCCTTTTGAAAATACCCTGATATTTACTACGCGGTGAGGCATTTGTACTCCATCAACATTAATTATTTCCAGAGACGTAATTTTGTCTATTTTTCCAGCGCATCGCGCACAAAAGCAAGGGAATGATGGGAGCACCGCTACGAATACCGCTACGCTTTCCACTCATGGGACGGAAGGACAATCCCGACCGCTTTTATATAGTAAGAAAGAAGATCAAGATATCGCACAGTCTGGAGTAGAAAATCATCTTTTACCTGAAAAAACAAAACTACAAATCCCATCGTGCATTGCAAAATGGACGGGGCGTGTGTGAAACTCTGTGTAACACTCACGGGACGGAAGGACAATCCTGACCGCTTTTATATAGAAGGATGAATAATATATCGCAACACAATCATTTGAAAACCTTCTAACCATTTTCGGATGGCTCGGCCTCTCCTGCAGTTGATGGGATTGCACTTTCAGTGTCACCATCGGGGATTACTCCGCTCATTGACGTTTCACCAATAATTGCCGCTATCTTGTCATCCAATGGTGACACTGAAATAAGACTCTGGCCTCCTCCCGTGGCACCGAGGTCTCTTTTGTGGGCTGCAATTCTTTTTTTTAGAGGACACTTTCAAATCAAACCACTTTTTCTCGATTTCTGCAGTAGTTCTACATACAGGTGAGACGGCATTTACCGCATTAGTAACCTCTCCCCACGCCAAGTCTTTTTACGTTGTACCTCATTTAAAAGCACTTCCACTTCGTTGTCTGCGAAGTTTTTTTTCTTTCCTCTCTTCACGGGATCCATGATAGCGGTTCTATAGTGCCCTGGCGGCATTGGGTTTTTATAAGGAAGGTTGTTTGCCAAATAAGGTAATTTGAGGGCGTTTCTGTATGCAAATTTAAATTACTATGCACACGCACACAATTTAGAAGGAGTGCGATTCATCATCAGTCATTTCGTACAGCTGTGCGTACTCACGTTTGATAACTCCCAACTTTCTTGTGCTTACGGCTGTTGGTATACGCACTAGTTTAGAGCTTGTTTTACGCACGCTTGAGAAATGAGACCCCAGGACTCTAAAGACTCGGACCTTCGTCCTTTTGCATAGATATCTGGAGCGCCACACACCCCTTTCCAGCGACCTCATGACACCCCCATGTTCTCCCAATCCGTCTACTGACTTCACAGGAAGAGTCACCAGAGACAGGAATGTCACTGCCGAGGTCAGTAAAGCTCTCGACGAGGTCGACACTCTCTCCGCAGAGAGACACTCTGCTGATGGCCGTGCCCAAGAGGTCATTACAGGCCTGGATCTTAGGAAGAAGGGTGGCAGATGGTAAATGGCATGATTGTCTCCAGAAACTGGAATATTTGGAAAAAGGCACATGTTGTTTCGGGTTCCTACCACTTGCAAATTACAGGAACTAAGAATGTGAAAATGGCTGTGAGGGCCACATTGGACCAGCAGATGTCAGTCGCGTGAAAAGCTGTACAGAGTGTTCAGTTTCTTTGATTGTCTGAACATTGGCGAGGAGGCCTTTTATCTGCGCAATTGATATGACATAACGATGGACTTGAACACACCTGCCCATGAAATAGCCTTTGAGTCAATTGTCCAGTTACTTTTGAGCCCCTGAAATGAAGGGCTTGTGTTAAATAATGCTTTAGTTGCCTCACATTTTTATGCAATCGTTTTGTTCAACCCACTGAATTAAAGCTGAAAGTCTGCACTTCAACTGCATCTGAGTTGTTTCATTTCAAATTCATTGTGGTCATGTACAGAACCAAAATGAGAAAAAAAAATGTCTCTGTCCAAACATTTATGGACCGAACTGTAGCGGAGTGAGGATGCGCTAGTTGGAATTTGATCACCTTAACTTAGGTGTTTTGACCTTCTACTATACACTCACCTAAAGGATTATTAGGACCACCATACTAATACGGTGTTTGACCCCCTTTCGCCTTCAGAACTGCCTTAATTCTACGTGGCATTGATTCAACAAGGTGCTGAAAGCATTCTTTAGAGATGTTGGCCCATATTGATAGGATAGCATCTTGCAGTTGATGGAGATTTGTGGGATGCACATCCAGGGCACAAAGCTCCCGTTCCACCGCATCCCAAAGATGCTCTATTGGGTTGAGATCTGGTGACTGTGGGGGCCATTTTAGTACAGTGAACTCATTGTCATGTTCAAGAAACCAATTTGAAATGATTCGAGCTTTGTGACATGGTGCATCATCCTGCTGGAAGTAGCCATCAGAGGATGGGTACATGGTGGTCATGAAGGGATGGACATGCTCAGGTAGCCCGTGGCATTTAAACGATGCCCAATTGGCACTAAGGGGCCTAAAGTGTGCCAAGAAAACATCCCCCACACCATTACACCACCACCACCAGCCTGCACAGTAATAACAAGGCATGATGGATCCATGTTCTCATTCTGTTACACCAAATTCTGACTCTACCATTTGAATGTCTCAACAGAAATCGAGACTCATCAGACCAGGCAACATTTTTCCAGTCTTCAACTGTCCAATTTTGGTGATCTCGTGCAAATTGTAGCCTCTTTTTCCTATTTGCAGTGGAGATGAGTGGTACCCGGTGGGGTCCTCAGCTGTTGTAGCCCATCCGCCTCAAGGTTGTGCGTGTTGTGGCTTCACAAATGCTTTGCTGCATACCTCGGTTGTAACGAGTGGTTATTTCAGTCAAAGTTGCTCTTCTATCAGCTTGAATCAGTCAGCCCATTCATTCTCCTCTGACCTCTAGCATCAACAAGGCATTTTCGCCGACAGGACTGCCGCATACTGGATGTTTTTCCCTTTTCACACCATTCTTTGTAAACCCTAGAAATGGTTGTGTGTGAAAATCCCAGTAACTGAGCAGATAGTGAAATACTCAGACCGGCCCGTCTGGCACCAACAACCATGCCATGCTCCAAATTGCTTAAATCACCTTTCTTTGCCATTCTGACATTCAGTTTGGAGTTCAGGAGATTGTCTTGACCAGGACCACACCGCTAAATGCATTGAAGCAACTGCCAAGTGATTGGTTGATTAGATAATTGCATTCATGAGAAATTGAACAGGTGTTCCTAATAATCCTTTAGGTGAGTGTATATACGTCTACTGCGAGGCCATTTCTCACCTTCCATTTCTTCAAGATGTCTCTGAGACTCTAATGTTTCAGCAGCTGAAAGAGGCTCATTATTGTTTTCCTTCCTTTGTTGTTGTGAGGTCCTTCCAGTGCAAATTAGGGTTTCTGACGGAATTATTTTCCAACTGAGCCTTGCAATTTGTAGGATTACTGGAGCGAAATTCTACCGGGGTAGAATACTCGACTTTTTCTAGTCTTAGTGGACTCATCCAGACAACGTACTGAAAGGATTAAGATGGAAAACAGTCTGGCTGATGTTGGATTACGTAACACAGTCTGTGAGGTTATCCATTAGCTAGGTGTAATATTAAACACTTGTATAAGTCTGACATGTAGATTCAGTTTTTCGAGGTTTATTTTTCATTTAGACTGGAATGGAAAAAATTTTATTTCGTTACCATCTCAGTTGTCTTTGTTTATATGATGCCATCGGGATGTGTCACATGACCTTGTTCATTGCATTTGGGGTGTGACAGAAATGACCTAATAAATATGGGGTGACTTTAAAATGTGTTACTTGTATACACAACATCTTGATTCTCTAAGTGCAGTTACAGTACCTAGTAAGCCCCAGAGTTAGGATTGCTTTCTGGTTACTGAGTCTCGTTTTTGCTGTCGACTTCTGTTTAACATCTTACCCTTTGATTCCCGGTTGGCTTGGTTATTTTTTTGATCTCCTGGTTTTGACTCTTTTCCATTCCTGATTAAGACTTTGCCAAAGAAATCATCTGTTGGTCTTTTTTCTTTTCACTCATAATTCATTGAGCTCCCCCCTTGGTCATTTGAAATTGCAGTCAGTCAATCATTTCATTGAGCGGGGTGGGGAAATGGTCCTCCTTGATTATTTCATCCTGCTTCATACTCCATCATTTCATCAAGCTTTCCAAGTTATTTCGAATTGCAAACACTCGATCGTTTTATTGTGCAGGGTAGGGAAACGATCATCCTTGATTATTTTGTCTTGTGGATACCCCATTGTTTAATCGAGCTCCTCTTTGATTATATTGAATTGTAGATACTTAATCGTTTCATCAACCGGTGGGGGGGGGGTGAGGGTGAATAGTCCCTCTTGATGCTCCATTATTTTATTGGACATTTCGACTTGCGGATACTCGATCATTTCAACAAATGATAATGGTTCCCTTTCCTTTGATCATTTCATCCTGTGAATACTCCATCATTTCATTGAGCTCCTCATGTTATTTTGAATTGCAGACACTCGATTATTTCATCAAGCGGGGTGGGGAAATGGCCCTCCTTGATCATTTCATCCTGTTCATACTTCATCATTTCATCAGGCTCCTCCTTGGTTATTTCGAATCGTAGATACTTGATCGTTTCATCAACTGGGGTAGGACTGAGGGTGAATGGTCCCACTTGATACTCCATCGTTTCATTGAGCTCTGCCTTGGCCATTTCGATTTGCAGATACTCGATCGTTTCAGTGAGTGGCTTTCCTTTGATCCTTTCATCCCATGGATGCTCCATTGTTTCAACGAACTCCTGAGTTACTTCGAATTGCAGATACTCGATCGATTCATTGGCCCTACTTGATCATTTCCCTCCTATAGATACTCTGTTGTTTTATCAAGCTCCCTCTTGGCTATTTTGAATCACAGATACTCCATTGTTTCATCAAGCTCCCCACGTTATTTCAAATTGCAGACACTCGATCATTTCATTGTGCGGGGTAGGGAAACGGTCCTCCTTGATTATTTTGTCTTGTGGATACCCCATTGTTTAATCGAGCTCCTCTTTGATTATATTGAATAGTAGATACTTAATCGTTTCATTAACCGGTGGGAGAGTGAGGGCGAATAGTCCCTCTTGTTATTCCATGATTTTATTGATTATTTCGACTTGCGGATACTCGATCGTTTCAACAAGTGATAATGGTTCCCTTTCCTTTGATCATTTCATCCTGTGAATACTCCATCATTTCATTGAGCTCCTCAAGTTATTTCGAATTGCAGACACTCGATCATTTCATCGAGCAAGCTAGGGAAATGGTCCTCCATGATTATTTCCCTTACATGGATACTCCATCGTTTTATCAGGCTACCTCTTGGCTCTTTTGAATCACAGATACTCCATTGTTTCATCAAGCTCCCCGAGTTATTTTGAATTGCAAACACTTGATCGTTTCATCAAGCGGGGTGTGTAAATGACCCTCCTTGATCATTTCATCCTGTTCATACTCCATCATTTCATCAAGCTCCTCCTTGGTTAGTTCGAATCGTAGATACTTCATCGTTTCATCAGCCGGAGGAGGATTGAGGGTGAATGGCCCACTTGATACTCCATCGTTTCATTGAGCTCTGCCTTGGCCATTTCGATTTGCAGATACTCGATCGCTTCAGTGAGTTGCTTTCCTTTGATCATTTCATCCCATGGATGCTCCATTGTTTCAACGAGCTCCTGAGGTATTTCGAATTGCAGACACTTGATTGATTCATTGTGCAGGGTAGGGAGATGGTCCTCCTTGATCATTTTGTCTTGTGGATACCCCATTGTTTCACTGAGCTCCGCTTTGGTTATATTGAATTGTAAATACTTGATCGTTTCATCAACCGGTGGGGGAGTGAGGGTGAATAGTCCCTCTTGTTACTCCATGATTTTATTGGTCATTTCGACTTGCGGATACTCGATCCTTTCAACAAGTGGTAATGGTTCCCTTTTCCTTTGATCATTTCACCCTGTGAATACTCCATCATTTCATTGAGCTCCTCAAGTTATTTCGAATTGCAGACACTCGATCATTTCATCGAGCAAGCTAGGGAAATGGTCCTCCATGATTATTTCCCTTACATGGATACTCCATCGTTTTATCAGGCTCCCTCTTGGCTATTTTAAATCACAGATACTCCATTGTTTCATCAAGCTCCCCGAGTTATTTTGAATTGCAAACACTTGATCATTTCATCGAGCGGGGTGAAGAAATGACCCTCCTTCATCATTTCATCCTGTTCATACTCCATCATTTCATCAAGCTCCTCCTTGGTTATTTTGAATTGTAGATACTTGATCGTTTCATCAACCGGAGGAGGAATGAGGGTGAATGGTCCCACTTGATACTCCATCGTTTCATTGAGCTCTGCCTTGGCCATTTCGATTTGCAGATACTTGATTGTTTCAGTGAGTTGTGTTCCTTTATCATTTCATCCCATGGATGCTCCATTGTTTCAACGAGCTCCTGAGGTATTTTGAATTTCAGACACTTGATCGTTTCATTGGCCCTCCTTGATTATTTTTCCCCATGGGTACTCAATCATTTCATCCTGCTCTCCATTGGTCATTTTGACTCGCTTTCATCACGTGGGGTGGGGATTAAAGGTATCATCCTGTAAATACTCCATTGTTTCATCAAGCTCCCCGAGTTATTTTAAATTGCAGACACTTGATCATTTCATCGAGCGGGCTAGGGAAATGGTCATCCTTGATTATTTCCCTTACATGGATACTGCAACTTTTTCTCAAACTCCCCCTTGGCTATTTTGAATCACAGATAGTCCATTGTTTCATCAAGCTCCCCGAGTTATTTTGAATTTCAGACACTTGATCGTTTCATTGAGCGTGGTGAAGAAATGGCCCTCCTTGATCCTTTCATCCCATGGATGCTCCATTGTTTCAACGAGCTCCTGAGGTATTTTGAATTGCAGATACTCGATCGATTCATTGGTCCTCCTTGATCATTTTGTCCCATGGGTACTCGATCATTTCATCCTGCTCTCCATTGGTCATTTTGACTCGCTTTCATCACATAGGGTGGGGATTAAAGGTATCATCCTGCAAATACTCCATTGTTTTATCATGCCCCCCTCCTAGGTTTCTTTGAGAGGGCTGGGGGAGGGATTGGTAAAAAAGCCCGTTGCCATCAGGGCATCTGGGTGTACGCCCAGAACACTCTGATAGTAGATCCACTCTCGCTTCTGACTAAGATTGATGTCAAATCAGATACAGAAGAGTGGCTGGACACACAAGACAAAGCGAGCGTATCAGTGTTCATGGGAATTATGTTGAAAAATAGAACTTGCTTGGTTTTACTGCAGTTACTCTTAACAGATCCAGCTCAAAACTTTTAGATCATCCCTTGTAGTTCAAATATCCAACTCGCAAAAGTCAAAGGCACAAATGTTAAAGCACAGACTGGCAGGTCAATGGGTGAGATGTCTCACCAGAAACTCTGGCACCTATCTTACAAGTTGACCAAGCATTCTGTGGAGAGCATTAGGTACATGCAGGTGAATGGGAGCAGTGCAAGCTTGGAGATCCTTATGAGGTGATGCTTTTTTTCCCCAAGCCACCTTTATATTACTCCTTTAATTTTGAGCATCGCTACAGAGCTTGCGTCTCAAGACACACAACAACAGATCTTAGAGGTGGGCTCCTTTCCAACACGGGAAGTTTAACTGACTTTTTGGCAACACAAGCTCATAACGCTAAGAACGCAATAAAACCCATCACACGGGGCACCTGCCAAGTTCCTCCCTGTGTTTGGATGTGTGCTCGGTGCCCACTTTCTGACGCTCACCTCTCTGTAATTTTACTGGGAAAACTCCCTCAGAGTAAGCTGTCAGGAACATCAGGTGAATATCACGCTAGGATAGTAATGATCTCAAATTAGCCAGATTTCAAATTTAATACGATAATCTTTCCATTGAGAAGTCTAAGAAGCATCTGCCAGTTTTAATCTCCCTTACTGATAACAATTCCATCTGCCAGCAGCAAAACAAAACAGGGGAGGCAGATCTCTTGAAGGCCGGCCCTGGTGGGCTCCCCTGCTGTGATCCTGTGCCAATGCATGCCAGGAGGTTAAGGAAGCACCCATGGACTTTGTGATGCCATTTTTATAGTTTTGGATGGAATCACCCTGGCGCCGCTTACATGCAGCACATTTAATAGCTGAGTGATTTAGATATTGCCATCCTTTAGGTAGTTTAAAGTTTTAATATCTAATCATGGACCTACCACATTGTACTATTGCTTACTTTACGAATGGCACCTCTGATAATTCTGCATACTAAACTGATAGATTGACATAAAAACTATCAGGGATGTGCCAGAGATCTGCCCCTCGTCCTTTCTTCTGCCTGTCTTCTGCCCCAGCCTCTCATCTCTGTTGCTTAGCAACAGTTATTGGGCAGAAGTCACATGATGTAGAGGCAGGGGAAATAAAAAGTAGATGGTGGTGTTGCTTGAGCACTGGCAGGCATCTTGTAGAGTTCTCTTTGTGTCTTAGGGAATTACAGAATTTTCTAGTTTTTTTGTCCATCCATCCATTATCCAACCCGCTATATTCTAACTACAGGTTCACGGGGGTCTGCTGGAGCCAAGCCCAGCCAACACAGGGTGCAAGGCAGGAAACAAACCCTGGGCAGGGCACCAGCCCACCGCAGGGCGCACACACAAACACACACACACACACCCTGCACACACTAGGGACAAGTTAAGATCGCCAATGCACCTAACCTGCATGTCTTTGGACTGTGGGAGAACATGCATACTCCACGCATGCAGCAGCTACCCACTGCAGTGCGCCCTACAGCATCTTCATATTGTTATGTCTATGTCTCCCGGCTGGCCACTGTGCCGGAAGAGCTGGAAGAGCGGGAGAGGGAAGTCTGGGCCACCTACTTTTGCGACCCGACCTCGGATAAGCGGAAGAGGATGGATGGATATTGTTATGTTTTTGGATTCTCAAATTTAGTCTTAATTTTATCTTGATTTCCAAGGTTTTATTTTTTCTGCTTTTTGGTTATTGTTTTATTACACTGATTGAATGAGTAGACTAGAAAAAGTAATAAAGGGACCAGGAGATGGAGTAACCAAAAATCATTTGTCAAAGAACAATACAAGGTCCAAACTAAAAGACAAAAACGTAAACAAAACCGAAATAGTAGTAACAAGGAATGCTAAGCAAAAAAGCCAAGAGACGCTAAAATACTACTAAACACAGCAAAAACTCTTTGTGTACTAACTAACTCACAAGAGGCAGCAAAAAGGCAATGAAAATAACCAGGAGAAACAAAAGTTAAAAAAATGGACCAACGGTCAAAAGCAAGAGACAAGGAAGATCTTTCGTCAAAGCCAGAATGCGATCAAAAACTTTTGAGCCAAAAATCAATTAACGGGTGGATCTGAAAAACCAGGAAGGGCTAAAAAAGATCCTTTTGATGCAGGGAAACAAGGCTTACCATCCATCAAACTTGGATAACCCAGAAACACCAGGAGTAATTTTTGTATCACTGCAAAAGTGACGTCACAAACGAGCGGGCCCAGAGGAGTTCATGAACGTGGCAGAAATAGAAGCCTGACACTTTGGTACTCAAACATTAAACAAAATGGCACCACAATAAAACGTGATTAAATAATACACTTTTTCAGAATAGGTTCTAAACAAAATTAAACCTCAAATTTGAATTCCTTAAGTCTTAAAGTCTCATAATTTGTATATAGATTGATAGGAAATGCAGAGGAATTAAACAAATTATAAACGTTGCAGATCATAACACTTTTGTAGTTATCTGTAAACTCGGACAATAGGAGATGTGCAACGCAGACTCCTTGTACTGTTGCACAAGTGACATCACAGGTCATGACCTTTCATTGTCACATGGTAGCAATGGGCACAGAAACTACTGTGGATTCAGACCTCACATTTTAAATTCCTACATGTTTTACTTTACATTTACTGACATTACATTTACTGTAATCTCTGTAGTCCTGTATCAGCCCCTTGCCTTGAAACCTCTGTCTTTCTTAGCTGAAAAAAATCTCAGAACCCATTTTTCTATTTATTAATCGATCGATAAAATAGTCAAATGTGGAAATTTGACACTCAATCAATCAATCAATCAATGAGAGAATTTGGAGAGTTTAGCCATTGTGGGGAACAGCCCGGACACAGACAGGTAGACATGATGTTTTGCACCACCACACGTTTATTTACAATATTTACAATTATAAGAAGTGCACGAACCCAGTGCCGTACCCCATAAGTCCAGGCCTCACAGTCCAATGCCTCTGGTCCGCCTCCACTCCTCTCCTCCGAGCTCTGTCCTCTTCCACCCGACTCCAGCCATCGTATGGCAGCCCCTTTTATACATGCCCGGATGGGCTCCAGGTGTTTCCCGACACTCCTCCGCGCACACTCCCCTGTGTGGCGGAAGTGCTGGCTGCGCACCAGCACTCCGGGTGTCCCCAGTCTTCTTCCCCCCAGCACTACCGGGTGTGGCGGAAGTGCTGAGCTCCAGGGCTCCAAAGGCGCCGGGGTGCCCCATGGCGGTGACCATGGGCCCCTACTGGGTTGATCTTCAAAGGTCTGTACCCGTTGTCCCCAAAGCAACCAGGGCGGTCGCCCCCACATGGTCTGGGGAAGGCGCAAGCCCTCCTCCGGTCCTCCTGGGCATCCCGGCCAGGTCGCCACCCCAGCCATCTCTGACACCATCCAGAGGTGAAAACACTACACTCTCAGAGCAGAAGATTCAATGGCTCCAGAGCAGAAGACTAAAATGGCAGTCGTTAAGATTTGAAATGAGTGTTTTATGACGACTGGAAACATTACACAGTGGCAGGTGGCTGACTATCTGATCCGAAGACCTTCACCTGTGAGAGTTAAAAGTGCAAGAATTTACACGCCTAGCCACTGAGACACGAGAACTCTTATCTTCATAGCTGATAACTCAAGAATTTACAGAGCTCCAGACTTCAGTCTTTCAGCACCTTCAGAACTGGAAACCTTTGACAGGTCTGCAGGCTTCAGTAACCTTGTGTTGAAAGTGCACTAGCAGAGAGCCAAAGATGATAGCGGTGCATCGGTCATTAATTTATCAAACAGGCTTAAACCAGCTCAGGTTTGCAGTGGTGGCAGCACTGAGTCTAATGTAGGAAGTAACCCTGCATGGGGGACCATTCCAGGACAAAGCACATAAGGCACAGGTCAACACGAGGCTATTGGGAGCCACCAAGTAACCCAGCTCACCTCCTTGGGTTGAATAACAAAAACCCGAGACTCACGTAAAAGCTCAAGCAGACATCATTAAGTCATGTCTCGGCCTGGGCTGGGCTTCAAATTCAAGTCTTATGTCTTATGTTTGTTCATTCTTCGATTGACGTTGATTATGTTAATATTATTTTGGTTGATTATGTGCACCATTCATTGCTTTTGTTTTTGTTTATGTAAATAAGCTGCCTATATTATGTTCCATGTGTTTTGTGGGTGATTCCCCAAGAGGCGGAGCCACCTTCCAATCACAGCAAGTAACTGCCATCCACCCTATAAATCTGTGGGGGTCTCCCACAGCTCCAGGTGGTTCATTTCGAATGCTGGGGACGGGAGAGTTTACTTGTATTTCTTTGGTTTATTGGATTTCTACATTTTCGACCGTCTGCTGTACATTTTCACGATTCTTTTAAGAGCTGTCTTGGGACACATTTGCTTTGGATTTCCATTTGTAACAGGCAACTACTTTTTTTGCCTTTTTTGTTCTCTTACAGAGCTTCATTCTTCTCACAAGCAGGGTTTTATAAAGAGTTTGTGTTGAGACAGTGATATTGCCCTCTGGTCAGCATTTCTGGAAGTGTTTTTGGGATGATGTGCTTTGGGACATTGGTACATATAAGCGCCATGAACACCCTAGCTAGGGTTTGAAACATGGACTCTGGGGACGTGAAGGAGCAGAGATAATCTCCACACCGACTCTTTAGTTCAGGGGTGCCCAATACATCGATCACGATTGACCGGTAGATCGGAAAGGTAGTGCTGGTAGATCACATTGCATTCAAAAAAAATTATTTTTAAACGTTAGTCTATCATATATCCTCCCTATGGCATTTGCCACTTGATTGACATACAGGGCAGCCAGTCTGAGATTTCTTCTCTTCTAACACACTGGTCATCCTGCACACACGATCAAACGCACGAGATACTGCAAAACTCCGGCTATCTAAGTGATCTAGTTAGCCTTCCAATTTATATCGACTAAAGAAGGGATTTAAAAAAAAAATTGTTTGGGGAGGGTATGGGCTGGATGTGGAATTGGTAAAGGATTTTTTTTCTCACAATGTCACAATCGAAGTGCATTTGTCTGATCTGTCAATCTATCATTGCTATTCCAAAGAAGGAAAGTGTGGAAAGGCACTTTCGAACTGTTCATAAAAACTACGAAACTGACTTCCTTCTGAAAAGCGATCTGAGAAAGAGAAAGGAGAGGGAGCTAAAATCGCAGTTAATCGGACAGCCGTCACATTTCACTCGGCTGAATTCAAAAGCAAAGGCAGACACACCAAAGCATCGTTCTGAGTGAGTCACTCGATCATTAAGCATAAGAAGTCCTTCCAAGATGGAGAGATGATAAAAGAGGCCTTCGTTGAGGCAGATGGCTTGGGAGAAATTCCTGCGGAGATTTCAAGACCCCTGGCCGGAGAAAAAGGAGTTTCTCTTTGTCATTAAACATGCAGAATACAAGCAACTTAATAACAATCAATGGCCCCCAGACTTGACATTTTTTTCTGATCTGACCAACATGTTGAATGAGCTTAATTTACAGCTGCAAGGAAAAGAGAAAACCAAGATGGTCGATATGATTAGCTCAGTTAATGCTTTCAAACGAAAAATGCAACATCTGTCCTCAAAGCTGCAGCGCCTTGATTTGGGGAACATCCAAAACCTCGCGTCAGAGCTGGAGACGCAATGGAAGGCGTGTGGGCAACTTGACAGCATCCGCTACACAGAGCAGACTGAAAACTGTCTGTCAGACTTTATCTAATGGAAAAACAGTAACGAGTCGAGTGTTGCAAAATGTAGCGGAGTAAGAGTAGCGTTTCTTCTTCACAAATGTACTCAAGTAAAAGTAAAAAGTACGGTGCAGTAAAACTACTCTTAGAAGTACAATTTTTTTAAAAAGTTACTCAAGTAAATGTAACGGAGTAAAAGTAACTCAGTATATATATTGTGGAATATGGACGCCCAATCATCCCGGCCAATACCCCCAGGTCACCAGGTGGAGCCCTCCCTGCAGCATGGAGGTGCCCCGAATGCCATCATGGAATCATGGACCATGGAGTTTTTATCCACAGCCCTGCTGGATACCACGGGGGCCACTAGAAGGTGCTGCAGGGAGGAACAGTGAAGGTTTTCCCTACAACACGGAAGTGCGTCCGAGTCACATGGACAAAGGGAACGACGTGCTTCCGTGTTGAAGAAGAGGAGTTTTTATCTGACCCGGAAGTGCTAGGAAGTCACATGGACTGCGGATTCAGAAGCACTTCCGGGTCAAGGACTATAAAAGGACTATGGGAAATCTCAGACGGACGAGCTGAGCTGGGTGGAAGGGTGGCAACGTGTATGGGAGTAGGAGGATTGTTTATTGTACAATACAATACAATACAGTTTATTTGTTGTATAGCCCAAAATCCCACAGGAAGTGCCGCAATGGGCTTTAACAGGCCCCGCCTCTTGACGCCCCCCCAGCTTTGACTCTCTGAGAAGACAAGGAAAAACTCCCAAAAAAACTTGTAGGAAAAATGGAAGAAACCTCGGAAAGGCAGTTCAAGAGAGACCCCTTTCCAGGTAGGTTGGGCGTGCAGTGGATGTCAAAAGAAGGGGGTCAATACAATACAATACAATACAATACAATACAATACAATACAATACAATACACAGAACAGAACAAATCCTTAATACAGCATAAAAATAAAAATGTTTGAAGTACGGAGCAGAATTTAACAGTAGATGATATCACATAATAAGATTTGGATATTTTTATAGTCCTGGAGACCTCATCCATCAAGCTGCCTGTATGAGTATTGTGGAGAGGAGGGTGCTTTGTGCACTGTTTATTAATAAAAAGTCAACTTATTGGACTTTTACCTGGTGTCTGACGTATTGTCTGAGGGTTCAAGAGGATGATAGCGCCCTCTATCTGTCACAATATATAGAGCATTTTCAATGTAGGTAGATCATTTTGACCCGGTCATTTTAAAAGTAGCTCGCAAGCCGAAAAAGTGTGGACACCCCTGCTTTAGAGAGCTCGCTGTCTTCAGAAGTGGTCTCTGTAGGGTGGAGACTAGGAGTTCTCCTATTAGCTTGCCCTGTAAGGAGACAACTTCTAAAACCAGACATTGCAGGTTTATGGCTGACCCCCAGAAATTCTCCAGAGTGCAAATCTGCAAACTGAGATGCTTCAAGGTGTGAGTCCACAGCAGTACACACTTTCTCCGGGTGCTCAAATTACAGAAACGCAGGTTGGACTGACTGGCACATCTCAATGATCCAGGTGTGAGTGAGCCTGGCATTGAATTGGTGCCTCTTCTAGGGCCGTTTCATGCCTAGTTCTCAATGCTCTCAGGACCAACTCTGGCTTACCATGACCTCGACTGGAAAAAGTGGAGCCAAAAAATGAATAACTGTGAAAGCTGAAGACTCACAGACCGTAAAACAACAGACTTTTAGAAGCGGAGGTCTGTGCTCTTTACAGAGCTGAAGATGATTTATTTAGTACAGTGCCAGACATTAAAGCAGAGAAAGGAAGAAAAATGACTTTACAGGACTATAGACTTTGATCATTCGGAGCTGAAATCAAAACCTCCGCATGCTGAAGATTCAGGACTTTAGGAAATAAATGACTCCGGATAGTTTAGATCTTAAGGCTGGAAACATCACAGAACCCGCAGGCTATAATCATTCAGAGATGAAAAATAATATATAAGTGCTAAAGGTTCAAGACTGAAGTAAATTAAAGACTCTGTGTTGTCAGAACTGGCTCTAGAAAGCTTGTTCAGGGGGGTATTTTCAAAAGATTAGGTGGGCAGCAACAATGTAAAGATGGTTGTTTTATATTTTATTTGTTTAGATGTTTTTATCCAAAGTGACACACAAAAAAAGAGGTCAACTTACTCAACTTTGACTGCTTGACTGGCATTTGACAAGGTGAAGGGACCTACGCTTTCCAGAGTTAACCTATTCTGCGAAAAGACGCCTCATCGGGGTCTGGGTTCGGCCCACTAGGACAGGTTTCATCCTTACTCTTAAGAGTCCTTCATTGTCAGTCAGTCAGTCAGTCAGTTTTCAACCCACTATATCCTAAAACACGGTCATGGGGGTCTGCTGGAGCCCATCTTAGCCAACACAGGGCGCCAGCCCACCACAGGTCCTTCACAATTGTACATCACGTTGGCATTTCCGTTATCCAAACAGGCCAAAGTGTAGACGTTTCTTTAAAGTTGCAAACATTCAACTCTTCAAGTTTTGAGTTTTCAGCACTTAGGATGAAACTTTCAGCTCTGGATGATTACATTTATATTTATTTTCTCCAAAGAAACTTACAAAAAGACCACCATAACCGAATAAACATCCATCCAGGGAACTGCTTAGGAACAAGTGTGACCGGACAAGGTGACAAAATTGATCCTTATAAGTGAAGATAGATAGATAGATAGATAGATAGATAGATAGATAGATAGATAGATAGATAGATAGATAGATAGATAGATAGGAAAGGCACTATATAACAGATAGATAGATAGATAGATAGATAGGAAAGGCACTATATAATAGATAGATAGATAGATAGATAGATAGATAGATAGATAGATAGATAGATAGATAGGAAAGGCATTATATAATGGATAGGTTAAAAGATATATTGATATGCAAGGCACTATATAATAGAAAGATATAAAAGGGGATGTATATTAGATATGGAAAGTACTAAGTAATAGATAGATAGATAGATAGATAGATAGATAGATAGATAGATATAGAGATAGATATAGATAGATAGATAGATAGATAGATAGATAGATAGATAGATAGATAGATAGATAGATAGATAGATAGATAGATAGATACTTTATTAAACCCAAGGTGAAATTCACAAGAGTGAAGGGTGAAGAGCTAATCTTTAAAGTTGCAAACATTCAGCTCTTCAAGTTTTGAGTTTTCATCACTTAGGATGAAACTTTCAGCTCTAGATGATTACATTTACATTTATTTTCTCCAAAGAAACTTACAAAAAGACCAACATAACCGAATAAACATCCATCCAGGGAACTGTTTGGGAACAAATGTGACAAAATTGATCATCACAAGTGAAGAGCTCAGAACAAAATGATAGCGAGATACAATTCCTAGGTGACAAAACCTAATATCAGTCACCAAACATGAGTCCTCAAATGCTTCTTAAGCACAATGAGGGAGATAGAAGTTTGAATGGAGGAGGGCATTTTGTTCTACCAGCTAGGACATAAACATGAACAGAGCCCGGGTTGAAATTTGATGCCACGCAGAGCTGGTATCAGTAGATGCCACTCGTTGGCAGGCCTGAGTGATCCAGAAGGAGCATAGGACCTCACAAGTGTCCCCATATAAAGGTGCTGACCCACTGACAAGCATCACGGATTTGAACTTAACATGTGCTGCAACGGGAAGCCAACGTAGAGATCTGAAAAGAGGAGTGACATGTGCCCACCCCGACTGATTGAACCTCAGACATGCCGCTGAATTTTGAATCTTCTGCAACAACTTGGTGACACATGCCAGTACTCTGAGAGTAGAGAGTTGCAGTAGTCCAGACGGGATAAGACCAAAGCCTTGACCAGATGTTGAGCAGCATGATCTGTCAGATATGGTCTGATGTTGTATAGCGTGAATCTGGATGATTACATTTACATTTATTTGCTCCAAAAAGATCAACATAACTGAGGAAAACATCGGTCTGGTGGGCTGTTTGGGAACAAGTGTGACAGGACAAGGTGACAAAAGTGATCACCACAAGAACATAATACAAGCAAGTTACACTTCCATGGTTACCAAAACCCATCACAGCAAATATCAACTAGACAGAAAATCGCAGAACAAGAGAGTCTTCAGGGCTGAGAAATGTGAATGGATGTGGGCAGCACATTCGACCATCTAGGGATTTACACATGAAAAGAATCTGGGTTGAGAGTTGATGCCATGCAGAGGTGGTATCACTAGATGCTACTCATCCGCCAACCTGAGTGGCCAAAAAGTAGCATAAGACCTTACAAGCAGTGGTTCTCAACCTGTGGGGCGGGCCCCTAGGGGGGTGCGAAGTAACAAAAAGGGGGACGCGAAGATGTGAAAACAGAAAACAATAATCGAAAATATGAAAAATACATCTATTGAAACCAAAACAAATGAACTTAAACTACATTCTGATACTAGAAAAATAAATATAGAGTTAGATAAATGTCGAGAAAAGTTAAGTAGGTATAATAAAATATGCATCTATGATATATCATTAATTAAAAAAGAACAAATTGGTATTAGTGGGTTCCTTTCAAAAAACGTTAGGGGGGCGCAATTAAAACTGTTATGAAGACTCGGGTCGCAAATACTTAGAAGGTTGAGAAACGCTGCCTTACAAATGTTTCCAGTAGCTAAAGGTGCTGACCCATTGACCACTCTGAAGACAAGCATCAAGCAATTGGACTTAATATGTGTTGCTACAGGGAGCCAGGGTAGTGGTATGAAAAAAAAGCAGTGCCATGTGCCCGCCTTGGCTGGTTGAACACCAGACTTGCCACTGATTTATGAATCAACTGCAGTGACTTTGTGACACATGCAGACACCCCAAAGTGTTGCAGAAGAAACAATGAAAAGCCACTTGAAGTGTCATCACTAACTCAGTTTCACTTGCCAATTATCCCAGTCAAGGTTACTACAGTTGGTGCATTAGGCATGCTAGACCAGTTCATTGTGTCTTGGAGTAACATTCTGTTCATATGATTTATTGTAGTTTTTGAATTATATTTTTAATGTTTTTGTGACATGTATAATTATGTTCTGTTGTTTTAAATGTGCATGTTCTTTGTGGGTGGAGAGTAGAGGAGAGATGCTGAGTATATTAGGAGAAAGTGCTAAGGATAGAACGGCCAGGCAAGAGGAAAAGAGGAAGGCCTAAGAGGAGGTTTATGGATGTGGTGAGAGAGGACATGCAGGTGATGGGGGTGACAAAGCAAGATGACGAGGACAGAAAGAGATGGAAGAAGATGATCCGCTGTGGCAACCCCTAACAGAAGCAGTCGAAAGAAGAAGAAGAAGTTCTTTGCGGGTTGAGCCCCAGGAGGCGGGGCCCCCCTGATATCACCACTCCTGAGCCTTTCCTCTGCCTGTTTAAGTCTACTGACAAGGCTCAGGAACTGGAGATCATTCTTTTTTTTTTGGTTATTTATGGTGAAGTTTTGTGACTATTGCCCATTGTGTTGCATTTTCTGGTTTATGTAATCTGCTTCCTCGGTTTTTAGCATTCTAATTTTCTGGACTGTGTATTGGAATTTGTTTGCTGTGGATTGTCACTTAGACAAGAGAATTTCTTACTTTGTTTAGCATTTTGGCCACATTTGCTGTTTTTGTTACTACATTTTTTTTTAAAGATCATTTGCTTGTCCTTTTTACAAAAGCCTTGGGTTTACAGTTATCCCTCCTCTTGAGGGGCTTTTGTTATACTTTTCAGACATTACATTTATTTTTGAGGCTAAAACCTTATCTTTATGGGCTTGACGGTATGAAGCAGGCCAGTAGAGCTGGGAGTAAGCCCACTGTGGTGAGACGTTTTCTAGGCAGACCTGGCCAGTGAAGTCTTTTGGAGGCCTCACACACCTTTCACGTTGGTGAAGACTCAGCTTCGTAACACATTATAGGACACATGTATATACGGTAACCAATACTTAGGTTTTGTGAGTGTCTTATGAGGATCATTTTAACTGGGTGCCGGGGGATTAGATAGGGGGTCTATACCATGCATAAACATAATCCTTCCCTTCCCTTTCTCAGAACAGAACAGAGGAGGTCCCATCCAAGTTATTAATCGAGTCTGTTGTGATCCTTTTTGTAATATTAATGTTTCTCTGGCCTTCTTGATTCTTATGTGGGGATTTGTGGGGTGGTGAGATATTTTTGTTATTTTGATTTTTCTGATTTTTCTGAATGTTATGTTTTCAGAGCAGACAAGATTTGGAGGGACTGGGAGAAGGACATGAAATCAAAACAGGTCAAAACCTGGAGATCAAAGAAAACCGTGTGTCAAGGCCAAAACGGAGAGCAAGAAACAAAGCCAAAGACATAAGCACAATGATTTTTAGCAAGAGGTAGAATTGTTTGTTTTATCTGTTGCTCGGATAGGGAAATATTGTCAACCATCAGATCCTCCTTGTCACCCACTCTGACCTTAGCATCACCAAGACTGTCCAAAGGTGGCTAGAGTTTTAATTCTTGGGCAGGACAGCTACCAGGGGTGTACCAGGCAAACAGAGGAGTGCCCACAAGGATTGGTGCTGGGACCTCTGCTCTTCTATCAGTACACCTCCTCACTAGACTCCACCATCCAGCCTCACGGTTTTTCTTATCAGTGCCATGCCAATGATACTCAGCAGTATCTGTTGTTCCCTCCAGAAGAAAACCCAGTATCAGCTAGAATCTCTGCATGTCTTACTAATATTGCAGCCTGGATAGTAGAACACCAACTCCAGTTCAACCTGGCAAAGGCAGAACTTCTTGTTATCCCACTTCGCCCGTCTATTCAGTACCCCATCTCTGTTCAGCTTGACCCATTATGACTCACCAAGTCTGCCTAGAACCTGAATGACCAGCTGTCCATCCTGCTATGGTCCCTCAATCTTGCAGATTCACGCTATACAACATCAGACCATATCTGACAGATCATGCTGCTCAACATCTGGTCAAGGCTTTGGTCTTATCCCATCTGGACTACTGCGACTCTCTACTCTCAGAGTACTGGCATGTGTCACCAAGTTGTTGCAGAAGATACAAAATTTAGTGACATGTCTGGGGTTCAACCAGCCGGGGTGGGCACATGTCACTCCTCTTTTCAGAATTGACTTCCTGTTGCAGCACATGCTAAGTTCAAATCCTTGATGCATGTCAGTGGGTCAGCACCTTTATATGGGGACATTTGTGAGGTCCTATACTCCATCTGGATCGCTCAGGTCTGCCGACGAGTGGCATCTAGCAATACCAGCTCTGTGTGGCATCAAATCTCAACCCGGGCTCTTTTCATGTTTATGTCCTAGCTGGTAGAACAAGATGCCCACCTCCATTCAAACTTCTAACTCCCTCATTGTGGACTCATGTTTGGTGACTGATATTAGGTTTTGTCACCTAGGAATTGTACCTCGCTAGCATTTTGTTCTGAGCTCTTCACTTCAATTTTGTCACCTTTGTTCCCAAGCAGCTCCCCAGATGGATGTTTATTCAGTTATGCTGATCTTTTTGTAAGTTTCTTTGGAGAAAATAAATGTAAATGTAATCATCCAGAGCTTCATCCTAAGTGCTGAAAACTCAAAACTTGAAGAGCTGAATGTTTGCAACTTTAAAGAAACTTCTACACTTTGGCCTGTTTGGATAACGGAAATGCCAACGTGATGTACAATTGTTAAGGTACAATGAAGGACCTGTGGTGGTCTGGCGCCCTGTGTTGGCGGGGATTGGCTCCAGCAGACCCCCATGACCCTGTGTTAGGATATAGCAGGTTGGACACTGACAGACTGACTGACAATGAAGGACACTTAAGAGTAAGGGGGAAACCTGTCCTGCTGTGTCGAACCCGGACCCTGATGAGACATCTTTTCATGGAATAGGTTAACTCTTGAAAGCGTAAGTCCCTTCACCTTGGAGAAGTCAAATGCCAACTCTGAAAAAGGCCATTTAGCAGAAAAGTTGATCTTACTGAATTGTAGATGAAAAACAAGACAGAGGTGAAGACGGAGTTTTGGCACCACTCATCACACGGCAGTATACTTGAGACCTGGCATTAGCCTTAGTGGAAGACTCTGAGCTCCACGTGGTTGAAGAGCGCATGAAAGACTTCAGAGCGGAGGAATGCAGAAGCAAGGTTTTACTGATCTGAAAATCCTGTAGACGGGAAACAGTGAGACACAGTATACACCGAAGCAATAAAGACGCAGCCCTGTTTGGGCTGACGAGCCGCTGAAAGCTTGGAAGAGGAGAAGGCATAAAATCTGGTAAGCAGAGCCACTAGCTGAAATGGGAGCTCAAGGCACTTTGGTAAAAAAAAAAAAACAAATCGCTGAACTGGCACATAACCACCACTTGACATGCACACGCTTCCAACAAGGAGCGGCTGCGATCATTTGGCTGTGGAAGTGTAAATTAAAAGAGACTGATGATCCCCCAGACAGCCAGTCTGTCATGCTGACCATCCGCTAAGCCGAATGCAATTTCAAAACATCAGATTGGAGAAGGCAGGAATCGCCTGCGCTGCCAGGGATCATTCGCAGCCGTTCGCCGCGTTTTGGCACTCTGTGAAAAAGGCAGCTTGTTATCCGCTGACATCCGAGGCGCTGTAGACACAACACTGAATAACTTGGCCGTGCTAACAAGTGATTTATTCATCACCCTGTGCTGCTTTGCACTCTGATTAGTGAGATTTCGAGGAGCCCGGGAACAATAATACTTTTACAGATGATTTGTTTTCAAGCGTGGTATTGTGCTCCAGACGCTAGTAAAAAGAGTAAACAGATAAATAAACACAAAAGAAATGCGCTGGTTGGATGACAGAGTGAGACTTAAGAATAAGGCACCCTGCAGAGTGAGACTCCTCTCAATCTCGAACGACTGTGCCGGGGCTGAACGGAGAAGGATTAGTGGGTCAGGGTAGCAAGAGTCTTGTTCGGAATTTTATCAACGAGTACTTTGATTTATGACTCCATCCCTCAGAACCCCGTTTGGGCAGCATTTATATTAAACAACCGATCACTACTATATAGCACCCTGTATAATGTCAGCAGTATTGCCAAGTACCGTACATGGAAACAATACAAGATGGATCATGAAAATGTGCCCTTTGTGTACTGCATTCTGAAAAAAAAAGGTTTAGCCTCAAAAATTAACCTAAATGCTGCAAAAAATATAACAAAAGTCCCTCAAGAGGAAGGATTACTGTAAACCCAGGGCTTGTATCGAAAATGACAAGCAAAGGATCTTTATAAAAAATACTACGGGGCGTCACTCGCCAATCCCCAGCCTGCACTGCGTGTCAGCCACTTCACGTCTCTGCCGCTCGCGAATGTGGATTTCACTTTCACCAAACAACAAATCTTTTAATTCTCGCCGATACGCCTCTTCATTGTGAAGACACACTACTTTTCTCTGATGGCAACACGAATTAGACAATCTACAAGTCTCTGACTTAAAGTTTAAATCCAAACAATATATTCAATCTCTTATCGCTGTTCAGTTATTTCACCGAGTAATAATTTCCATTTTGTTTGTGCTAATGCGATCTTTACTATCATTTTTTTGAGACTTTTCAATTTTAGGACTTTCATTATCTCTAACCTGCTCCGCATGTGTATTGCACCAACATTTTTGAATTCTTTACGACATTCTGCTTTTTCATCTACTCTTTGTCTTTTATTTCCGGCCCCGGGCGAGGTTAAATCTCTTGGCACAAACTCTCGTATCGCGGGATGTGAAAGTGTCTCTCTGAAAAAGTCGCGTCTTGTCCCAAGATGTTTTTTATATAATAGAGAAACCTTATTAACAAAAACAGCAAATATGGCCAAAATACTAAACAAATGTATCCTTTAATGTCCTCCTCGTTTTCTGACTTTTCCTATAGGCCTACTCGTCAGGTTAGGTGTAGGGTTGCCCTTCTTGTTTTAATGTCTTTTTTATCTCACCTTACTGTAGCACTTAGAGTGTCCTTCTCCACGGCTTTGTAACAAAGCTTACTGTGAAAGGTGCCACAGTGCAGGCGATTATTTCGTTTTTCCTTGATAGTTCTATGGAGTAAATTAAATCAAGGATTTAGATATTCATACAGAAAAAGAGTGAAAATGAAATTTACATTTATTCGATAAATAATTCTAATTGATCAATCAATTGATTTGTCACTTGTGTCAAGAAGAGAAGGGAAGGGTTGCAGGATAGTAAAGATCTAAGTGAAGGGCAGGGAAAAGGAAGCAGCCAGGCCTCAAAGGGATGAAAAGAATGGAAGGCCTTAGTGGTTGTGAAAGTTATAGTGATACATTAGAGGAATATAAGAACCAAATTTAGTGTATGCAGTTTTCTTTCATGGTTGTCCACATAAGATCCATATATAATGAAAGAATGTTGAGTCTCTAACTTTCTTCTTCATTAGCTTGAAAGTATAATTTATGCACAGACACACTGACACACACACACACGTTCACATACTGTATGCTGAGAGGCACCAATCTGCATGGCCCATTCATGTCGACTCACTCATGTGCACCTGGGGATCACCATCAGGGCTCGACCAAAGTAAGCAATACCACCCCAAACCGAGAAGAGGCTCTGTCACTAACTGTCCATTCTCTTCCAGGAAGAGCCTCAGTGAAAGCATGTGACCCCACCCATGGAGCCTAGAGAAGGCCACACCCCTTCCAGCCAGGATGGAACTAAAGGGGGCGTGTCCAGAGAGAGGCAGCTCATTCCTGACCTAAACTTCCTAGTGGACGGAGCTCCAGAGTTACCCAAAACTTTAACCTGTGTGGAGTAGGTGTAATGGCTAGACTGGCCTCATTTTTGTTTTCTGTGCCTTCAGGCTAGTATTTGTGTTTGGTTTAAATTAAACTGGGTTGCCTGGCAGGTTGTTCAGTTATTACTGTGGGTGCTTTGCATTGTTCAGGCGATTACAGTATGAATGAGTGTATGAGTGTGTGTATATATATATATATATATATATATATATATATATATATATATATATATATATATCGTGGCAAATGGCTGGGACTCTTACCTAGCCGGGACCCCTGGAGAAGGAAAGAACTGGGAGAGAAACAATATGTCCCCTGGGACACAAGATGGCAGCCTCCCTGGTTGGCGTCAGGGCCATGGGAACAGAGCGTGGAAGCTCAACCCTGTAGGGGCCTGTGGCCACCGCCAGGGGGCGCCTGGACATTTATTAAACCCTGGACTTCAGCACTTCCAACACACCAGGAAATGCTGCAGGAATATTGTCCGGGTGCACCTGGAGCACATCTGAGCGCAACATAAAAGGGGCCGCCTCACTCCATTCAAGAAGCCAGAGTCGAGAAGGTAGAGGACAGAGCTTGAAGGTGGTGAAAGAATAGAGAAGAAGATGAGAATAGAGGAGAAAAGGCCTGAGTTATTGTGGGTGATCTGTGTGCGGTGCCGCATAAAAAGGGAAAGAAAATTAAACCGTGTGTGCATTTGGGACTTGTGTGTCTCGGTGTATGTCTGTGTCCGGGCTCCTCCTGCTCGCTTCGTTCGCCAGCCACTTGCCGCTTGCGTTGTGAAACTGAACGCACCCCAAGGTGATGCAGCCGCTCCTCCGAAACCCCCTCTTAAACGGTGATACAATGGGAAACAGATACAGTTTTTTTTACCTCCTCTTTGCTCGATCAGCTGCTGCTACTGCTGCTGCCGTGCCACGTGATCTATGTCTTGCATGGCTCTTCGAACATTTAAAAGCCTGTACAGCAGCTGTCCTACTCTTTGTCTTTTATTTCTGGCCCCGGGCACAAAGTCCCATCTCGCAAGACATGAGTTCTTGATATTTTTTAGTTTATAATTTAAAAACAGAATGAGAATCTGAAAATCTAACAACATCACAGTAAAGTTTGATAAATTCTGAAAAGAATGATACCAAACATATATGTGTAGGTTTTGAAATAAGCCCGATTAAAAGCGTGACAAAAAACGTGACATTAAAAATGTCATCATTGCAGTTTTACGCTTAGGATTTTATATTTATATATATAGAGAGAGAAAGTAGATATTTATATACATAGTGGACTGTAGGTGAGCGCTTATGCTTCATCTCCAAACAACAATGACAACCAAAAGAACAGAAATAATGAAAGACACTGGTTGTATTATCTGGAGTAAGTGCACGGCTAAAAACAATTCCTCATAAACGTACATGGGTTTAAAAATTACAAAAACCTTCTGGCCTTCCTGTTTACCCTCTAACCTTCCTTTCCTGCCCAGCCACTTGGCAATGGCTTCCTCCAAACTCTAAGGCGCCCTCTATATGGTATTGCAAGGAATTTTCAAGCCCTGGTCAGGAATCCCATCCAGATAAATCCTCACTCCTCACAACTGTTTCCGGGTTACCCGGCCGGCGGTCAAAGGTCTGCCGATACCCCAGAGGAGCGCCCCCTAGTGACATTGGGTTTCCTTGCTGACTTCCCCTACCACAAAGTGTGATTGGGGAGGACCAGCCTGTGTCTTCCCCAAAACTCCTGTGATTTTAACCCTCAGTGCACTCTAGTGGCCTGGGGGACATCAGCAAGTCATCTTACAAGTCGGTTGTTCCCTGTCCCGCTTTTTCATGATATATTTAAATATACAAACCATACATACAGGCAGGTCCCTGGTTGTATCACCTAATACCCCCAAATTTTTCTTTTCAAGTGAATTTCAATTCATTTTCATTTAGCAACTTCTGTTTTATTCTTACTGTATGAATGAAGCAAATTATTTTAATGTCAGTAACGGTGACGAATAGCTGTGCAAACTACAGACTTTGTCACCATTTTAAATCTTTTCGTGCTTTCACTTGCATGTGTCACCAGATGCAACTGGCAGTAAGTGCAGTCAGGGGTAAGCAGCTCAATCGGCAGCTAGTTGTAATTCCCAGCATTCTAAGTACGCATCCCAGCTGTGTCGTCTCGGGGAGTTCAGCTGCTCAGAGAGGGAGGTGACACTCTGAGAGATTCCTCAGCAAACACACCACATCTCTGCTGAGGGATCAGTCGTCAATTAGTGGTGGGTATCTGTGTCATCAGTTTGTCTTTCCTAATTGTATGAGGCGCTGCATCATTATCAAAAACTGTGAGATGTTTAGGCATGAGGTCGACATACTGTGCATACCCGTGGTTCTTTTCTGTTAAAATTATATGCGTCTTGTGATAGGGAAACAAGACTGGGAGGAGACCCTGGGAGAGACCCAGGGCTCACTGGGAAAATTATATCACCCAGAGGATCCCACAGTGTGAATTGTCAAGTGTAACTGGGGGAAAAGGACATTTGGGCCTCTGTAATAAGTATAAGTTTAATATGTCACTGTGTTCTGTGCAAATATATTGTATAAGTTGACGCAGTTGACAGAGGATGGGGCACATGACGAATCAAGGTGTAGGAGGCATGCTGAGAATCACCTTCAACGACAGAAAATATTTCCAAGGACACAAATGAAACTTTCACAGAGGGTAACGGGGGGCCATCTACCATTGTTTGAACAAGCAACATGCCTCAAAATGACAGAGTCTGAGAAGCAGGCTTTACGGGAATAAGATTGAGAAAAAGGGAGATTGAGGCACACGAGGACACTGAGAAAAGGCCTAGGAGAGACACTGAAGGTACACGTAGAGCAAGAGATATCAAATATTGTGGACAGGACGGCACACATGGACTGTCATCAAGCTGGGATTGGTCCCGTTCCTTTAACCTGCCGGGATGTAACAGAGAGTTTGGAGGAGGCTCCATTTCAAAACTATATGTTTCCCCAACCCACTAGATAGCAGCATCCCTGGGCTTCGGGACCCATTTGGGTACACACAGGGAATGCTGGGAACTGTAGTGCAGTGAGGCAGCCCCTCTGAGATCCATGGGTGCTGCCAAAAGGTGCAGCAGGGTATTACGCTCCCTACTTGATGGGACTTCTCATTGACCCGGATGTGCTATGACCTGGTACCTGAAGATAAAAGGAACCTCATCCAGGCAGGTTGGAGTCGAGAAGCAGAGGACAACACTTGCGGGAGGAAGAGGAGTTGGGTGAAGAGGAGAGAAAAGGAACAATTCACCTTCCATTTTGGTTTTGCATTGTTTAGAAGGTATTTGCAGGAATAGAATCCATTATTTGAACCTGTGACTGCGTGCCTGGGGTTTGGGGTTCGAGAGTGCCTTCTGCCTTTCACAATGGTTCCATTTATTCTTTTATCAGTCTTTAATGGGTAACAAGGCTAGTGATCCATAAAGAGAGAGACAGAGAGAGTGCGCCCCCTAGAGGTGTTAAACAAAACAACACCTGCCCAGACTCTAAAAGCAAAGCAAATCCCCTGACTTCTGAGAGGATGGTGCACTTGAGGGTGTTGTCCCCTCACTTTGTTTCATTCTTGAACCCGCTGGACTTTACTCCACAGCAAGCAGCACCTCCTTCTCTCAGGCCATTTGCTGGCCTCAGATGCAGCTGGTCGGCGCTTTAATTTACAAGTGTGCTGGCTGACCCCGTTAACAATACTCCCGTGGCTTCACCTTTCACCTTTTCGGCCTTGCTATACCCCCTACCCCTCCTACCTACCCCCTCCACCGAGCTGCTTCACCGTCTTTTCATGATAATTGAACACAACGTGAGGGCCCCGAGCTCATAAACACAGTGTCAGCTCGCATTTCAGCAAATTAACATTGCAATTCTCGGCTCGGCGTCTGGGATTCCAGAAGAGCAGAGTTTTAATATCTCCTCAATCAGATTACGCTTTGGCTCTAATAAAATCTTGGTTGCTTTGGAAACCTGGCTTGGTTTCCTTTTCTCATTTATTTTTTGTTTCCTCGTTTTTTTTTGTTTTTTTTTTCTTTTGCCAAAACCAACAATTGAAGATATATTGCTGATGACCGCTGCCCATCAATCTAAGTACGGTAGTCCTCTTTTATTTTTGGGATTTCTCTTTCATTTACTTTTGCTAGTCCAGGTTTTATTTCCGAAAATACTATTTCATTCCAAAAATGCTGAATTGATCGTTTATGAGGATGGCCATTGGCTTTAGGACACCATTTAAGAATCCTTCGTGGATTCCTTCCTCCGCCGTGTAAAACGCTGATACAGACAAAAGCATCCCGGCATGAGCCTAACGTCAGTCTCACTCTGAGAAACTCCATGTCTGCCACCAGCCATCACACTGCGTACCACGACGTCCTTTTGAAAATCTGGTGAAACAACTAAACCTCTTAACTCCGTCTGCATGTTATATAGAGAGCTGAGGAAAAGTACTGAAGCCCATTAGTGGCAAACTGAATTGATTGAACATCGTTTAGAAGGTCCATAATTCACACGGTATGTCAGAACAAAACTCAAGCCATGAGGCACATATACTAGGCGTGTGACCTGTCGAAGTCAGGTAATACAATAAACATAAAAATATTTGCTCTCCCTAACCCTACCTTCAGAGACTTTCCTCTGCATCCTGGTGTGTCTGAGCCTCTCTTGACCGGCACTCCGTCTCTTGAGTTTGTTTCCGTAATGTGTCATTTTGAGGTGCCTTGCTCGCCTCCTGTCTGCTTTTATATTTTCCACCTTTGAAAGTGACTCTCAGCGCGCCTCCTATGCTTTTACTTCCCCTCATGTGTCTCACACTCACACTTTCTCTTTTAATTGTATTACCATGTATTGGTGTGACCCATCACACCAAAGCAAAACTGACCAATCCGATTACTTGCAGGGATTGGAGACACACACACGCACACAGACCTTGCTATTTTATTATATAGTATATAGTAAAAATATAGTGTATATACACATTGTAAAAGAATGAGATAACAATGGTCACCCATTATAACCGATTTACAAAATACAAAGAAGACAGGCAATAATTACAGAGAGACGTCTTTACAGACACAAAGTTCACAACAAAACTGACATAGATGGTGGTGCTTCTGGTTTGGAGGTGGACGAACACCATGAGTAACATTAGAGGTGTTAACAGCTGGTCTGCACAGGAAAGAAGAGAGAAAAGACACAGCGCCAACCTCTGGAGAGGCGGTAGAATTACAGTCACTAGAACCCTTCAGTCTTTCCCTATGCCCGTGTGCGTGGCTATATACAGTATATATAAGTGGAAATGTGCGTTTCTGTTTGTCCAGCCCAGAAGTGCGAGGCTACTACAGCATGAAGCTCAGAGAGCCGGCAAGTCGGCCCCAAGTTAACGAGTCGGAAGAAGAAAGCGACTCTGTTGCCAAAGTAAAACCACCGAGAAAATCTTATGCAAGCGAGATGAGTACATTGGCACAACTGTATCTCTTTTACTTTTTCCTCCACTACTAATACACAAGTGAGGCGAGCACGTCGACAAAACTAAACCTCCAAGGAGAGCGACAGTCGCTTAGTCATTAATACACAAACAAGGCGAACACATTGGCAAAACAAAACCTCCAAAGAAAGAGACACTCGCTTAGCCGCTAATACACAAGCAAGGTGAGCACGTTGGCAAAATGCAGTTGTTGCCCAGCGATATACATAGGACAAACATCGTAAAGAATCGCAACAGAATCGTAAAGAACATAGCACGATAGGACTCACGATCACTGATCTATACGCATACAAAATCAACAGGACACGCATTTAACTCGGACAATGCACAAGTAAGATTTAAGGCCAGTACTAAAAGTGCTGGCCGAATCTTGGCTATCAAACGAGAACGCCATCAACAGATATTTGGACTGTCACACACGTGCGCATGGGAGGCAGCTAAAGGGCTTGAGTGAAGGCAGTTCGGAGACATGCCGGGGTGTGGCAGAGTGTACTGACTCTTTTTCTCCCTTGCCTGTAGACCATTCCCGGGGGATTCCACCTGGCTCTCTTGACATCACTTCCGGGACCGAGCCAATGGAAGTCGGCCACACCAGCTCCAGTCCCTCTGATGTCACGTCCGGCTATGATCCAATGGTGGAAGACCACGTGCTCGATCCTTATGACCTCACTTCCTGTCTTCCCCTTTAAAAACCTGCCCCTTTCCCCTTTTCCCTCAGTCTTGTTGTGGACTCAGTTGTATGCACTTCAGTGCTGATTATTTTGCTGAAACGACTTTTGCAGCCAGGATACCACATTACACGGGTGGCTGCCCCAAACCTTTATCTGTCTATGTCTCGTTCTTGTGACAGGACATAAACCCAGCATATACAAACTTAAGAAGGACATGTTCATAATAAAAACTTTACAACCAATCCCACCCCCTCCTGATCACACTGACTTAGCCCCCCCTTCCCCACATAATTTTTGCTATACATTGCATTTGATTCTTGTTTGTCTAAGCATTACCCTCCGATGAAGGCCCCTGGCAGGAGCTGAAAGCTCAGGAAAAAAAAAACGACTTTATGATACGTGATTCATTTTCTCCCTTTGTGGATCTCCATCTACATATATATATATATATATATATATATATATATATACAGTGGTGTGAAAAACTATTTGCCCCTTCCTGATTTCTTATTCTTTTGCATGTTTGTCACACAAAATGTTTCTGATCATCAAACACATTTAACCATTAGTCAAATATAACACAAGTAAACACAAAATGCAGTTTTTAAATGATGGTTTTATTATTTAGGAGAAAAAAATCCAAACCTACATGGCCCTGTGTGAAAAAGTAATTGCCCCTTGTTAAAATAACCTAACTGTGGTGTATCACACCTGAGTTCAATTTCCGTAGCCACCCCAGGCCTGATTACTGCCACACTTGTTTCAATCAAGAAATCACTTCAATAGGAGCTGCCTGACACAGAGAAGTAGACCAAAAGCACCTCAAAAGCTAGACATCATGCCAAGATCCAAAGAAATTCAGGAACAAATGAGAACAGAAGTCATTGAGATCTATCAGTCTGGTAAAGGTTATAAAGCCATTTCTAAAGCTTTGGGACTCCAGCGAACCACAGTGAGAGCCATTATCCACAAATGGGAAAAACATGGAACAGTGGTGAACCTTCAGGAGTGGCCGGCCAACCAAAATTACCCCAAGAGCGCAGAGACGACTCATCCGAGAGGTCACAAAAGACCCCAGGACAACGTCTAAAGAACTGCAGGCCTCACTTGCCTCAATTAAGGTCAGTGTTCACGACTCCACCATAAGAAAGAGACTGGGCAAAACGGCCTGCATGGCAGATTTCCAAGGCAAAACCACTGTTAAGCAAAAGAACATTAGGGCTCGCCTCAATTTTGCTAAGAAACATCTCAATGATTGCCAAGACTTTTGGGAAAATACCTTGTGGACTGATGAGACAAAAGTTGAACTTTTGGAAGGCAAATGTCCCGTTACATCTGGCGTAAAAGGAACACAGCATTTCAGAAAAGAACATCATACCAACAGTAAAATATGGTGGTGGTAGTGTGATGGTCTGGGGTTGTTTTGCTGCTTCAGGACCTGGAAGGCTTGCTGTGATAGATGGAACCATGAATTCTACTGTCTACCAAAAATCCTGAAGGAGAATGTCCGCCATCTGTTCGTCAACTCAAGCTGAAGCGATCTTGGGTGCTGCAACAGGACAATGACCCAAAACACACCAGCAAATCCACCTCTGAATGGCTGAAGAAAAACAAAATGAAGACTTTGGAGTGGCCTAGTCAAAGTCCTGACCTGAATCCAATTGAGATGCTATGGCATGACCTTAAAAAGGCGGTTCATGCTAGAAAACCCTCAAATAAAGCTGAATTACAACAATTCTGCAAAGATGAGTGGGCCAAAATTCCTCCAGAGCGCTGAAAAGACTCATTGCAAGTTATCGCAAACGCTTGATTGCAGTTATTGCTGCTAAGGGTGGCCCAACCAGTTATTAGGTTCAGGGGGCAATTACTTTTTCACACAGGGCCATGTAGGTTTGGATTTTTTTCTCCTAAATAATAAAACCATCATTTAAAAACTGCATTTTGTGTTTACTTGTGTTATATTTGACTAATGGTTAAATGTGTTTGATGATCAGAAACATTTTGTGTGACAAACATGCAAAAGAATAAGAAATCAGGAAGGGGCAAATAGTTTTCACACCACTGTATATATATATATATATATATATATATATATATATATATATATATATATATATTCAAGGCATTCATAGTCTGAATCACAATCTGATTGTATGGGTGGTTACCTACCATGTAACGCTTGTGGTTGGTCAGCAAGTCGGCTAACGTCCGCCATGGTGCCCTCTTTCAGTTGCGAGAAGCAGATCATAGAATGGTTGAAATAGTTTTTACTGTCAAATAATGCAAAGAGTACGCGACACGTGTTTCGTCCTAATTCTGGGCTCATCAGGCGTACACACTCACTGCACCCCCTCTCGGGAATCGAACCTCGGGCGTCAGCGGCGAAGCCTCTCACGTTGCGCCACGGCGTGTGGTTCGTTTATTTGACAGTCTGTAGATCGGGGTAATTACATTCAGTTACCTGGTAGGGAACCACCCACACAATCAGATTGTGATTCAGACTACGAGTGCCTTGAATTTAATTACCCTGTTGGTTCATCAGATTCATGGTATGGACTTGATTAATGTTGATGTTGGAAGTGGGCATTGCCTCTCCCTTCGGTGAAACTAGAGAAGTCCTCAAATTTTACCAGTGGGACATTGCTTGGCGGCCCCGTATCTCTCCAGTTTTTACCCCCATTGAAAAGGCTGATCATAAACCAGGGGTCTTCAAGTTGGTAAGCGGCAGCTTATTTAGTTGTGGTAACAGAGGACTCTTTTCTTGGTGCAGTGGCAGAGGAGGCTGTTCTATGATCCAATGTTTGAGTCCCACCATGGCAGCTGCCATCTCAGGAAGAATGAATGGTTGTCAGAAGGTGTCTCCCCTGAGTGAGTTACTGAGCAGGTAAAGAGAGTGCCACGCAAACACAGATAGACTGGATGACAGACCGACACAGAACGTTGTAGACAGACAGATGCATGATATTAGATGCTGTGATTTTTGTCAAGTCGATTTACTTTATTAATAGGACTTGGTCAGCGATTGAGAGTCTAGCGATTTTGTGTTTAAGTAAGCCTGCCCTCCTCAAGTTGTTGTCTTGTTTCTGTCTGTCAGGCCACGCAGGGGCTGCCTTCCCATAAACTATAAAATGGAAGAGCAGAAGAGCGGATAGATTGAATGTTAAGGAGGGCTTCCAGGCCGGCCCTGTTCCTCTTCCTCTGTCCTCAGATGACACTCTCTTTGTTGTGAGCCAGCTGTTGTCTCGTTTCTGATGTTTTATCACTCTGTTTTTGGATTAATATCTTCCAAAGCTTATCTGAACATTGTAGCCAGCACTGAGCTGCTCCATAGAAAAAAAGCTCCATCAACCTCCACCTGCACTGCCATCTCCCCACCTGCCTGAATAAGGTTCAAAGAGATGGGGCTGCAGAGAATTAAATTTATTAAGTTCAATTTACTGGTAATTTGTGCTGTTAGGATGCAGTCTGAAACAACCCGTCAGACCTGTAAGAACATAAGATGGGTATTTTATATACAAGTAATGCCTGTGTAAGCAGCAAAAAAACAAAATCACCTCTTGCTGTACACCCACAGATGCCACTGCCCACCACTGACCTGAAAATTTCTTTCCCAGTTCTTGAGAGCTCTTAGTTAAATTAGACTTCTGGCTTATATTCTTGTTTTGGGTAATCACCCAACTCTCCACTTCAAATGCCACTTGAACTCTGCATTCTTGGCTAAAATGGAAATTTGAAATGTGGCTCCATGATCTCACATAGTGAAACATACGTTCTGATCAACTCCTCACCAAGTAGCATTCATTTAAGCCCTCTAGGATTCATTGCCCATTCAGGATGACATACTCATGGTTAACGTACTAACTGGATTTTAAGTTGTTTCATTTGGAGAGGAGAAAGCACAGTGTGGATTGAGGTCATCAGTGGATGATCTTAGGGGTCTGCCCACAGACGCTTATTTCTACTAATTTATTATTAATAGCACAGGTTCTGGTATATAATAAGATAAGACGAAAAGACAAAAAATTAAGATGACAAGATAGGCCAAGGTAAGATAAGACATGATAAGATGGACATAAGATACAATAAGATGAAAAAGAGGGGGCAGGATAAGAAGGTAGCAAGACCAGATAGGCTGAAAAGGCCAAGAAAAGACAAGATAGGATGAAGCCAGAAAGATGATAAGATAGCATGGTAGCAAGACCAGATAGATTGAAAAAGGCAAGACAAGATGGAAGTAAGACATGACATAGACAAGGCAAGATAAGAGGAAACCGACAAGATAAGGGAAGATTGTAGCAAGACCAGATAGGCTGAAAAAGGAAAGACAACACAAGATAAACTAGGATGAAACTGGTAAGCTAAGACAAGATGGTAGAAAAACCAGGTAGGCTAAAAAAGACAAGACAATATAAAACAAGATAGGGTGAAACCATCAAGATAAGACTAGATGGACTGAAAAAGACAAGATAGGATGGAAAGAAGATACATTAAGGTAAGACAAGTTATGATATAGACTAGATAAGATGTAACAGAATGAGAACAGATAAGCTAAGACAAGACAAGACAAGATGGTAGTAAAACCAGACAGGATGAAAAAGACAAGAAAAAACAAGACAAGACAGGATGAAACCAGCAAGACAAGATAAGACAAGGAAAGGAAAGCTTATATAAGATAGGACGAGGCAGGGAAAGTTAAGATAAGAAAAGGAAAGATAAGTCAGGATAAGACAAGGAAAAGTAAGACTGGCTAAGACAGGGCAAAGATGAGAAAAGAGTAGCCAAGACAATATGGGATAAGATAAGACAAGAAAAGATAATATAAGGTGAGGTAAGATGAGATAAGACCAGATCAGACAAGCAGATAAGATAAGGGAAGACAAGACAAGGTAAGATATGACATGGTAAGATAAGGTAAGATAAGACGAGACAAGACATAATAATGTAAAATAAGATGAGATAAGAAATTGTGAGACAAGACAAGATAAGATAGGGTGAGGTAAGATGAGATCAGACCAGATCAGACAAGCAGATAAGATAAGATAAGATAAGATAAGATAAGATATGACACGGTAAGATAAGGTAAGATAAGACGAGACAAGACATAATAATGTAAATAAGATAAGATATGAGAAGATAAGATAAGGTGATGTAAGATGAAATCTGACCTGACAAGATAAGATAAGAGAAAGTAAATGCAAGGCAAGATAAGATACAACACAATAAGATAAGATGAGGAGAGACGAAACGAGACGAGATGAGATAAGATAAGATAAGATTTGTTTACCTCCAGGGGGAAATTCAAACTACAGTGTATATATAAAATGAATAGTTAGCAAACCTGTGAAATTCACAAATGATACCAAATTTGAAGGACTAGCGGATACTAACAAGACAACAAAAACAATTTCTAAAAGACACGGACAATCTTCAGAATTGGGCAAACATTTGGAAAATTAAGCTTGATGGAGAAAAATGCAAAGTGCTACATGTGAGCAAAAGGAACATCAATTATGAAGTGAAGATAGGAGATGCTCATTTACAGGAAGCAACCCCTGAAAAGGATTTTGAAGTTTATGTTGATGCAACATTCTTAGTCTCAAAACAATAATCAGAAGCACTTAAAAAGGCAAATAAAATATTAGATTATATTGTTAAAACTGTTGAATACAAATCAAGGAAAGCTACGCTCAGACTATATAATGCACCATTAGAACCACAGCTGGAGTTTGGTGTGCAGTTCTGGAAACCACACTGCAAAAAAAAACAAAAAAAAAAAAAAACAAATCATATGAAGTTGACCACAAAATGCAGCAAAAAAGGTGTGCAGGCCTTAACATAACCAAAATCAGACCAGTACCCTGTGCACGTGACATGGCGCTGCCTGTGTGAAATTTCTTAATTCCATACATTTCTATTATTAGAGGTACAGTTATGAAGTTCATTTGTTGACTGAATGAAAACACTTTAAAATATATACTTAATTGTATTACTCTCAATGACATTAAATGTCAAGGCGAAAAAATTAGCAATAAATTGCAACATTGGATCGCAACACATAGATAATTGCAATACATTAAAAACTGAATACATATCGAATCGACAAGCAAAAATCATTGTTATATCGAATCGAGAGGTCTCTGCTAATTCCTCCTCCCATTATATACATAGGAAAAGTCAAAAATAATGAATGATGCGCATAATCAACATCAATAAAAGAATCAAGAATGAACAAATGAGACATAAAGTGTGAATTTGAACCCCCTGAGACATGGCCCACTACAGCAGACCTCTCATTGTCAGTCCCCGTTTTTTGGATGCTCATTCCTAGTGGCCTATGGGATGCTGGGACATTCACATCATGCCGCATGCCTTGTCTCTTAATATGGCTCTGATTAGCATTCCGTCTTCACTGCCAGGTGACTCTTCATTTTTATCATCTCCCAGACAAACATGATGGGGACCCCCTGTCGTGCTGGGAAGACCAACGCAATTCATAAGCACAAGGGCTAATCAGCCATAATGACTGCTGCTCTGCAAAATTGCCAGATTAGATGATTTTTTTTTTAATAATGTCTTGAAACATCAAAACGCTTCTTCTTTATTAAAGCAATTAGAGCAAAGTGCTCATCCCCAGAAGCTAAATGCGCGCTCCTCCTCATAACAAGCACCTAAAAAAAATGTCAGTCGCCTGTTTGATGTTGGGGCACACGCCGGCTAACGCATACAAGTCCATCGAGAATTCTGTAGCAGGAGTGGAGGTCGACCCGGTTGGTTTGCTGCTATCAATTGCCTTTTTTTTATGATTATTTTTTTATTGAATTTATTCAAAGTTGGTAACATTCGGCCATTTGTCCACTGCTAATGAAAGAAAGACATTGTGATCTGTAAAGAGAGTAGGGAGCAGGTTGAGGAGACCCTGTAGAGATGGAGATCTGCTCTAGAAAGGAAAGGATTGAAGGTCAGTAGGACCACCAAGACAGAATACATGTGTGTGAATGAGAGGGAGGTCAGAGGAGTGGTGAGGATGAGGGGAGTAGAGCTGGTGAAGGTGGATGAGTTTAAATACTTGGGATCAACAAGAAGACAGGAAGAGAGGTGAAGAAGAGAGTGCAGACAGGGAAGAGTGGGTGGAGAAGAGTGTCAGGAGTGATTTGTGACAGACGGGTATCAGCAAGAGTGAAAGGAAAGGTCTACAGGACGGTAGTGAGACCAGCTATGTTATATGGGGTGGAGACGGTGGCACAGGAGACAGAGCTGGAGGTAGCAGAGTTAAAGATGTTAAGATTGGCATTGGGCGTGACAAGGATGGACAGGATTAGAAATGAGGACATTAGAGGGTCAGCTCAGGTTGGGAGACAAAGTCAGACAGGCGAGATTGTGATGGTTTGGACATGTGCAGAGGAGAGATGTTGGGTATATTGGGAGAAGGATGTTAAGGATAGAGCTGATAGGCAAGAGGAGAAGAGGAAGGCCTAAGAGAAGGTTTATGGATGTGGTGAGAGAGGACATGGAGGTGATGGGAGTGACAGAGCAAGATACAGAGGACAGAAAGATATGGAAAAAGATGATCCACTGTGGTGACCCCTATCGGGAGCAGCCGAAAGAAGAAGAATAAGAAGATTAAAAGTAGGTAACACTCCATAGAAACAAGTCAAACCTAACAAAACTAAATTCCACCCAAGAGAAAGAGAGGACAACCAACAGCCAGAGTAAAACTTTAAGAGTAGAAAAAGTGGGGAGAGAAACCTTTACCCCAATATAAGTGCTTATTCTAAAATGTTATTGATTAGATCCTGTCAGGTTTTAGAAAAGTCTTGAACGGATCCTCTAAGTGAGAATTTGATATTTTTTCCAATTTCCAATAGATAGATAGATAGATAGATAGATAGATAGATAGATAGATAGATAGATAGATAGATAGATACTATATAATAGATAGATAGATAGATAGATAGATAGATAGATAGATAGATAGATAGATAGATAGATAGATAGATAGATGTGAAAGGCACTATATAATAGATAGATAGATAGATAGATAGATAGATAGATAGATAGATAGATAGATAGATAGATAGATAGAAGGCACTATAGGAAAGGCATAGATAGATAGATAGATAGATAGATAGATAGATAGATAGATAGATAGATAGATAGATAGATAGATAGATAGATAGATAGATGTGAAAGGCACTATATAATAGATAGATAGATATATATGTAAGTCACTATGTAACACACTCGTCATAGACTGATGACTCTTAAAAGCTGGACACATGATAAACTGTACATACAGTACAAACAATGGCCAGATGGATATAAATTGAAGATGGATTGACGGTCACAAAGCCTTCCAGTGCTCCAAATGCAAATTTTGTAAAATTATTATATACACATAAAGCATTTTGGGATGGTGTACCCTATAAAAAGTTTCATATAAAATTAGTCCCAAATTAGCTTACATCCGGCCTTTCTTGTGCCAGTTACCTTGGGCCTCAGGCTCTAAGCCAGGTCTTTTCCTTCTTGTGTGTCATCCATAAGTGACAGGTCCCAGTTGAACCAGTTAGCCCCCTGGTTTCCCTGCACTAAGTCCCGCGTGTCCTCTCCGTGCCACTCAGCTGGCCATATCTTTAGGCAGGATCTTTGAAACAAAGCGAGGAATATGAAGCACTTTTATATACTGCGGTTAGCCTTTGAGAAATGTTCGGCACTCCCATAGGAAATTAAAAGATTTCTATCAGTGTAAACATTATCTTTATGTTTTATTATTCTATGACTTGAGACTAGCAGAGAGAAGGCCGTCGCGTTGCGGCTCATCACTCGCCTGGCAGGCCAAACACTCATCTGTGCTGTTAAATTCACCCGATCGCCAATGACAGCACAGCTGGCATTGTGTAACATTGAAACCTCTTCCAAATATTTAATGCAATAAATCAAAGTTTAAAACTTAAAATGGACAAACAAATCCAAAAAAATGACTCAAAAGGCACAAACGTTATCGCCTTTCGTCGGTGGAGTGCAAAAGCCGTGGCGATCGCACAACTCACAGCTGACGGCTCGTCTACGGAGTGTCCGGAGAGAACTTCAGGATTCTCGAGCTGAGTGGCAGCAGGACTAAGTGTGACTGCCACCATACTGGGCAAAATCACAATAGGTAAGTAAAAAACACAGCAAGGCTGCATCTCCCTCAGGCGATGAAATCGCGAGCCTTGATTTACCATTACAATGAGTGAGGCACAATCCAACTAAAAGATACTACACTAAAATAATTTTAACACCCTTTCCCCTCTCGGAGCCCAGCGCACTTTTAACATTTGGAGCATTTAAGACTGAGCAGAAATTTTAAAAAATATATATATATGTATATTAAACAGCAGAGTTTTGTTCAGAGGTAAATCCAGAAACCAACAAACACAATCCATTCATTTTCTTAATCTGCTTATCCAGGGCAGGAGCGCAGGGCAGCTGGAGCCAATCCCAGCAAGCACCAGGCACACAGCAGCAACAATAACTAGACAGGATGCCAGTCTATCAAAAGGTGAACACACACACACCGGGGGAGCATTTAGCAATACCAATTAATCCACTGACAGGGGAAGAAACCTCGAGAAAATTCACACGGATACGAGGGGAACATACAAACACCATGCAGGAAGCATACACCCCAGTTTTTATTGAGAAGCAGCAGCGTTAGTTCTGTGCCACCTTGTCACCCACACTAGAATGCCAGGGACGTCAACCAGGGGAGCATTGAAAGGAACGAACATGTAAAAGTATGTTCCATTTGTGGCCACATCAACCTGAATCTGCTCTGTCCAGATGTTAATACCTTTAAATGGAAACCTGTGCTACAACTGGGCAGGTCTGACCATCTTACTGCCATCTACAAGTCTGTTATTAGATGGCAGCAATTCTCTTTTTTGGATAAATGATGACCAGGACATAATGGACACCAAGGACACCCATTGTGAGTGCCATGCCCATTGCTCTAGCATCCCGACCGGGATTGAGGCTGATTCCTTACTAGAAACGAAAGGCAGAATGAAAGGAAAGAGACAGACTGGCGTCCCGAACAGAACAGGTGCTTGTACCATTCCCCGAAAGGGAGGCCTGTTCAGATGGAGGCTGACTTGCAGGGTCATGGTCTCCCCAAGTATACACAATGGCAGGAACCCTCATATGGATACCCACAGGGCAGGATGGGAATTGCAGTCCAGTGGGAGTGCCCTGAAGGGATTCTTGGGTGCAAACCAGGGGGAGCTGCAGGACAGCACTATCCCTTCTTTGAAGGGCTTCCACCAGACCCGGAAGTGCTTCCAACATGCACTGCTGAGGCAGCAGAAGTACTTCCGGGTCTGCCATAAAAGAAGACAAAGTCGGGAGGAGGTTGATGAGACTACGTGGGGGGTGTGGAAGGAGGAAACTGGGTTTGTGACTTTGTTGTATTGTCTAGAAAGGAGGAAAGTGGACAAGTGTGAAGATGTTGGCTTAAATACAGCTCCTTAAATTTGAGCCTGACTGTGTTGTGTAGTTATATCTGGTGCTTGGGGCTCAGTGGTGCCCCCTGCTGGTCACACCATCTTGGTCATGAACATATTGTAGTAAAAACCCTAAGATATCAACTATAATAGATAGATAGATAGATAGATAGATAGATAGATAGATAGATAGATAGATAGATAGATAGATAGATATGAAAGGCACTATATAACAGATAGATAGATAGATAGATAGATAGATAGATAGATAGATAGATAGATAGATAGATAGATAGATAGATACTTTATTAATCCCAAGGGGAAATTCACAAATGATTGCCCTTTTTGGAATTTATAGCATTTGGACTAAATGTATTTGTATTTCTCTCCTATCTTTAAATTATAACTCTATAAAAGACCATAGGATGTTTGGCAGCAATAAAGAATGTACATCGAGTTTAGAAAAATATTCTGTATCTGCTTCATTTATACATTCGTTCATTTTCCATGCTCACGTATTCTCAACTGTATTGGGCGTGCAATAGGAACCAACCCTGGCTGGGATGCCAGTCCATTACACACTCTTAAAAATAAAGGTGCCAAAGGGGTTCTTCAAAGCTATTCTGTAGGCTATTCATTTTTGATGGGCAGCATGGTGGCGCAGTGGTAGCGCTGCTGCCTCGCAGTAAGGAGACCTGAGTTCACTTCCTGAGTCCTCCCTACGTGGAATCTGCATGTTCTCACCAGGTGCTCCGGTCTCCTCCCACAATCCAAAGACATGCAGGTTAGGTGCATTGGCGATCCTAAACTGTCCCTAGTGTGTGCTTGGTATGTGTGCCCTGCGGTGGGCTGGCGATCTGCCCGGGATTTGTTTCTGCCTTGCACCCTGTGCTGACTGGGATTGGCTCCAGCAGACCCCTGTTTTAGGATATAGCTGATTGGACACTGACTGACCATTTTTGATTCCCACTTGAAGATTCCAGAAAGAACTTTTTATGTGTTTAGATCCCAAACAGATCCAACAAACAGTCATGAATTGATGAGGATATATTTATGAAATCCCAATGGCTTCCAGATTTAAAAGGGACTCCTGCTGCACACAACCCGACGGGCTCAGTTCAGGTGTTCTTGTGCTGTTCAAAGTCACCTACCAGACTTTGAAGATTTCCGTTGTGTTCACCTATGAGGAATCTTTTCAAAGCCCAAAGACACACTTTCATATGTAAAGACCCTTCAATGGCACTACGAGGAGCCACTCATCCAAGTACAGTGCCATTAAAGGAACGGCATTTTTAAGAGATTAGAACACAGGTGGGCAATCTTGGCCCTGGGGGTCCCGCAGTGGCTGCTGGTGTTCATTCCATCACCAATTTGCTTAATTAGAAACCAGTCGTTGCCACTCTCAGACCTTATTTCATTTTATGGCTTGTTAGTCTTCAATGTAATGTTCTTATATCATAGATTTTGTTCCTTTCCAAGGAATTTATTCAAATGTTTTGAAACCTAAAATGGATTGTTTTCAATCTGTCACTTGCATCTTATGGCCAATAAGGAGCCATTAAAAGCACTGAATGCTAAGACTGAAATAAGCAATTAATGGGGCTTAACAAGCGAGACCACTAAAATGAAGCATCAAAACGTCACTCGAACAATAAGTGCCTCATTAACAATAATTGGCTCCTTGTTAAGAAACTGGGTTGGAACAAAAATCTGCAGCCACTGCGACCCTCCAGGACTGCTGTTGCCTACCCCTGGGGTAGAAGCTTTATCTCATGTGCATCCAGCAGGGGGCACTCATCCTCCCCTGGGATGTGTTTCTTGATGCATTACAGACTAGAGTCAATACCATCCCTTTTGTGGAAATATATATATATATATATATATATATATATATATATATATATATATATATATATATATATATATATATATATATATATATATATATATATATAAAGGAGATATATGTATTTCACTTGCTTTAAAAGATAACATCCATCCATTTTCTAACCCGCTGAATCCGAACACAGGGTCACGCTGGAGCCAATCCCAGCCAACACAGGGCACAAGGCAGGAACCAATCCTGGGTAGGGTGCCAACCCACTGCAGGACACAAACAGCACACACTAGGGCCAATTTAGAATCACTGATCCACCTAACCAGCATGTCTTTTGACTGTGGGAGGAAACCCACGCAGACACGGGGAGAACATGCAAACTCCACGCAGGGAGGACCCAGGAAGCGAACCTAACTGCGAGGCAGCAGCGCTACCACTGCGCCACCGTGCCGCCCTTAAAAGATAACATTCATGCCCAAAACTACATTGCACAGGGTGAGCCAAAATGAAGTACCACAGTTCATAAGGTAATTGCACAGCCGAGTGGGTTGGGGTGGCAGCCATTTGATAGTTTTCAGTTGGCAACATGCCTTGGTCCGGTGCGCACCGTGCTTTCACTGTCGAAGCGTTCTTCAAAAACGACAAATCAATCATCACCACGCAATGCACCTTCCGAACTAATGGTGACGTCCCAAATTGGAAAACAATTCTTCAGTGGGTGGCTACATTTAGACGAATGGGTACAACACTGAAGAGAAAATCTCCAGGACATCGTTGGACATTACGAACACCTAAAAACATCCAAGCTTTCACCGACAAAAGCGCGTTAGGATAGACATATGCGCCCCGACACTGAGCGCCGACAAACCCGCTAACTGGTTTTCGACAAATGCACGCCGACAAAATCGCGAGAGAGGCCAAGGGAGTGGGACGCGTACGTGCGCATTTGTACACATTATGTGGTAGGTTATAACTGTTATAACTGCTGATGGCATGCCGCGAACAAGGAACTCAGTCGAGGGCTGGCATAACGTGTCGTATACAAAGCAGAATTACCAGCAGTCAGGCAGCCAGCAAGTCTAAATACGCTCAACTATCAAGACGTCTTGCTGCAATTCTTCCTACATATGCAGGGCGTGATCTTAAGGACTATCTGCGTGCTGTGCTGATGGCATGCCGCGTCTCATAATATTGACTTCTAAAATAAACATTGTTATATATGCTTTAAACTAGTAATTCATATTTAATGAAACTTTCGCGATTTTGTCGGCGCGTTTTTGACGGCGCGTTTTAATCGGCGCTGTTTTGTCCGGCGCTCATATGTCTATCGCGCAAATGTCGGGTCACACAATTTTGCAGTCTCCTAGACGTTCATAACTTTTCTGCCTTTGGCATTTCCAACACGTCTTTGAGGAGGAATTTTGAAAGAGGACCCTTAAGTTCCGCTCATACAAAAATGATGGCAGTGCAGGAACTCCCTGAGAGAGATGGGGAGAGCCGTAGAGAGTTGTGCGCCAACATTCTGCCAACCGTTCATCGAGATGCCACAGTCATGTGCACAGACGAGGCACATTTCCATTTGAATGGTTGTGTAAATAAGCAAAACTTTCGCTATTGGGCTGAAACCAACCCTCGTGAACTTCATCAGAGACCCCCGCCCAGTGAGCACGCGTGTTACTGTTTGGTGCACCATTGCAGAATTTGGCATTGTAGGCCCTTACTTTTTTGAAAATGCTCACCGTCACTTCAGTATGTTACATTGAAATGCTGGAGAACTGGAAGTAATGGATGTGGTGGATGCCGCCTGGTTTCAACGGGATGCAGCAACAGCTCATACGGCACGGAGATCCAGGCAAGTTTTGCAGGGAGATGTTTCCGGGGAAGCTGATCTCCCTGTACGCTGATGTCGGGTGGCCTTCACATTCGCCTGATCTCCCTACGCGCGATTTCTTCTCAAGTTGAAGGGATGTACACACACCGACCTCAAAACCTGGAAGCCCTCGAGGATGCTATTCGCCACGAAATCGCCCCCATTCCCCTTGAAATGGCCGAACGTGTCATGCGAGCATTCAGAAATCATCTCGAAGAGCATATTGCTAATGTTGGCCACCACCTTGCAGACATCATTTTTAAAACACAGGGAACAAAATCTATTTTGTATACCCTTTTTTGTGTCACAATGAAATTTATTTTATCTGGTTGCGTTTTTGTAGAATAAACGTTTGAAATGTGGAACTTCTTTTCAGCTCACCCTGCATAATCACGTATGCATACATATTCAGGCCAGAGAGAAGCCAAGGGACATCACAGCCAAGTGGGGGAATGCTGACACCCAGATGTCCCCTCCGGTGGAATCTCGACAGCATGAAGAGGCACTTCTGACTTCACGCTGGACCCTTGTCATTATAACCACTCACATATTTACATATTTGTAGAATTCGTGTCAGATATGGGCAACTACCAAATGGACGGTGTGCCAAACTACCATCTTCCACCTGTCCTCATCACTGATGGCTTCTGCAGACTGTGGCTCTGTTTTGGTCAAGCAGACATCCACACTTTTCAAATAACCTACTTGGGTGTCCATCACATGTTTTCTGCCCACTTCTCTGACCCGCACCTTCCAGTGGTCATTTGTCCATCTTTCTGCCAGTCTCTCTCTCTTTCAGATGAATTGCATGGCTTTGAAATAAATCTCTCAGATTATATTGGCACAAAAATAACCTTCTTGCTACAGCATGGGTTGTGGAGAAGGTAGGTATCTTTTTCCCTCCATTTTTTTATTTCCAGTATGGGGAGTCAAAGTCCACCTCGACAGCACTGAATGCATATGGAGTGGGAGGAAGAGTGGCAAAGTGCCCTTGGAAGACTGGGATGCTGTGCCACACGGTGGCTAAACATTTGTGTCTCCGCTATGTATCTTCATTTCTCTTTGAGCGCGGAGCTGGGAGGAAGCGTGGCATAGACGCAGGAGAAGGGCTGGCAAAGTGATTGCCACTTCACAACCCGCACCTGCTGCAGGGTTGTGTTTATGCCAGATGCTTAGTATCTCGTTGAACATGAAGCTGGAGGGGGAAATCTGGGCCCGCTGGGGAAGCAGGATGAGAGTACAACAGTCTGAATTGTGAGTTACACCTTATTAAGCAGCTTCTCCACCCCAGGGGTGACAATCTGTAAGTAACACCGTGGCAGTCTTTGTTTTTTTTTTCTTTTTGGTTGTAGAGTAGCCTCTTATTCCTATGCACAGCTTAACAGAGTGCACTGTTACACCTTAACGAAGGAGCATCTCATACAAGGAGGGACAGTGTGGAGATCCAGACTGAGCATAAAGTAAGACCTGGCCCGTCTCCACATAATGAGGAATGTTTGACTGCTTTTAAAGAAGCTGAACGAATTGTCACATCTCACGGCCACTTGCAACGAGTTCAGCTATGGTGGCATTTTGGGGACCATGCAGAGGACCAGCTTAATTCGGATGCGACTTAATGCTGGACAGGTTTCATCTGGTACGATCAGATAGAGTGGAAAAGGCCAGAGGACGACTGGGGATTTTACGTGAATGAGCAATGGTGATAAAAGTGATCACATTATAATTAAAATTCAAATGTGTGATCCAGACATTGAAATGCTGACTGAATACATCCACATTAATGCCTAGGGAGGTAAGTTACACCATCTCTTGGTAAATGTTGATTAACTCAGCGACAGAACTGATTCACTCTGTTACCAGCACGCTAATGATGAATCATTCTGACCCCAGAATGCTAGGGACTTCAACCAGGAGAGCTTTGAAACAAACAAACATGTATAAGTATGTCCCATTTGTGGATACACCAACTTGAATCTGCTCTGCCCAGACCTTAATGCCTTTAAATGCAAACCTGTGCTTCAAGTGGGCAGATCTGACCATCTTACTGCCACCTACAAGACTGCTATTAGATGGCAGCAACTCTCTTATTATCCAAGTTCTTGCGGGTGTCTGTGGGGTTGAGATTTGTTGAAATATTGATATTGTTCTTGAGGTTCTGTGAATGTTTGTTTTCTCTCTAGAGACAAATGGAGTTTTACCTATCTATCTATCTATCTATCTATCTATCTATCTATCTATCTATCTATCTATCTATCTATCTATTACTTAGTACTTTCCATATCTAATATACATCCCCTTTTATATCTTTCTATTATATAGTGCCTTGCATATCAATATATCTTTTAACCTATCCATTATATAATGCCTTTCCTATCTATCTACCTATCTATCTATCTATCTATCTATCTATCTATCTATCTATCTATCTATCTATCTATCTATCTATCTATCTATCTCTTAGTACTTTCCATATCTAATATATGGCCCCTTTTATATCTATCTATTATATAGTGCCTTTCATATCAATATATCTTTTAACCTATCCATTCCATAGTGCCTGTCATATACTGTATATACAGCCCCTTTCACATCTATCTGTCTATCTGCCATATAGTGCCCTTCTCATCTATCTATCTACAGTCATTTGAAAAAGTAAGTACAGCCCATGAGATATGGACATATTTAGACCCTATCTTTAGACAAAGGAGGTGTAATTTATGAACAAAAAAAAAAGAGAGAGAATGTGACATTGCAATAATGTATCCAATGGAAAATTATCAGATATGCGGTTTTAATCTGTGGAATGAGTAAGTCCCCCCTTTTGACTCTACCAGCTGGTGTTGCCCCCTCAAGTCGGTGTTCCCTACAACTGACTAGCAATCTCTGACATTGACAGGACGAAAGGTGTCTCCCCCTCCGCCATGCAGATTTTCTTCAGCTGCTTTATGTCTGAGGGGCTTTCTTGCTCATGCAACCCATTTCATTTTCACACATAGTCCACTGGATCAAGTCAGTCATCACAGAGTTAGTGTCAGTTCGTTGGCATTGAAGTGTGCCCGCTGTCATCTTACCCATACACTCACAGACTGGTACATGTATAGTACAGCATTTCGAGGGTCTGCATGCAGTGTGTGGTAATTAGGGTCTCTCACGAGTAAGAAATGCCGATTTTTGAATTGACCTTCAGTGCCTTAGTGCACATGCTGACGGTTTAGAAGCACGCGGCACAGATTCTGCTCTCTTGTAAAAGTGCTTTGCTGTGCGCCATCCCGCTTTGGTATAATTTCTTTTTCGGCGCACTAATTTGCAACTGAAGCTGCTGATGTGTGAAAAGGGCCGTGGAAATCGATCCTTCATTAATGGATGTTCGCTCGCTCGCTGGCTGGCTGGCTGGCACACACATACAGGCACACACACCCTCGCTTCTCTGCCTTCCTCCCTCCCTCCCTTCCTTGTCCGCCCGCCCGCTCGCTCGCACTACCTTTGCTTCGCCTCCCGGTGCTGTGTGCGGATATTAGAGAGCGGGGTGGCTGTAAGCCAGGAGTGTATAATCTCATCATCTCTCTTTATTAAATTTCCTCGCTCTGTCTCCTTTATTAAAATCTCCCAGCGTTCCCCTCACCGGGGCAGGAGAGGGAGGGGAGTCACAGGGGCGCACGCCGGTGCTCCTCTTTCATTATTCCTCTTATTAGCAGAATTATTCTTGCTGTTCTTGGTGTTCTCCTTGTTGTCACTCTAGTGCCATTGAGAAAGGAGGTGGGGGTTTGGGCTTGAGAGAGTCTTACATTCCTGTCCGACTTTACGTGACTGTAGTGCCAGGGGGGTCTGGAGCCGCGGAATTAGGGGTTTAGGGTGAAACACCACCTGTTTCCATCAAAGACACATCACTCTTATCCACTGAGGCCATATTAAATCCTCTATAAAGTCTTGGTAACAGATAGCAACCGATCTCAGAAAAATGTAGGTTAACTGCTGGAAACGCGCCTCTTGCCAGATCTGGATGCGACTACTGTAAAGTTTTCTTTTTCTAATAAGGTCTCTTAGACTCTGCAAGCCCATCGCCTTTAAATGAACTTTCTGTTAATTCTTCCGAAGCTATTCTGTCACGCCGCAGAGACTTGACAGGTCACGTTCTTTTTTAAAACAAACCGAACAAAAGTCTGTCAGTGACCCCTCAAACTTCCCAACTTGCTTAATCACTTCAAGGAGACGGTGCATTGGGGGGCGACAGTCCATCACAGTTCACAGGGACTACCACCATTCAGAAATTTCAATTAGTGTTAACCATACGACTACGTGATGTGGGGAAAAACGGCGGAAAACTCACACAAACACGGGAAGAACAAGCAAATGGCACACAGACAGGAATCAGGGATTGAACCCAGGACTTTGGCGCTGAACGGCAGCAGCTCCAACCAGCCATTATAGCTTATCTGTATGGAGGTTCATTTCGGTCAAACATTACATAATCCATCCATCCATTATCCAACCCGCTATATCCTAACTACAGGGTCACGGGGGTCTGCTGGAGCCAACACAGGGCGCAAGGCAGGGAACAAACCCTGGGCAGGGCGCCAGCCTACCACAGAACATTACACAAATAAATATGCAAATAAATAATGTCCAACATGAATTAAATGAAAACTGTCCATTTCACTTGCCAGAGTTGAGTGGGCAGGTTCTAGCGAGTATTGTTTTTTGATTGGTGAATTGTTCACAGAGTAGACATATGTGCTTTGCTTGCCTCAATAAACTGCAACCAACAATACAGAAAACATCAGTCACATTATACCCACAACATCAGGACACACCCACATCGGGAGTCATGGAACACTTACATCATCAGGACACACCCACATTGGCAATCACAGAACACCCACAATATTAGGACACACCCACATCGGGAGTCATGGGACACCCACATTGGCAATCACAGAACACTCACAACTTTAGGACACACCCACATTGGGAGTCATGGAATGTCCACAACATCAGGACACACCCACGTCAGCAGTCACGGAACACCCACAACTTCAGGACACACCCACATTGGCAATCACAGAACACCCACAACTTCAGGACACACCCACATTGGAAGTTATGGAATGTCGACAACATCAGGACACACCCACACTGGGAGTCATGGAACACCCTCAACTTCAGGACACACCCACGGTGTCAGTCACAGAACGCCCACAACATCAGAACAAACCCACGTTGGCAGTCACCGAGAGCCCACAAGATCAGGACACAAACCCATGGAAAGATGCCATTATCACTATAGGCATTTTGAGCATCTGTGGGCATGCCATGACCTTGTGGGCCTTACCAGACTGACATCATAGGTACTGGGGGCTGAGTCTGGTATCTCTGCAGCCTGGACCCTCCAGCTTCCAGTATCTGGATCTTAACCATATTGTAACTGGGTGGTGCTCTGGAGGTCTGCCACTAGACTCTATTTGCACCCATTGGAGTCATCGCCACCTACTTGGAGCTCCAGGGTGGAGGCTGCAGCCTGGAGAGATACATACTGGGATTGCAGTTAGACCCATCTTGCTTGATTTTAGAATTTTGCGGTTCATACACATACTCAGGCTTGTGACTCTGCATATTGGATACGAGTTCAAGAAATAGTTTCCAATACTTTAATTCAAGAGACTCTGAATTCATCATTAGGAGTTTGTATCTGAAGTGTCTGCAATAAAGGTGGCCCTCATTGGCTGAAGTTTATGTCCTCTCTGCGGACGATTCACCAATCGAAAAACAGGACTGGGTAGAACCTGCCCACTCAACTCTGGTGACTGAATGTGACAGTTTTTGTTTTAGAGCAAATCTCATGTTGTGTGTGGAGTCACTGAAATAAATAAATGAAGAATTGACATATTTAATTATTTATATTCTTGTTGCTCTTATATATATATATAATATATATATATAATATTTATTGTCACAGTACTTTATTTGCATCTTTATTGATTTAATTTTGCCCAAAATATCCATCCATATATCTGCTTAGAAATCAGATGTCTGATTCATTGGGCATATAACTGAAATCTTTTTAAATCAGATCCCGTCACATTCACAAAGTGAGTAGGCTAACTTCCTTAACATGAGATCCACAAAGTTTGCAATTAAAATATTTTTAAACTATCTTTTCCACCTGCCTAAGACAAGTTGAAATCTAAATAATCAATGCTGACCTCTGTGGATTCAACATTAACGCTTGTAGTGCACCATCTATTGGAGTGTACTATCTGATTCATGCTGTGATAGAATGTATTGCATTTGTCATTCCAACAGATGGCGCAACACAAACATTAGCACTGCATTTACAAATCCCATAACAAATGGCATATAACAGAGACATAGCAACCAGACAGACACACATATACACAGGCACGCAGACAGACACTTTTTATTAAATATGACACTTTTATTAAGGTGGACTGGATCCAGAAATATTCCCAAAGTTCATATGCTAGCTACTTTGGAAAGTGAGTCTCTCAGATTTAAAAGTATGGAAATGAACTCCTCTGAAAGATGATCCCATCAGAGTCTGGTATCTCACTCATCTTATAATTCTGTACCAGATTCTGTCAGATCCTCCAAGCGTTAAGTTTAACTGTTGAAAACTGAATGCCTAAAGACTCAGAAGGAATTTGCCCTGAAACATTTGATGTTAAATTGCGTAGGCAGTCTAGGGGTTCTAAAGCTCAGTCCTGGGGGTCCACTGTGGCAGCAGGGTTTCATCCCAACCAATGTTTGCTTATGACCTGGAGTCCTACCTTTATCAAGCAAGGTCTTATTTCCCAGTTTCTTTGTATTGGTGTCTATCCAGATTACAAACTGACTTCACTTATTTTTCTAGGAATTTAGCAAGCATGTAAAAGCATGTTAAAAAAAAAGGTGGCACCCCTTAGGGGTCAGCGCTGGGGATACTCAGGGGCATCAAGAGCCAACACCAGGCAGGCCCCTCCAAAAAAATAAGTAAATGAATGAATAAAGCAATTATTTTTATAGTTTTATGTTTTATTAATATCAAAGTAATTGATAAATAGGATTATGCTAGAAGAATCAAACTAAAAATTACACACAGAAATACTCATAATGATATAATAATAACAAGAGAATCGCAACAGTGACAACAATGGCACTCAGGACAGCCACGGCACAGAATAGCAATAATATTCTATGAGTCTTTTCATTACAACTTATAAAATATAATGAAAGGATAAGTGTCCGTGTGTCCATCTGGTTGCTATGTCTTTGCCATTCCAACAGATGGGACATCTCAAATATTAACATAATATACAGTGGTGTGAAAAACTATTTGTCCCCTTCCTGATTTCTTATTCTTTTGCATGTTTGTCACACAAAATGTTTCTGATCATCAAACACATTTAACCATTAGTCAAATATAACACAAGTAAACACAAAATGCAGTTTTTAAATGATGGTTTTATTATTTAGGGAGAAAAAAAATCCAAACCTACATGGCCCTGTGTGAAAAAGTAATTGCCCCCTGAACCTAATAACTGGTTGGGCCACCCTTAGCAGCAATAACTGCAATCAAGCGTTTGCGATAACTTGCAATGAGTCTTTTTCAGCGCTCTGGAGGAGTTTTGGCCCACTCATCTTTGCAGAATTGTTGTAATTCAGCTTTATTTGAGGGTTTTCTAGCATGAACCGCCTTTTTAAGGTCATGCCATAGCATCTCAATTAGATTCAGGTCAGGACTTTGACTAGGCCACTCCAAAGTCTTCATTTTGTTTTTCTTCAGCCATTCAGAGGTGGATTTGCTGGTGTGTTTTGGGTCATTGTCCTGTTGCAGCACCCAAGATCGCTTCAGCTTGAGTTGACGAACAGATGGCGGACATTCTCCTTCAGGATTTTTGGTAGACAGTAGAATTCATGGTTCCATCTATCACAGCAAGCCTTCCAGGTCCTGAAGCAGCAAAACAACCCCAGACCATCACACTACCACCACCATATTTTACTGTTGGTATGATGTTCTTTTTCTGAAATGCTGTGTTCCTTTTACGCCAGATGTAACGGGACATTTGCCTTCCAAAAAGTTCAACTTTTGTCTCATCAGTCCACAAGGTATTTTCCCAAAAGTCTTGGCAATCATTGAGATGTTTCTTAGCAAAATTGAGACGAGCCCTAATGTTCTTTTTGCTTAACAGTGGTTTGCGTCTTGGAAATCTGCCATGCAGGCCGTTTTTGCCCAGTCTCTTTCTTATGGTGGAGTCGTGAACACTGACCTGAATTGAGGCAAGTGAGGCCTGCAGTTCTTTAGACGTTGTCCTGGGGTCTTTTGTGACCTCTCGGATGAGTCGTCTCTGCGCTCTTGGTGTAATTTTGGTCGGCCGGCCACTCCTGGGAAGGTTCACCACTGTTCCATGTTTTTGCCATTTGTGGATAATGGCTCTCACTGTGGTTTGCTGGAGTCCCAAAGCTTTAGAAATGGTTTTATAACCTTTACCAGACTGATAGATCTCAATGACATCTGTTCTCATTTGTTCCTGAATTTCTTTGGATCTTGGCATGATGTCTAGCTTTTGAGGTGCTTTTGGTCTACTTCTCTGTGTCAGGCGGCTCCTATTGAAGTGATTTCTTGATTGAAACAGGTGTGGCAGTAATCAGGCCTGGGGGTGGCTACGGAAATTGAACTCAGGTGTGATACACCACAGTTAGGTGATTTTTGAACAAGGGGGCAATTACTTTTTCACACAGGGCCATGTAGGTTTGGATTTTTTTCTCCTAAATAATAAAAACCATCATTTAAAAACTGCATTTTGTGTTTACTTGTGTTATATTTGACTAATGGTTAAATGTGTTTGATGATCAGAAAAATTTTGTGTGACAAACATGCAAAAGAATAAGAAATCAGGAAGGGGGCAAATAGTTTTTCACACCACTGTATTTTACGGATCCCATACCAAATGGCATATGACAGAGACATATGAATTGCATTTTTCATTCTAACAAATGGCACATCACAAGCATTTTTAGTAATAAAATGCATTACATTTCCCATTCCAACAGATGGCACATCACAAACTTTAACACTGCTTTTATGGATTCCATACCAAATGGCATATAATAGAGACAGATGCATTGCATTTGTCATTCAAAGAGATGGCACATCACAAACATTTGTATTAATAAAATGCATTGCGTTTGTCATTCCAACAGATGGCAAATCACAAACATTTGTAGTAATAAAATGTATTGCATTTGTTATTCTGAAAGCTGGCACATCGCAAACATTAACACAGCTTTTATGATTCCAATTTAAGATGGCAAATAACAGGAACCCATGCATCACATTTGTCATTCCAACAGATGGCGCATCACAAACATAAACACTGCTTTTACGCATCCCATACCAAATGGCAAATAACAGAGACATATACATGGCATTTGTCATTCCAACAGATGGCGGATCACAAACATTCGTGGTGATGCATTTTATTGCTACAAATGTTTGTGATGCTATTCAGATGTTATGTATTTGATTACTACATGCATTACAAAATTGGATCCAACAGATGTTGTACCGAAAGCATTAATGCTGAGGTCCACGTTGATTACTTAGAATTCAACCTGTTTTAGATAGGTAGCACAGCTAGCATATTTATAAATTGTTATTTACCTTTGGTGTGAGCAGTATTGAAGAACTTGCAAAGGAAGAAACAATTCATAGAGATGTAAAAGTAGTGATATTGGTTGAAAAATGAAGAATAATAAATACGCTTACCATGAGCAACTACGCTCCAGGCCGAGTGTCCATACTTGCCTCTGTCGCCTTAGACAGTTTTTGCTCCTGCGCAAACTCGAGAGAGGGGATGTAAACGTCACGTACACCAACCAGCTCTTTGAGTTTGTGCAGAATCAAAATCCACGTTCTTTAAAAAGTAGAAATTTTATCAAAATGAAGAACAATATATTCAGACCCTGCCCAGGCCCCTATAAATCACAGATCCAGGGAATCTTACCCCACCACCACTTCTCGCTGGGCCTGGGATGCTGCTGTTTCTTATAAATGTCCTGGATAGGAACATAAAGAACAAGGTGGGTAAGTATGCAGATGATACCACAAAACATGGGCTGGCAGATTATCTGGAATCAGGCAGATCATTACAGAGGGACTTAGACAGCACACGAACTTTGGCAGAAGAAATTTAATGTCAGTAAATGTAAAGTAATGTATGAAGGAAGTACAAATGTTAGATTTGAATACACAATGGGAGGTCTGAAAATTGAAAGTTCCCCCTTATGAGAAGGACCAAAGAGCTGTAGTGGACTTGTCACTATCTACATCCCAACAGTGAATGGCCTGCTCTTGTCACAATTTTTCCATCATTCTTAGTGCATTGTGATAATTTAGCCCTTTTTTCTTGTTTTAGTTGTTTTGATTATCTTTAATTTTTTCGATTTTCATCATCCTTATTCTGGTCCTCATTCCATTTTTTCCAGATGTTCTGGTGTCACGTCTGCCCGTCTACGGATCACCCTCAGGGCTCCTCTAAGGTATGTGATACCACCGAAGTTCGAGAGGGGGCGCTGTCGCTAATCATGTCCTCTCATATTCCTCCCACAGCAGATGCCCAGTGAGGGCACCTGACTCCACCCTTCCAGTTGCCCGGCTATAAATCACGGGGTCGGCGGAAGGAGGCATCGCTCTGTTAGTAGAGCATAAAATTGAAGAAATGACTGACAACATGGAGCCCGACTGGCACTTTTTATTTTGTTCCCTCCACGCCATTGGGCACTTGTATTTTCGTTCGTATTTAAAAGAAATAAACGGCCTGGGACTTGTAGTTCCTCACTCGTCCATGCTGGTTATTTAAGCCGTTGTTCCTCCGTGACCACACAGTAATTCTGATACTCAAGTAGCTGCAGTCTTTTAGCATTCGGTGCCGTTTGCCCCCGTGTGTACTCCACTCATTCTTTATTGACAATATTAGGATAAAATCAAGAGAGAAAACTCCAGGGTGAAAAGGCAAATTAATAAGAAAATGACAAAAGAGAAGCAATGTCAAAAATAGAAATACTTTATAGATTTCTTATGAATGTAAATATCACACTATTGGAATTTTCTGAACAAGAGAAGCGGTAAAACAACCAATTGGGAAAACAGCTGGAACAAAAGATCTTCAGCCACGGCGGATCCCCAGGACTGAATTTATGAACCACCACCCCTTAAATATATTAAATGGGGTGACAAACGCAATAGTCTGGATACTAAACTGGAGTTTGACAGCCAGAAGTTAATGGATATTTGAAGGTTGACGCTGTAGCAGGGTATTGAAAGGAAAAAAAAAGGCTAAGAGGGTCCTGCAATGGGTGCCCGTACCTTCACATCTGGTCGTGAAGAGGATCACAGGTGGTGATACTGGGAGATGGCGCATGGTGCGTTTACTGATGCGAGTGGCGCACTGAATGGTTGTTCGTTATCTTTCATTGGTTACATCACTTATGGATTCCACAAAGTTACAGAAAACAAAATGGCACTGTGTGAAAAAGTAAATGCACCTTTCTGATTTCCTCGATCAGTGCCAGTGGAATGGTGAGGATGCAGGGAGTAGAGTTAGTGAAGGTGGATGAGTTTAAATACTTGGGATCAACAGTACAAAGTAATGGGGATTGTGGAAGAGGAGTGAAGAAGAGAATGCAGGCAGGGTGGAGAAGAGTGACAGGAGTGATTTGTGATAGATGGGTATCAGCAAGAAAGAAAGGGAAGGTCTACAGGATGGTAGTTAGACCAGCTATGTTATATGGGGTGGAGACTGTGGCACAGGAGACAGAGCTGGAGGTGGCAGAGTTAAAGATACTAAGATTGGCATTGGGAGTGACGAGGATGGACAGGATTGGAAATGAGGACATTACAGGGTCAGCTCAAGTTGGGAGACAAAGTCAGAGAGGTGAGACTGGGTTGGATTGGACATGTACAGAGGAGAGATGCTGGGTATATTGGGAGAAGGATACAAAGGTTAGAGCTGCCAAGGAGGAGGAAAAGAGAAAGGCCTAAGAGATGTGGTGAGAGAGGACATGCAGGTGATGAGTGTGACAGAGCAAGATGACAAGGACAGGAAGAGATGGAGAAGGATGATCCACTGTGGCAACCACTAACAGGAGCAGCTGGAAGAGGAAGAAGAAGAAGCAGTAGGGTGTTGTACCATGTTAGCCATTATGGATGCAATGAGAAGCCAAGCAAAATGACACTTTTAATTGGTTAACTAAAAAGATTACAATATACACGCTATTCAAGGCAGCTCAAAATTGAGCTAAAATACCTGAAGTAGGGACTGAGTTGCCTCGAAAGCTTGCACAGTGTAATCTGTTCAGTTAGCCCATTAAAGGTGTCATTTTGTTTGGCTTCTCATTGCATCCATTAAGGCTAACACGGTACAAGACCCTACTGCTACGGTGTAAAATATTGCACTGATCGAGGAAATCAGAAAGGTGCATTTACTTTTTCACACAGTGTCATTTTGTTCTCTATAACTTTGTGGAATCCACAAGAGATGTAACCAAAGAAAATGTGTTATCTGTACATTCAAGTCCTCTTTATCTGATATTAGATTTAATATTAGATAACACTGGGCCATGAAGATTTGGGGGATATGGGGAATGGGTTTCACCAAAAAAGTTGCAACGAAAAAACGGGATCGGGGCAAGTGGAATCCATCAGTGCTGGCCGACTGTTGTTCAACACTGAAATGGGAAGCTTTTAGAAGTGGAGCACAATTGAAAATCAGCGGCAAAACATATTTAGCTCAATTGAATTGAGTAATGTCAGTAATATTAAGTGATTAAACACATTACATTCAATAGAAGTTAATTTCCAGTTTCTCCAAAATCCTGCGTGATGCAGTCAATCTGATTTTATCCTTCTGTTCAGCTTGGCGCTGTCTGTCACAATTAATGTCATCTTCTGAAACTGGTGAGGGTCACGGTGGCAGCGGACCAAGCAGATCAGTCCAGACTTCCCTGTTCCCCCAGATACAGTTTCCAGCTCTTCCTGGGGAATTCCCCAGCTTTCCCATGCCAGCCAAGAGACTGCAATCCCTCCAGTGTGCCTCCACTCATTGGGATGTGCTCAGAGTAACTCTAGGGAAATGTATCGACCCATAGAGCCATAGCATGATACGTCACCACACGTCTACTCCAGCAGTTTCAGAGCGAAAGTGACATCACCACGTGTCTAGACCAGCATTTTGGTAATAAATGTTTATAGGTCGTCACAAATCAAACTTATTGACACGCTAACCACACCAAACCCTAACCGTAACAAAACTGATCCCTAACATTAACCATTTATCTTACGCACCAACCATAATAACTTCTAACCTTGACTTCCGTCCAATAACTGCTGGTCTGGAACTGCTGGCGTAGATCTGTGGTGATGTATGGTGCTCTGGCTCTGCAGATGGGTGTTATTGGCTCCAGAGGGTGGCACACAGGGGGGCATCTTTACTACATGTCCAAACCCCCTCAAGTGGCTCCTCTTGATTCAGAGGAGCAGCAAATATGCTGTATCCCATAATCACCAAAAAGCTTTTGGAAGCAGAACTTTTGAGAAAATTTGATGTCCAGTGTAGTGGTTGAAGGCCATGAAATATTAGAGGAGCAAATAGTTTTCGACAGCAATATCTTTCTCGCTCTTTATATATTTTACATATAAATACTATAGTGCTTATTCCCCTGCTCGCTGCGCACGCCAACCCCCAGGCCTGCGCTACACGCTAGCTTCTTTATGGTTGTGGTGCTCGCGTATGGGGATGCAGATGTACAATTTATTTTTATTTTCATGGGAATTGTTACATATGTATAATAGAACTAACTGTTTTACATTACGGAGAGTAATTAACCATATTAATAAATAGTAAAACGTAATAATCTGAAAGTAAATTATGTTTCATTTTGCGTTACAGTTATTCGTTGTGTAATATGATTTCATTCTGTTTGGCTTTGAAATTAACACGCAAAAACTTTTTAAATTTACACTTTTACTGTAAAAATTTAGTAAAAACAATTTTTTTGATTACATTTTCATCAAATTTCAGCATTGAATTTTGATTCTGTGTTTGGACTTTCATTGTGACAACACAACGTATAACTGTGGTTTGTTAATTGTCTTTCCAAAAGCTATTCTAACGGAAAACTGTATATGAATGGCATATCAAGATCTCCTGTGTTGTGTAATGTTATCCACGGAAGATGTACTACATAAAGTGCCTTGAACATGGGAAAAGCGCTATATAAATAAAATGTATTACCATTATTATTATTATTACATTACCTTTCCTGGATACATCCTTCTTTCTACAGTAATTTGTGTGGTGGAAGACCTAATGGTGTTAACGGTTGTAGATATTCTTCGTGATATTGTAAGTTGATGTTTTCCTTTTCCGTGCCAGCACCACCAACTGTTTCAGCACAGTCTACTGATACGCATTTAAACAATTTGCATTGTAACTGATTGACATTTTTAGCATTAATTCGTTTGACTTCATCGTTTCTCAGTGCTAGGATTACTCGTGTACTCATTTTTTCTGTTGATAAGTCCTCGTGATGAAATTCTTCAAATAGATTTGGACAAAATACGTCTTCTTTAATTGGGAACTTAAATTGAGGAAAACGTTAACATTTATAAGAGCTGAGACAGCAGGAACTGTGTCTGTCAAAAGCATTCACACGAATGAGAGGTGGGAGGACCGTGGGCATGGTTCAATATGGTTGAGAGGAGGACGGGACTTGAAAAAAATCTCATGGCCAAAGTCTTACGGGACTTGAAAAAATCTCTTGAAAAAAGTGTATTTTTTTTCTATTATATATATATATATATATCTGGGGTGGGCTGGTGCCCTGCCCGGGGTTTGCTTCCTGCCTTGCACCCTGTGTTGGCTGGGATTGGCTCCAGCAGACCCCTGTGAACCTGTAGTTAGGATATAGCAGGTTGGATAACTGATGGATGGATATATATATATATATATATATATATAAATATAAATATATATACGCACAGTATGTAGAGTATATACATGTATAGACCAAACACTTTTTTAATTTTTAAGTTGTCATAAGGCCCCTAATAATTTTCCAGTGAATGGCAGCCAAGCACACTGCATGCTGTACCACAGTGTTGTTATGATGACACATTTTATTACATTTTTTTGCGTCTCCTGCAGCAGATAAAATTCAATTTGATTTTTTTACTACAGGTTTTTGAACATGAGGAATTCAACCGGGCTGCAAATTTTTGTGACCAGCAGCTTCTCTGACAAGTTTTCTATTATTATTTACCGCCGCTTTCGCCTGCCATTTTAGGGAGAGTTGTGTAGCCGTTGACATGGTCATCTTTCCCATGATGCACCGGGAATGGATGTTGGGTGACGTCACCGACGACAACCATATAAATGTCGCTGTGTGCATTCCTGGGTTATCTAAGATTGATTTAGTTAGTGGATTTGCGATTCTTATTTGAATCTCCACTCCTGGCAACGAAAACTCAAACATTACTTTTGACTTTAATTTTTGCTTAGTGGTGTTTGCTTTGAACGCTTTTCCTATTGACTTCTGGTGTCGACCCCTGCCTGTTATTGACTACGTCCTCTTCTGGTCAGTGCTCATACAATTATTTTTCAGCCGGTACAAGTGTGGCCTGATGTATATAATTTGGTGGTATATGATGATGGTAACGTCTGCCATCCATCTGTTGTGGATGATCCGGCCTTTTTGGGAGCAGTTATGATCTTGGATGATTATATTATTCCAATCAGTCCACGAGGTGAGTGCTGCAAATTAGTTTTGTGAATTGTATGCGTAGCTGTGCTATTATCAGGACGTCTGTGTGTTTGTAATAAAGTTTATGATTAAAGTGGTGTAGATATGTATGTCATTTATTATCAATTATATAAACACCTGGTTAGGATTAGGTTTAGGTTTAGGATTGGGTTCATGGGTGAGTCTTTAATTGAGCATTGCAATCCAGAATTGCATATCTGTCTCATTATAATCAGGTTTGCTCACTTTTGTGGTTATAATCAGATTTTAGAATAAGCAGTTTTGGAAGGGGAGCGAATGAAGGGTTGGCTAAGTGATAACGGCGTTTCCGTGATGAGCAGGTTTTAATTAGCCTGTTGTCATAATTGTGCTAATCGGTGCCTGTCTATGTTGATCACAGCTATGAATTGTCACCGGTCTGGGAGAGCGTAGATTTGTCGCATTGCTACCCAGTTTGGGTGTGGGACTGCATAGCGACGACTCTGGGATGTATTTGAGATCAGGGCCGAGTGTCTGTGTGCTGCCACTCCAGGGAGCAGCGAGACGACAGCCTGCGCCTCAGAGGCCCTGATCTCTCCCGAACGCAATATCCTGTCTCCCTGATTCTCATTTCCTGCATCGGGGGGACGGGGGCAGGAGAGCAGCGGTCGCCATGGAAACCAGGGATGCACGAGGCAGAGCTGCTGTCATTTTTTTTTTTTTTTAACTCTGCTTTTATTATCACGGATTCAATAAAGACAGGACTAGCAGCGAGATGCGTCATGAAACATTTATTAGCCCACTAATTAAATTGTTGTTTGAGAGGAGAAGAGACGGCGGGCGAGAGGAGATTATCAGATATTATGCAAAGAAACAATAAAACAAAAGAGAGACCGGCAGGATCACAGAAGCATTTCTGAAGAGAGAAAGAAAGAAAGAAAGAAAGAAAGAAAGAAAGAAAGAAAGAATCTGACATGGTACATTTCACTTTACATATGGCATATCCAAATGTGTTACAAAGTAACTTTTACGTGAAAGAAAGAAACTTTCATATTTAGCAGGACATATTGCTGCACAAAGAGAATTTACAGTGAAAGAAAGCAAGAAAGAATGTAAGAGCGCTTTTCATATCTCTCTATCCAAGGTATATTATAAAAAGGTTTTCAGTGAGAGAAAGAAAGAAAGAAAGAAAGAAAGAAACATAAGATAGTGCCTGTCATATAAATCTTGCAACCTCTGAATTGGATTAAGCAAGTTTGAGAGCAATACGGTATGACATTCAGGTTTAATATGACATAAAAACTGAAAAGAAAGAAAGAAAGAATATATAGATAGTAACTTTCATATCCGTCATGAATTGGATTTAGCAGTTTGGGGTGAAGTACAGTATGATATTCATATTTAATATGACCCAAACTGTAGTAAAATGTGTTTATAAACTAAAAAGAAAGAAAGAAACAAAGAAAGAAAGAAAGAATATTTATATAATAACTTTCAAATCCATCCTGAATTGGATTAAGCAGGTTTGAGAACAGTACAGTATAACATTTATATTTAGTATGACCCAAACTGTAGTAAAATGTGTTTATAAACTAAAAAGAAAGAAAGAAAGAAAGAAAGAGGAGGAACAGGAAGACCAAGAAGAATCTGCATGGAAGACATCATGAAGTGGTCACAATTAAGGAATTACGGCCAAATCGAGATGCCAACAGAGAACCGCAGATCCTGCAGAGTCACATCTGTCAACCCTCTGATCTTAAAACCAAAAACAACCTACAGAAACGACGTGTAACACATTTTTAAAGCTTTGGGAAATCCCCCAAAAAAGTAAATACATCCAAACATGAATTCCAACAGCAATTTGTCTTCACACAAGGCTTACACAAAGATTGGCGACTTTAAGGATAAGTTTGGTATTTTTCAAGTCAAAATTATTTTCTCACAAACAAACATGGTATGTGCATTAACTACGCTACTCAGCTAAAATGGGCTGAAATTTAAGTAACCAGTGCCAACCTCAGAATTAACCTTTGCAGCCCACCCACCATCTACCGGAATGTATTTTGCAAACCATTTAGTAATTCAATTTTTCATTCCAACAGATGACACACCACAAACATTAACACTGCGTTTACGAATCCCATACCAAATGGCATATAACAAAGACATATGCATTGCGTTTGTCATTCCAACAGATGGCACAACACAGACATTAACAATGCTACAAATGTTTGCTACGTGCCATCTGTCAGAATGACAGAGTTATAGCAACGGGCAGACACACTTATCCTTTTATTATGTTGGATTTACCAAATGAAATTGCATTTAAAGATAAGCACTTGGTATACATTTTTTTAAATACAGTACATAGCCCTTTCTAATGTTTTATAATGCAACTCCTCTATATCCACTATGCTGGAATGTGGTTTTCTTCTGTGAAGGGTGACCAATCAGGGAATGAGATGTGGTAATAAGTAGGATCCAATCAGGGGAAAGGCTACTGTGACTGGATGGACAGACCACAAATAGTCGGCAAAGAGTGTTGGGGCATCGGCCGTGCGACCCCCTGTTTAATGTGAAAAGAAAATAATAAGGCGTGCATGGCTGCAAAACTTAAAAAAAAATTGTCAGTGGTCTCCCCTCGACTTTCTCATATACTCTGATATGAGGATGGATATTTGAGGAGTAAACCACAAATTTTCCTTGCTTCATCCTCAACAGTTATTCCCAATCCCAGTTCTATCCATCCATCCATCCATTTTCCAACCCGCTGAATCCGAACACAGGGTCACGGGGGATCTGCTTGAGCCAATCCCAGCCAACACAGGGCACAAGGCAGGAACCAATCCCGGGCAGAGTGCCAACCCACCACAGGACCCACACAAACACACCCACACACCAAGCACACACTAGGGCCAATTTAGAGTCACCAACCCAGTTCTAGCATTTTTTTTTTGAATTTCTTGTGTTTAATTTATGCATTTTGGTCCAGCTGCCATAAAATCCCAGGCGTTCTGGAAGGAGGTATCATGACTGACCAGAGCAACCCGCTGGATGAGGGGATCTCTGAGATCCCCGCTGAAGGGATGCACACCTATAAGCATTATTCTGCTGTCTCCAGACAATAAAAGGAATGGCCTGGTTGGTGCTCCAGAATTTCCTTGCTGCATCCTGAGCTGCCATTCCCATACCCGGCTCCAGCATTTATTTTTTGAATTGTGTGTGTTTAATTTATGCATTTTGGATAGCACCAGGTACTTTGGAAAGTCTCCCAAATACTTCTGACTCCATCAATTTGTTTAAGAAGCGTTTGAAGACTCTTGTCTTGTTTGGTGAATTTCTGTCTAACTGATGTTAGGTTAGGCCTACAAAGTAGACAAGGGGTCAGCATTTATATATACGGAGGCACTGCTGAGGTCCTCTGCTCCTTCCCGCCCACTCAGGTCTGCCAGTGAACAGCAGCGTCTGTTGACGCCGCCTCTGCGTGGTATCAAGTCTCAATCCAGACTCTTCTATTGTGTCGTTCCTAGTTGGTGGAATGAGCTGCCCACCTCCATCCGAGCTGCTGATTTCCTCAATGAATTTAAGTAGCAATTGGAGGCCCATCTGCTCCATGAATATCTGTCTACTTGAAAAGAGAATCTAAGATTGGGAATGGTCTCCCCACGACTTTCTCATATACTCTGATATGGGGATGGATATTTGAGGAGTAAACCACAAGACAATAATTATATTTTTAAATGATGTAAATTAAAGAACCATCAACAACAAATCAAATCAAATTAATAATAAATTGAACAATTATTATCAAAGCAAAGTTGAATAAATTGGACTCTGCCGCCGCATGAATAAAAAATGTGCCATGATAATTTTATTTTGGCAAACAATTCAATTAAATCACCACTTTCAGTAAGCGGAAGGGGGTCAAAATCTTCAAGAGAGTTTAGTAATTTGCGTAATGTAATACTGTTACACAAAATTTCATTTATGTAAAGCAAAAACGTTCTCAAATATGTATGTATTACCATTTGAACGTCAAACGGAAAATTGTGATTATCTCGAAAAACGGTCATTTTTCGAAGATATGCAAAGCGACAAAAAATGCTTAGAATGTGGTGCTTTACAATAATATGATGTGAAATTATCAAACTTGTAACATTTTTGACAAAACGTTTCAGGAAAACTAGTAGAAATAGCTCAAAAGTTGATAGAAACATATTAGATTATTTTGTAGCTAATACTGAAAAATTTGGTTGACCTACTCAAGTTATCGTATTTTTAAAAAAAATGGAAAGCGACAAAAAATGCTTAGAATGCGGTGCTTTACAACAATATGATGTGAAATTATCAAATTTTTAATATTGTAAGAGCCATTTTCCTAGTTCTATAAGATTCATGAATATTTTACTAGATGACAGTGCATAATCTATGGGAGGTTCCTATAACCCCCATAAGTAGAATTGTACTGGTATATTCCTGCCATTTCTAACAGCTTTGAGTAAACATTATTCTTCAGTTAGTGACCAGCCTTGCCATGTGTAAGGTGTGGAAGGCGTAAGGTTTTAAACCGTGCCTGCACACATGTATACGTTCCCTTTGAGTGTGTGAAGTAACTCGTAAAACAGCACCCGGAGGAAACCCACGCAGACACTGGGAGAACACGGGGGCTCTGAGGCTAAGGATCTGTGCTGGTATCCAGAAGGTTGCCGGTTTGAATCCCCGTCACTACCAAGAGAGATCCTACTCTGCTGGGCCCTTGAGCAAGGCCCTTAACCTGTAATTGCTCCAGGGGTGCTTTGACCCCAAGGGGTATGCGAAAACTAACAAATTCCTAATACAAGAAATTGTGTAAGGTGAAATAAAGAACAAAAAAAAAAAAAAAACATGCAAACTCCATGCAGGGAGGACCCGGGAAGCAAACCCAGGTCTCCTTACTGTGCCACTGTGCTGCCCACATTTAGAAAAGTATTGGTTGCGTTTTATTTAAACCTGGTATTATACTGGGTGGTTACTGTGTCTATCGTTTGGGGCTCAGTGGTACCCCCTTGTGGTTACACAGCCTTATAAAATCATAGCGCAGGCGTCTAGTGGGGATGATTTGGGGGTACTTGTCATGATTTTGTGTTTGTGGCTACAGATATGTAATACGTTTTGCCGTTATGTTATTGCCATCATCACAACACTATTTGGTGGGGGACACTTCAAGTTAATGACAGCAAAGGCACTTGTGGGACAGTGTTGTGACGTGCCATCGAGTGGTGGACTAAAACTGCTGAAAACACATTACTTTAATATGGCCTTCTTATAACTTCACTTTAACTTAATCCTGATACTCTGTATGTTCAATTCATCACAATAACTATTCATGGTGGCTCTAAAATCCGTACTGACCCCAACTCTCTCTTCTGTTTCTTTTTCCGGTTTCTTTGTGGTGGCGGGCTGCGCCACCACCACCACCTACTCAAAGCATCATGATGCACCAACGTTGATGGACTGAAAGCCAGAAGTCTACGTGACCATCATCATCAGGTCCTTCCATGAAAACCCTAAATACAAAGAGGACTGTTTGACTTATGTTAGGTAGAATGCCCAGAGGGGACTGGGTGGTCTCGTGGTCTGGACCCCCTACAGATTTTATTTTTTTTCCTCCAGCTTTTGGAGTTTTTTTGTTTTTTCTGTGCACCCTGGCCATCGGACCTTACTTATTCTATGTTAATTAATGTTGACTTATATTTATTTTTTATTGTGTCTTCTATTTTTCTATTCATTTTGTAAAGCACTTTGAGCTACATTTTTTTGTATGAATATGTGCTGTATAAATAAATGTTGATTGATTGATTGAAAACAGCCCAAAGATATGGAAAGTTGGGGCGCCGGCCGAGTCTCCTAACTGCGAGGCAGTTACCACTGTGCCACCATGCCGTCCTAAATGTAAAATTGTTTTCTTAAAGGCGAAGTATAAATGGGGTGCTGTTAGAGCCGCCACCAAACACAGAAAATGAAGTTCAGGCTGAGGCATTTTCTGAGTGGGCTCTGCATGTTCCCCCTGTGCTCTTATGCTTTTCCTAGACAATAGTGCTAGTATGGACCATGTGATAGACGGGCAGCCTTTTGGGGGTCTTGTGTTACTGCCACGATAGCCTCCTACAAAGCTCTACCACTAACAGGCAGCGTTCAAATAGCCCTAATGATTCTGGATGATGCCCCATGAGCACCTAGCGTCAATTCGAGCAGGGACGTTCTTAGGCATACGTGAACTACGCATCCGCGTAGGGCCCCGATTGTGAGGGGGTCCCCGGCCCGGCCCCGACTTACAATTTTTTTTGTTGTCGTGCTGTGGGCCTGGGGCCCCTGTCATGCCCCTGGCACTGCAGCCGTCTGTGCTAGTCCCTCACGTCGTGTGTCACAATACCGTCCTCATCCTAAATTTTATCGTTCTGAATCGAATTCGGAGGGGAAAGGTAGGAGCAGGGGGCAGCAGGCAGGGAATTGGGGGCATGGTCGTGGGATTGGGAATGTATAAATAGCGATCGCTCAGTCTGGATAAACCATTGCACAACGTGGATCGGTTACTAGTCATCTAAGGCCTTTTCCGGACGTTTTATTAGAGCACCTTCCTGAGCTACAGGGGGGCTCTGCCCCTCCGGAAACAATTTCCAGGGCCTGCACATTTCAGAACCGCGTAGGGCCCTCAAACAGCTAAGAACGGCCCTGATTCTAGCATGTCGATAGTAAAACCCAGTGCCCCATCAGCTGCGCCACAGTGTCCTGGGATGCACGACGCACTTTCAATTTAGTTCTGCAAGGCAGGAGTTTGCAACACGGCTGTGATAAAGCACAGGAGCTCGTGGCAAGAATCGCAAGCCTGCGCACGGCTCGACTTGAAACATCTTTTAATAAAACGTCATCTGCACGAAACGAGCACAAAGAGACTCAATTGCCTTTTCTCCAAGCTCCGTCTTTCTTTCCCACTTCGTCTGTCACTCTCTTATATGAAGCGTGGAAAGCCTTTGGGGGAACGCAGAAAAAATAAATGATAATAGAGATAGAGAGACGCCACTGGCACGCTGTCACTGCGACTCTTAAAGGAACACTCCACCCAAGAATGATATTTATTTTTATATATGTTACTTACCCCGTAAGGTTTGTACTGGTGGATGAGAAAAAAAAAATGAATCTTCTATTGTCATGGAGATAAGACAACAAAGATTCAAACTGAGCGGGACCAAATGGTGACCAAGTCTGTACAACTACAAATGATGTGAAAAACGTCCATGGAGAACAAGAAAAAAAGTTCTCGGGCAACTCACGTCATATAATCCACGTGTTTGTTATCCATTCATACTCTCAGAATGGGCATAAATACATGTAGTTTTTGCTACATAATTCCGGAAAACTCCCAGGGGTGTCAAACTCCGGGCCTGGAGGGCCACAGTGGCTGCAGGTTTTCATTCTAACCCTTTTCCTAATCAGTTTTCACTGCTAATTAACTTCTTTTCCCTTCATTTTAATTGCCCTGTTGATAAGGATTCAGTCCTCTGAATTGATTCCTTTCTTCATTAAATGACAGCCAAACAGAAATGAGACGTGAAACGAGCTGACAGATGACCAGCTAAACTGGGATTTCAAACTCCAACCAATCTCTTAATGAGAAGCTGATTCTTGCTGTTAATTAAACCCGTTATTTAATTCCGTGGCTTGTTGCTGCTCTCATTCTGCCACAGCAGACATTTCCAAAACTGTTGATTTTCTGTCCGTCAAACTGTTTTGGCAACCTGAGAGATCAACCGTACTGAGATCTTCACCTCTTTTTATTTTCAGATATCGTGTGATGGGCACAGGGGAGCTGGTCATGTGGTAGCTCATTTTGTGCCTCGTTATTGTTTGGCTGCTAATTAAGGAAAAGGAGACGACTAAGGGGCTTGAGTCAAGTTAATTAAAACTAAGGCAAAAGAAGATAATTAGCAGCAAAAAAACAGGTCACTAATGAAGAAGAAGGTTAGAATGAAAACCTGCGGCCACTGCGGCCCTCCAGGACTGGAGTTTGACACACGTGAGCTAGACAGAGAAGGCTCATTCTCACAATACTACGTGCTTGAATTAAAGACGGGTATCTGCCTTCACCCAGACACAAATAAGGTGCCCCCTAATCAATTGTAAAGATATAGCAGAGAGAGAGACTAAAGCTATGGCCACACTACTACGTTTTCAGGTAAATACGGCATTTTAAAATTTAAATGAAAAACCTCCAACCACACCAACACATTGTTTATGAAAGTATCTCCATCGACACTAAAACGTCTCAAAATGCTGACCAGAGCTCAGCTCCAATACTTCTGATTTTGAGCCCTCTGCGCTCCTGAACCTCTGAATGTGCTCTGGGATCCCAAAAGAGAATTTGTTTTTAAAGTTTATATTGCTTTCATCATGTTTAAATAAACAAAAATGATTAGACAGGCTTTATTTGAACTTTATTAAAGTTGCCTAGTCAACAATATATTACGTTTGTTTTTGAGATTAGAGATCTTTATGGTCACATGCACTGCAAAAGCATAGTGAAATTCTTGTGCCACCGTAGTGGTGATGTATGAATACTGCAATTACAGTAAATAAGTAAGTGTAGCAGAACCAAACTAAATACAGTAAAGTAAATAAGTGAAATATGTAACATACAGTATAATTTCATATAAACCAGCAGGTGGGTACAGCGCACGGTGCAGGGCAGGCAGGATCAGGTCATTTGGAGCACAATGGCCATACGGTCTTTGGGGAAAAAGCTGTCCCTGTAGCAAGTGGAGCCAGCAGTGAGGTTTTCCAAAAGGCAGAAGTGAAAACAGGGGATGACCGGCCGGGGTGGCTGTCATCAGAGATGATGATTGAGCTCTCCTCAGACATCAGACAGAGTAGATAGTATAAAGCTGTGGAAGGTCAGTCCAAAATGTTTTAGACACTGGATGGACAGTCCTTTGGAGGAGTTTGTGATCCTGGCAGGTGAGTTTTACCAAACCACACCGTGATGCATCTGGTCAGAATGCTTTTAGTACTGCAGCAGTAAAAGTTCACCAGTGTTTTGGTTCCCATCCAAAGTGCAGGGCAGGCAGGATCAGGTAGGATCAGGTAGGATGGGAGGCTCTTTAGCTGCCACAGGGAAAAAGAGCCATTACTGAGCCTTTTTCAGTATGTAGGCGATGTCGACAAACCTCAAAAAACAGTTGGTGAAAACACTGGAGCTGGCACAAGGCAAGATAAATCATCAGGTCACTGCAGTCCAAAAACAAAACCTGCTTCTGGTCAGTGGCTGTGAAGGCTGACAATAGAGGTTGGGAGATTAAAGGGACGAGTGTGAGGCAATGGGGACAAAGATGTGTCAGGTGAGGCAGAGAAAAACGAAAACTCCAACGTGGGTATGCTAGGCAGAGTGTGGAGAGCAGAATAATTTAAGATTGAGAGATATCACAATCAGAATCAGAATAATAATTCACATGAGCAAGAATACATGTAAATTGATTTCATGTAATAACTATCTATCTATCTATCTATCTATCTATCTATCTATCTATCTATCTATCTATCTATCAATATACCAGTTATATGGTGCCTTTGATGTCTATCTATTATATAGTATCTTTCATATTTACCTGTGTATCTATTATACAGTGCCTTTCAAATCAATTTCTTTATAGTGCCTTTCCTATCTATCTATCTATCTATCTATCTATCTATCTATCTATCTATCTATCTATCTATCTATCTATCTATCTATCTATCTATCTATCTATCTATCACACACGTGTACATGGGAGGCAGCCTAAGGACTTAACTGGGGGAAAGATACAGATTAAAGGGTTGATGAATGGTACTAAAGCTTTTTCTCCCTCTTCCACAGACCACCAGACAGAAAGCCCAGCTAAGACTCTGCCAACTTCCGGTGCTGTGACATGCCCTCCTACAGAACTCATTTCCACCTGAGATTCTGCCCTTTCCTGTCCTGCACCTATAAATCCCGAGCACTCCAACCTCCTGATCAGTCACTATTTTGACTCAGTCCTTTATGACTACTCAGTTTTAATGTTCATTTTGTTTCTTGCCAACAATATATGGGGTGGATCCCCCAATCCTTTATCTGTTTTCTGTTTATTCCACACTCTCTATCTGATATATAGTGCTTTTCACATCTATCTATCTATCTATCTATCTATCTATCTATCTATCTATCTATCTATCTATCTATCTATCTATCTATCATATAGTGCCTTTCACATCTGTCTATGTATGTATGTATCTATCAGTTATATAGTGCCTTTGATGTCTATTGATCTATTATACAGTATCTTTCATATCTATCTACTTTATAGTGCTTTTCATATCTATCTATCTATCTATCTATCTATCTATATATCTATCTATCTATCTATCTATCATATAGTGTCTTTCACTTCTCCAGGCTTCGATCTTTGCTTTCCTTTTGACTACATCTTGTCTTCTGATCCCTCATTCTTTTTCTTGTGCTTTTTACCTTAGCAAGCACAACATGACTGAGATGTTAGCTGTTGTCTAATATCCTCTTGGAAGGGGTGCTTTAGCTGCCAGTCTCCCATAGCTGGTAGTGATGAAGATGGGTAAATCCTGACAGAGGTTGACAACTGGGTAGTAGTTATTAATGGAGCTACACTCTTGAGATTCATCGGCATGCAGCTTAGAAAAGCAGAGAAGATTTTCTTCATTGTGGCACACCTGCCAACAGCACACCTTGGAAAGGGCATGAAGCCCCTGCTATGACCCTTTCTACAGTCTACCAAAACATTCTCCCTTGAAGTTCCCCAGGTTCTGAATTTCTGGTGATGCTGACCTCTTTGATGCTTTTCTCTGGTGGTGCTGGCATTAACCCTTCACAGCTGCTATAGACAGTGAATACAGGAAAGCTCCGAGCTGTAATCAAGCCCCAGGGGCTAAGCATATTGGATGGGGCGAGTGACACTTGGGCTGGATACAGAGATGCTCTATCAAGCCATCGGAGTGCCTAAGCGACAGTACGACACCCCTCTAATTATCATTCCCAAGTGGGGAGGAGTAAAGCGCCTCTGCGTAAAATAACCGATTAAGAAGAGCAAAAGGATAAACGGATTGGCGTCACCCGGGCTATCAATCTCACGGCATGAAAATGAGATTTGGAAGTAAATGTTATTACAAAGCAGACAGTGATGAACGGGTTGCGCCGATTTCACGCTGGAAATCACGGCGTTTGTAATCTCTGTATCATGGCTTATTAAGGCGACAAAAAAGAGGAACAGGCTGAAGACAGCCATGACAAGAGTGAATGCAGCTGGGCACAGCCTACCAAAGTCAAAATTGTGTCCTAAGAGGGGCTAACGCGTTTGAACTTAGCCTCTTTGTAGACCCCTTGGTGACACATAAGATCCTCCAAAGCTAAAGTGTCTTCTTTTAATAGGGTAGGTAGTTGGATTTTAGGGCTAGTTAGCCATTAAAAAGCTGCTATTGCAAAGTTCACTCCTTAACCAAAGGGGGAGGCCAATGAAAATGTTTTTGGGTCACAACTGAGCGTTCATGTGCATGACATATGAAAATGAATAAGACAGTGCTTAAAGGATGCAGCACATGGGAAAAGAGATGAGCTATATAAGGGCACTACAGGAGACTCTTAGCGGCTATGGAGGAGTTTAACAATGCTGAGTACTGTGTGCAGTTTTGGTCTCCAGGCTACAAAAAGGACATAGCAGCACTAGAAAAGGTCCAGAGAAGAGCGACTAGGCTGATTCGAGGTCTACAGGGGTTGAATTATGAGGAAAGATTAAAAGATCTGGGCCTTTACAGTTTAAGCAAAAGAAGATTAAGAGGTGACATGATTGAAGTGTTTAAAATTATGAAGGGAATTAGTACAGTGGATCGAGACTTGTATTTTAAAATGAGCTCATCAAGAACACGGGGACACAGTTGGAAACTTGTTAAGGGTAAATTTTGCACAAACATTAGGAAGTTTTTCTTTACACAAAGAACGATAGACACTTGGAATAAGTTACCAAGTAGTGTGGTAGACAGTAAGACGTTAGGGACTTTCAAAACTCGACTTGATGTTTTCTTGGAGGAAGCAAGTGAATAGGACTGGCGAGCTTTGTTGGGCTGAATGGCCTGTTCTCGTCTAGATTGTTCTAATTGTTCTAATTGTACATTGTCCTTTAGGCCTGTCATGCATGGGCATCGGAGGACCTCCTTTTAGGACCTCCTTAGAGATAACCTGACGAGACAAGAGGGGGCACTGCCACTAACACAGTCATCTCCTTCTTTTCCCACAGTGCCGATAAGCCACCCAGGGAAGACATTTAACCCTGTCCCTTCTGGTCCAGCTGCCATAAAATCCCAGGCGTTCTGGAAGGAGGTATCATGACTGACCAGAGCAACCCGCCGGATGAGGGGATCTCTGAGATCCCCGCTGAAGGGATGCACACCTATAAGCATTATTTTGCTGTCTCCAGACAATAAAAGGAATGGCCTGGTTGGTGCTCCAGAATTTCCTTGCTGCATCCTGAGCTGCCATTCCCATACCCGGCTCCAGCATTTATTTTTTGAATTGCATGTGTTTAATTTATGCATTTTGGATAGCACCAGGTACTTTGGAAAGTCTCCCAAATACTTCCGACTCCATCAATTTGTTTAAGAAGCGTTTGAAGACTCTTGTCTTATTTGGTGAATTTCTGTCTAACTGATGTTAGGTTAGACCTACAAAGTAGACAAGGGGTCAGCATTTATATATATGGAGGCACTGCTGAGGTCCTCTGCTCCTTCTCACCTACTCAGGTCTCCCAGTGAACAGCAGCGTCTGTTGACGCCGCCTCTGCGTGGTATCAAGTCTCAATCCAGACTCTTCTATTGTGTCGTTCCTAGTTGGTGGAATGAGCTGCCCACCTCCATCCGAGCTGCTGATTTCCTCAACGAATTTAAGTAGCAATTGGAGGCCCATCTGCTCCATGAATATCTGTCTACTTGAAAAGAGAATCTAAGATTGGGAATGGTCTCCCCACGACTTTCTCATATACTCTGATATGGGGATGGATATTTGAGGAGTAAACCGCAAGACAATAATTATATTTTTATATTATATACAATAAAGATCCATCAACAACAAATCAAATTAAATTAATAATACATTGAACAATTATTATAAAAGTAAAGTTGAATAAATCGGACTCTGCAGCGGCATGAATAAAAAATTTGCCATGATAATTTTATTTTGGCAAACAATTCATGTAAATCACCACTTTCAGTAAGCGGAAGGGGGTCAAAAGTTGCAAGAGACTTTAGTATTGTGTTTAATGTAATACTTATACACAAAATTTCATTTATGTAAAGCAAAAATATTCTCAAATATGTATGTATTACCATTTGAACGTCAAACGGAAAATTGTGATTATCTCGAAAACTGGTCATTTTTCGAAGATATGCAAAGCGACAAAATAGGGTTAGAATGTGGTGCTTTACAATAATATGATGTGAAATTATCAAACTTGTAACATTTTTGGCAAAACGTTTCAGGTAAACTAGTAGAAATAGCTCAAAAGTTGATAGAAACATATTAGATTATTTTGTAGCTAATACTGAAAAATTTGGTTGACCTACTCAAGTTATCGTATTTACATACACACACACACACACACAGATAATTCCAAAAATGGTATTTTCAGACTCAGGGAGGTCTAAAACATTCAGATTTATCAAAATCGTGAGATTGAATTTTTGGACAATTACAATACTTTCCGTACTAGGACGCCACCGTAACATACGGCGGTATAAGAATAGGAACGGAAAACGGTGAGAAAGGAATTCAGAAATCAAGAAGAAATAAATACTTCTTGAAAGACGTAGTTGTGAATCGGTGTTTTGGTGGAGACGACAGATAAGGAGTCGAAAGATCTAATCTCGGAAAGAACTTGAATTTCACCTTCACCACCATAAACTCCAGATGTTGCCATGTATTGATACTCCTCGTGACTTGTTGTGATAACTCGACTTGCGTTGGAAAGAACAACAGGAAGAACGTCTCCAAATTTGTCCCAATGTGATGCAACGAAATCTACTGCCCTGCGTTGTAGTGAGAGTGCATTGCCTTCGTCAGCCGTTTGTGTCAAGAAATAACCCACTGATAGGAAGAGGCAGTTGCCAGATCCCGGAATAGAGATGACGTCGTACAAAAACCCGTTGACAGAGAAGATACTGTCGTTCATTTTATAACAAAGGCATAGGAAACAACCGTCGCAGTATAATGAAAATAACAAGGTGTATGGGAGGCCACAGGCAGTGTGGGGAAGGGTTTGGAAGAGGATGAATAGGAATCGAGAAATGCCGTATTGGCTGCGTGTGGGCGGGACCAGTTTTGAAGAGGAAGGAACACGGTAGTCCGAAGGAGGAATAGGAATCGAGAAAAGCGGCATGGGGGTGTATTGGAGGCCACAGGCAGCATGGGGAAGGGTTTGAAAGAGGACAAATAGGAATCGAGAAATGCCGTGTCGGCTGCGTGTGGGCGGGACTGGTTTTGAAGTGGAAGCAGGATGAATCAGAAGAGAAATATATATAAGAGATACTTTGTGCACGTGAAAGTAAAAATGAGTCAACATTCTGTGGACACCAGGGGGCGCTCCAGCTCCCCAAACACCTGACACAAGTTAAAAGACACAAAGAGTCTTTCGTTGTGGGAAACTCTTTGAATCAAGCATTTCCCACCATAGCCACAAGTCCAATAAGAATAGTAGCCCACAATAACTATTTTCTCCTTTCTCTCTCTCAGTTACTCTTCCACTGCTTCCTCCACTCCTCCTCGCAAGCTTCGTCTGCCTACCACCTGACAATGTCTCCTCCATCTGAGGAAAGCAGCATCTTTTTTCTTCCACCCAGAGAGTACTTCCGGTCTGAAAGCACTTCTGAGTAAGATGGAAACCCCATGAAATAGGGATCCCCAGTCCCTGCAGCACCCCCTGGCATCACTCGTAGAACCTAACATGGCTGAGTCAAAGTACTCCATGTCCCATGCTGCCCTATGGGAATCCGAGGCACTTCTGCAATCCCAGGGGGCTGCCATCTAACGCTCCAGGGGAGATAATGTCCTGTGCACACTCTCTATCCCCAGTCCTTCCATCTCATAGATGTCCCGACCGGGTAAGACTGTCGGCCGTCCCTTACAACTGTTTCAAAAATGTGCACATTTTCTACAAAAATAATGCAAATGTCCCTCTCAGAACCATCATTGACATCAAGATTAATAATCCATTTGTGGTTCTTCACAGAATAAAAGTGCAAGAGTCATCCCTTAGTTCTGAAAGTTGTTAAGAAATATTTTTAAATTGTTATTTAGATGCACGGCAGTTCTTCTAGCTAATAGGAAAAACCTAATGAAACAAAGTTGTCATCCAGATTTATGGATCCAGGTTTGTCTCAGGATCTACTGAAAGCTCATATTAACAACTCAAACATTTTCCAGCATTTCTTCAGTCATCTCAAACTTATCGAGTCCTCCAGAGTTTGCATCACTGAAATGAATGCAATTATCGATTAAAGTCTAAAGTCCATCAAGATCAATTACATTAATCTGGCAGGAATCCTTATTTAAATGGTGAATCACGTACATCAGGATACTGAGGAAGAAATATTTAGAATTAAGGTGCTTCAGTCTTTCCAAATAATAAAGTATGGTGCTAATAGAACTATAAGAAACATGTCACTTATGTATTAATAAATAAGGATGTATTAAGCTAACTGAACAAATGTAATCTAATACAGACACTAAGCTGTAAGAGTGTATTCTTGTAAGACAAATGTACTAAACTAACTTTTAAGTTAGTCCATCCATCCATCAATTTTCCAACCCGCTGAATCCGAACACCGGGTCACGGGGGTCTGCTGGAGCCAATCCCAGCCAACACAGGGCACAGGGCAGGAACCAATCCTGGGCAGGGTGCCAACCCACCGCAGTAGTTTGATATTGTATAACCAGTTATTATGTGTGATGATCATTATGTGCGAAATGCAAGCTATAATCAGATTCTTAAATTGTCACTGCCACATAGCTGTTGAAGTGTTGTAACCTTGATGGTGCAGAAGAATAGGAAAGTACAGTACATGTTTTTCAGTCTCTCTGCTCACCAAGAATAAAGAAATTGCTTTTTAATTTAAATTGTTTTTTGTCTCCTGTTGTTTTTGACTTCAGTGTCCACAATACCTAATAGAAATTAAGGAAAAGTGGATTTAAAAGAAAACCCCAACCAAATGCAATCAGTTCCGTATCTGTTACTGAATTGCCGTGGATTCCCACCACAGTCACCCTCAGCTCAAACACTGGCACTGTGGTGTGATTATTTAAATCTCTTTTATAAAGTATCTGCTGAGCAAATAAATGTAAATGTTCTGATTCTCGGCACACAAGAATGGAAAACAGAACCAACCACCAGAACCAAAAACAGGCCAGAAACCCTACCATCCTACCTAGTTATGGTTCACTTGCTGGCAGCCTGACTTCCTACTCCAATGGCTGGCTTTGGCCTACATTGGGCCATTTGGCTTAAATGTGGTAAAATAATATCCAAAATGCCCCAAAAGGGAGGGGATTACTGTCAACCCCTGCCTTGTCTAAGAAAAGGCAATGAAAAGAATCTTTACAAATGAAAGGATTTAATGACAATAATAGACAAAATAACAAAATAAAGACAAAAGCATTGGCCTAAACAGCAACCCTCAGTGACCAAGTGATCAGTGACTAGAGAAGTCCCAAGCACAAAGTCCTGAACAAATCCCAAAAGTGTCTACTAGAGGGAGGGAAAATGTTAAACTCCAGCTACTTACAGAAAGGGCAATCGAGAATCTTTATAAATAAATAGATTTACTTTAACAAAAAGCTCTGCAAAAAAAGAAAAATAAGCACAAAGGCACAGACGACAATTCCTTCAAAAAAGGCAAACCAGAGGCAAACTCAGTCCTGGCACAACATGCAAAGAATGGTCGAAAAAAAACAGAGCTAAAGAGGTTTAAAATCCAGTAACCATAAAAACAATTAAAAGAGAAAAGAGAGCCAACCAACACCAACTAGAGCTTGAGTGCATTCAATGAACCGCAAGGGACTGTGGGCTTTCCTCAGTCTTTATAGTGCTGAGGGCAGTCCCTTGCATTGATGGGCAGGTGGCCCAGCCTCCTGGGGAACCACCCACAAGACACTCTGGACATAACAATAGATACATAGACATAAAGAAATGTGATACTCATCAAAGTTAACATAAATGAGAGGGTTGAACCCCAGCCAGTGCATGGGTAGAGCCATGGCTAAAACATGACACCAAGTCCCAATACAAAAATACAGTAATCAAAATTGAATGACAGGCACAATTTCAACAAAACAAAGTAAATCTCACAATACTCACAATAAAAGACTCTCCTCCGACAAAGTGCCTTCAAAGGAACTGCAAGGAACCCGCTTTCCCAGCATGCCCTTAGAGGCTGGGGACAGTTCCTAGTGGTGAGGTAACAGAGGCCCAGAATCTTGGGGAGGGTCCACCCACAAAAACACACCGAACATCAAAGAACAAGTCAAGTCATGTCAAGTTGGGGAGCAGGCACTGGTACAGAGTGTTGCAGCACCCACCACACGACGAAACAACTCGGTTGGCATCCCCCCAGGCAGACACGCAGTTCACTCCCATCATCTGGAAATGACCCTCTATCTGTTGCAGCTAGATGTTATGTGGGCGACCCCTTGGCCTGGTCCAGCTACTCAGGTCCCCAACAATGAGGATCTTACTAGCCGGATCACCCTCTGGGAAACGCACCACATGGCTGTAGTGCCGTAACTGATGCTCCCTCACAATGCAGGTCATGTGCCGCATTCGGGACTCCATGAGCAACACAAAGTCAGAACAACGGTACCCAAGGATTCTCCCGAGAGACACAGTAATGAAGGAGTCCAGTCTTCGTGTCAGGTCACTGGATAGCATCCATGTCTCACAACCATATAGCAAGCACCAGGACTCTAAAGACTTGGACCTTTGTCCCTTTGCTGAGATATCAGGAGCGCCACACATCCTTTTCCAGTGACCTCATGACCCCCGGTGCTCTCCCAATCCGTCTACTGATTTCACAGGAAGAGTCACCAGAGACAGGAATGTCACCGCCGAGGTCAGTAAACCTCTCGATGAGGTTGACACTCTCTCTGCTGACAGACACACTGCTGATGGCCGTGCCCAAGAGGTCATTAAAAGCCTGATGTTGTTTTTTATCAGGACACTCGCAAGCCCAGACACTCAGACTCCTTGCTCAGTCTCTCGAGCGCCCCGATCAGAGCCTCCATTGACTCAGTGATGATCGCAGCATCGTCAGCAAAGTCAAAATCTGTGACTCTTTCTTCACCAACAGATGCTCCACAGCCACTGGACCCCACCACCCTGCCCAACACACCCAGTCCATACAAACATTGAACAGGGTAGAAGCAGGACAGACCGCTGACGAACCTCAGAATCAACTGGGAAAAACACAGAGGTCCTGCCTCCACTCTGCTCAGCACTCCCAGTACCAGTGGACAGGCCGGCCATTATTTCCAGCAACCTCGAGGGGATCCCACGAACCCTCAGGATGTCCCACAGGGCAGCTCGATCAACTGAATTGAACACTTTACAAAAATCGACAAAGGCTGCAATGAAACTCTGCTGATATTTTTGCGTTTGCTCTCCGTGAGAACCCTCAGTGCCAGGATGTAGACGACGGTAGACTTCTTAGGCGTAAAACTAGACTGTTGCGGTCGCTGGTAGGTGAGCAAGTGATCACGGATCCTATTGAGGACGGACCTAGCAAGGACCTTACCTGGCACCGAGAGCAGTGTGATCCCCCTGTAGTTGCTGCAATCCATGCGATCAATTATTATTACCCACATAGAAACAAAATAATAGGCAAATAAAATAAAACGTATGGAGAATATATCATTAGATAAATAATATAAACAAATACTGGTAACAATATTAACACTAATGACGGTGTGAGAGTTGGTCTCGGTACAGTAAGCTGGTGCATGAAATGCGGTGACATAAAATTTGAAAGGCAGTAGACGCGATCGGTGTCGCTATTAACCCCGGAGTTACACTAATATACCGTTGTAAACTCCCCCTTCCATGTGATATAGAAGTAAGAAATCACTCCAAATGCAGTCTGAACTCAGAAAGGACTAATTCTTGTTGCTGTGGTTTTTCCGCAAGGACGCACAGCTTTAATGGCTCAGGTGATATGGGAAAAGGACAAACTGATCGTACAACGTGCAGTAAGTAAACAAAGGAACGGAAAAAAGTAACGAAGCACTGAACTTTCACCTGGAAGTATGTAAGAAAAAGTTCCACAAGTGCTTTCTAATAGACGGTAACCACAGAATCAAAAAGACATGAAAATGGAGTTCAAACCTAAAACGGGAGAAACCTTGGCTTAATTATAACACCTGAGACATTCTGCTCAGCAGCGCCTGTCAAACAAACCAGCTAGGCGGTATCTCATATTCGTCTTTCTCAAATTCACGGGCACCCCTTTGAGATCTGCAGATTTGACATTTGCGGAGTCAGTTGTACGTGAGTTGGCCGTGAACAGTTAAGTGGGTTTATGTTTGGGGCTTGCTGGATGATTGCAAAAACTCTCAGAAGAAGCGCATGCGAAAAATATGTAAAAAAACAATCGGAAACTGATTTGTGTCACGTGAAGTCATATGCAAATATTAGCGTTATTTAATATTCAGTAGCACTGCATACTGTATCGTTATTTTCGCAAAAAAAAAAGAGAGAGAAGAAATGTGGGATCAACGTCAGGTACCTTCTGAAAAGGTTTCATTGCTCCCAGGGTTGCCAGACGTCCCGGTGTTTGCGAGACTGTCTCGAGTTCAACATTCAAATCCCAAGTCCCACATTGCCTCCCGATTCAGTCCCAATTGAACAAAAATTGTATATAGAAACAAAAAAAAACGTAATTAATTTTCATACTGAATATTTAGTTAAAGACTTCGGTGGGCTGGCGCCTATATATTCAGGGTTTGTTTCCTGCCTTGCGCCCTGTGTTGGCTGGTTTTGGCTTCGGCAGACCCCCGTGACCCTGAAGTTAGGATATAGCGGGTTGGATAATGGATGGATGGATGGATATTTAGTTAAAGAGGCTCGCTATTTTTTTGTTGACAGCCTGTAATTGTTTGAATCGCGTGTGTTCGTGTCGCAGAACGTTTTACGTTCTCATCATGGCTGCTCGTGCGTAATTCATATTGAAAGTGAAGCGATTCTGATAAAGACTTTTCGACTAACAAGGTAGGTCGTATCTGCATCTATTTACATATATCGTGTCGTATTATATGAAACATAAATCATTTTGCATGTTATATCAAGCAACCCCGTTTTCTTCTATATATGTACATACATGTTTAGATTATATATATTTATATATCTATAGTTATAACTTAATTAAAATGATGTCTTTTTTGTCTTCTTAGTTCCTGAACGTTCTTTTTTTTTTTTTGGTCGCTCGAAATGGTGGCTGCCCCGATCTGTGATTTTGGAAATCTGGCAACGCTGATTGCTCCGTTAGTGATTTAGCAGATCCGGGCATCTCTGTGCAGCTGGTGCATGCGCCCACTTTCTCTCTCATATGCCCTAACCGGAATCCCGCTCAGAGTTCCAGCCGTCCTTCTCGGCTCTCGCTCGTTGGTTTCGCTTATAGATTTTCCATCCATCAATTATCCAACCAGCGATATCCTAACTACAGGGTCACGGGGGTCTGCTGGAGCCAATCCCAGCCAACACAGGGCGCAAGGCAGGAAACAAACCAGCCCACCGCAGGGCGCGCACACCCACACACCAGGGACAATTTTGAAACGCCAATGCACCGGCATGTCTTTGGACGCAGACACGTGGAGAACATGCAGACTCCACGCAGGGAGGACCCGGGAAGCGAACCCGGGTCTCCTACCCTGCTTCTTGATTTTCGTTCACCCAATTTCTTTATCTTCTTTCTTACCTGCCCCTTTTCCTTTTTATGTGTGCTGACAACTCCAGATAACGCTATGCATGCCTGCACATTTTAACCAGCGAGGTAATAAAAAAAAAAAAAAAACTATAAGCAATTGATAAAATAAACCACAAAAATATTGGGCAGAATAGGAGCGCCCCAAGTATTATTAACGAATTTTCACATCTCGTAAATGTGAAAAGGCACTGGCATAGAAAACGCTACGCAGGCTCCAGACCCGACCTGCACAAAGTCACTCGCATGGAAAATACAGTATGTGATCTTTACAAAAACCAAAAAGAATATTAGGTGCGTTTTTAGGACGCGACTTCTGGTCTCAGTATTGCACGGCAGCAGCGCTACCCCTGCTAAATACGGGTTCTTCAATTAATCATATTTTTCAAGAAGGAGTCCCCAGCTCTGTTTTAATTGAGGGAGAAAAGACCCGGATTAAGACCCCCACTTGCCGTCTCAGTGACGTAGCTCCTTAAGAGAGAGTTGATCATATGTTTAACAATGCAGGGCCCGCGGAAATTCGATTGTTTCATCGTACACAGCGGATTGGAGAAAGCGCCCCTTACCGTCATGGGCCCCTGGGAGAGTCCCCAGAACACCCTGATGGTAGATCCGCCCCTGGAGGGCGTTACCAATTCTGCGCTAGCCAACTGTGAAAGGGTTACCTGTATAATTCTTCTTCTTCTTTCGGCTGCTTCCGTTAGGGGTCACCACAGTGGATCATCTTCTTCCATATCTTTCTGTCCTCTACATCCTCTTCTGTTACCCCAATCACCTGCATGTCCTCTCTCACCACATCCATTAACCTTCTCTTAGGCCGTCCTCTTCTCCTCTTCCCTGGCAGCTCTATCCATAGCACCCTTCTCCCAATACACCCCTCATCTGTCCTCTGCACAGGTCCAAACCAACGCAATCTTGCCTCTCTGACTTTGTGTCCCAACCTGAGCTGACCCTATAATGTCCTCATTTCTAATCCTCGTCACACCCAATGCAAATCTTAGCATGTTTAACTCTGCCACCTCCAGCTCTGTCTCCTGTGCCACCGTCTCCAGCCTATAAAACATAGTTGGTCTCACTACCATCCTATAGACCTTCCCTTTCACTCTTCCATATCTTCCTGTCCTCTGCATCTTGCTCTGTCACCCCCATCATCACCTGCATGTCTTCTCTCACCACATCCATAAACCTTCTCTTAGGCCTTCCTCTTCTCCTCTTGCCTGGCAGCTCTATCCTTAGCATCCTTCTCCCAATATAACCAGCATCTCTCCTCTGCACATGTCCAAACCAATGCAATCTCGCCTCTCTGACTTTGTCTCCAAACTGGAGTAGACCCTCTGATGTCCTCATTTCCAATCCTGTCCATCTTCATCACACCCAATGCAAATCTTAGCATCTTCAGCTCTGCCACCTCCAGCTCTGTCTCCTGTGCCACCTTCTCCAGCCCACATAACATAGTGGGTCTCACTACCGTCAAATAGACCTTCCCTTTCACTCTTGCTGATACTGTCACAAATCACTCCTATAATAATAATAATAATACTAATAATAACTCTTTACATTTATAAATTGCTTTTCATAGTGCATGGGGAGCCACTTCAACCACCACTAACGTGTAGCTCCCACCTGGATGATGCGACGGCAGCCATTATTGTGTCAGTACACTCACCACACGTGAGCTGTTAGGTGGTGAAGTGGTGAGAAGAAGATAGCCAATTAGAAACAGGGGATGATTAGTGGGGCAGAATGACTAGGCCATGGTGGGCCATTTAGCCAGGACACCAGGATACCCCTACTCTTTAAGAAGGATGCCCAGGGTTCTTTTATGAGCACAAAGAGTCAGGACCTCAGTTTTACATCTCCTCCGAAAGACAGCACGGTGTCCCTGTCACTGCACTGGGGCATTGACATTCACATTCAGACCATAGGGTAAGTGCCCCCTGTTCCAACAACAACCCAAGCTTTTCCAAGATGGTCTCTCAATACCAGCACTGGCCGGGCCTGAACACGCTTTGGTTCACGTGGATGACCTCTTCTGAAGTGTTTCTTAATCATGCTACCCCTAAAAGACCCCATGGTCTCAAGACAATAACAAACCCTGGATAGGATGTTGGTCTCTCACAGAGCAGACCCATGCATCTCACATGGGATATGATTTGGAAACACACAAGCGCACAATAGAGAAAGTCCAAACTCTTTAGAGAGAAACAATCTGAACCCGGACAGAAGCGCTAAGCACTGTGCCAACATGGCCATGTACGTGCAGGTGAGCTAAATCTCTCCACGCTGCCTCACCCTTTACAAAACCCCCATGTTCAAACACCTGATGGTGCTCGTTTCGAGATGGCTGACCTTTGATAAAAGAGAGAGGGGCGTGCGATCTGCGCTTGTCTTTTTGTCCCTGGTGAACAAGAGTGCTTTATTGAGAATTTCAGCTCGCTGCGGCTTTTGTGAAAAGAGCAAGGAAATGGTTGGGATTGTTAAGTAAAAGTTAAACCGGCAGGAGGAACCTCTAGAGGATGCCCCCCTAACCCCCACACTCCCCCGCCCCGGGCAAGCAGCGCAATTTTTAATAAAACACTTTTTATTAAAAATAAAGCAAATTTTGGCCTGCCCACATTGGTTAGTATGTATATATACACGTATAAAATAAATATTTCATTTCACAGGACTTCATGCTGTTCAGTGACAGCGGTGTGTTTGGTGGCCCATTAAGGCAGCCATTTAAATAAATGTTTCTTTAATGTCACCCCGCTGCTTTTTTCAATCTGGCCTGTCACGGAGGGATGAGTTATGTGAGACACGCAGGCCCGCAAGCTTCAGACGGTGCTCATTCCTGCACTGGTGTCCAGGATGCCTGCCCCAGGGGCAGACTCGGCCAAGCTTATTGGTCTTGAGATGTACCCCGCTGTGAGTTGGCACTCCCGGGATGCGCTGATCAAAATGAAAATGCAGCAGCAGAGGAAGAGGGGGAGAAATGGAGAAATGAGACAGCAAGCTGCAGAAGAAAGAGAGAAGGGGACAGACGGGGGCATCATGCGTCCAATATGTGGGCGGCCACTGGGAATGTGTGTGTGTGAGGGGGGCTATGGGGTAGGCAACTGTGTCTGATTATCCTGCGTCTCATTTGAGTTTCTGTTTTTTACATCTATAGTGTTATTGTTTTTATATACATTTCTTACAATGGTGTCCACTGAGCAAGATGATATACAGAATAAATTGGACTGTTTCAGGAACCGCTGTGTTTTTTTTGTAGCCCTTAAGACTAAAATGCAATAAATAGAAATACATGAAAGGCACTATATAACTGATAAGATAGACAGATAGACAGGAAAGGCACTATATAACTCATGAGATAGATAGATAGATAGATAGATAGATAGATAGATAGATAGATAGATGTGAAAGGCGCTATATAACTGATAAGATAAATAGATAGATAGATAGATAGATAGATAGATAGATAGATAGATAGATAGATATGAAAGGCACTATATAATAGATAAGATAGATAGACAGGAAAGGCACTAAATAACTGATGAGATAGATAGATATATAGTAAAAGGAACTATATGATAGATAGATCCATAGATGGATATGAAAGGACTAATTTACTGATAAGACAAACAGATAGTTAGTTATTAAAGGCACTATATAATAGATAGGTAAATGTATCTTTATTTGCCTCCATAGGGGGAAATTAAAACTTTACAGAACCTCAAAAAAAAAGGACATTTGAAGAAATTAATATTTGGACAGAGTAGGTCCAACTTGTTGTGTCCACAAATGGAGTGAGCTGACAGATGTTTCTTTGTTTCAAAGCTTCCCCTGGTTGAAGTCCCCAGCATTCTGAGGTCAGAATGATTCATCATTAGCATGCTGGTGACAGAGTGAATCAGTTCTGTCATCTCCCAGGCGATGGTGTAATTTATATGCCTAGTTAGTATTGTGGGCAAATTCCTTCAGCAGTTCAATGTCTTGATCACACCTTTTACTTTAAATTATAATGTCCTTGCTTTTTCACCACTGGTCATTCACACAGATGTTCAGTGCTCCTCCTGCCTTTTCCACCCCTCCTTGACATATCAGACGAAACTCACCCAGCATTAACATGGTGTCTATAATAAGAGATTTAAACCGGTCAGTAACCCAAAATGCCACAGTGTAGTTTATAGTAGTGTAGTGGTGGACCATGGAGTTCTGTTAAAATGGCTTGAGGATGAAGTGAACATTCAAGGCTGTGCACTGAAATGGTTCGTGTCCTACCTGAAACGCACATCGATGTCTATTAACATAGATGGGAATTTTTCTCAGCCAGCTCCTCTCACTCAAGGTGTCCCTCAAGGTTCTATCCTGGCTCCCCTTCTATTTTCCCTTTATGGGCTCCCCTTGCTCCCTCTTCTACAAACATGATGACGTGTATCATTGTTATGCTGATGATACGCAGCTGTACCTCAAAGTTAGTTCTGACATCACTTCATCTGTAAAAAAAACTTTTGAAATGCTTTGAGGATATTAAATATTGGATGGCACAAAATTTCTTGCACTTAAATGAAAATAAAACAGAACTCATTATTTTTGGTCCCACTACATCTGCAGTTGAAATCGACATGTAGTTAGGACCTTTGGCAGCAATGATTCATAATGATATCATAAACCGAGGTCTCATCTTTGAGTCATCACTAAGTTTTGAAAAACAAATCTCCATGGCAGTAAAGTCCAGTTTTTACCAACTGAGGCAAATTTCTAAAACTAAAATCCGTCCTATCACAGAAGAACTTGGAAACAGTCATTCGTGCCTTTATGACATCTCGCCTAGATTACTGTAATTCCTTATATGAGGGTCTGCCAAAATCTGCTCTGTCCCGCCTGCCGCTGGTTCAGAACGCGGCAGCGAGATTTCTGATTGGGTCGAGGAAACGGGATCACATCTCCCCCCATTTTAGCCCCTCTCTCCACTGGCTACCGGTGAAGTGCTGCATTGATTTTAAAACCTTGCTGTTTGTTTTTAAAGCCTTGCATGGTGTCGCTCCAAAATATATCTGTGACCTCCTTCACCTCCTATGTGCCAACGAGAGCACTGAGGTCATCTGGACGACTGCTCCTTGTAGTGCCGAGATCTCGGCTGAACTCGAGGGGAGACCGAGCTTTCTCAGTTGTTGCTTTGGAATGACTTACCTCTGCACATCAGGTCGTCAGCCTCCATCGAGGTTTTTAAAAGTCGGCTTAAGACCTCCTTGTTTTCTTCTGTCTTTCATTGTGTATGATGGGATTGTGGTGGATGTTACAATTGGATGTTGAATTAATCTGCTTTTGCATGATTGTTTGTATTGTGTTTATTTTAATGCTTTTTTGTACAGCACTTTGGCACAACCACTGTTGTTTTAAATGTGCTTTTATCAGGGGTGGGGGGACGATTTTTTTTCAATCCTATTTTTTGTAAAAATTGATCTATTTGTATGGAATGATTACAATAAAATTAATAAAATATCTAAAAAAAAAGAATAAAAAAATAAATAAAATGTGCTTTTATAAATACTAGGGGGCTCTGCCCCCTGCGCGCTTCGCTCACCAACCCCTGTGTTTGGTTAATCGGATATACAATTTTAAAAGCTTTTTTTATTCTTTGGAATTGTTTCAATTTTATTATTTGCACTTTTACTTTAAAGCTTCATTAAAAAAAACAATATTTGCAATTACCTTTTCTTGAAGATCGCATTGAATTTTGATTCCGTTTTTGGAGACACGTTGTGACAACGCAACGTATAACTGCCCGTGAGTGAATATTGTTTCTGTTTCTCTACTAAATAATCCAACTTTTTCTAATGTTTGTCCCTGTGATTTGTTAATTGTCATAGCAGAAGCTATTCTCACGGGAAACTGTAAACATTTTAATACGAATGGCGTATCAAGATCTCCTTTGGTGTCTAATGTTATTCGCGGAATATATACATTACCTTTCTTGTCGCCTGTTAAAATTTGCATCGCTTCTCCGTGATCGTAAATATACGCCTGACCGAATTGTGTTTTCTTTGAAATTCAACTTGTCGTTGCTTTAACTGTTGCGGGACCACAGATTCTCATAGCGTGTGGTCCATTATTGTGTACATCTACGTTTTGTGCATTGAATGATGCGAAGGTGAAAAGACTTTGTTTTCTGCTCTTTGCCTTTTATTTCCGACCTCGCTTTGTCCTGCTATTTTTTCAGTTGTTTTTTGGTTTGCTCTAATGCGATCTTTACTATCTTTTTTTTGATACTGTAGCGACTGACGTGATAAAGGGTCACAAAAGTTTTACTTGAACAATCGCCGACTTCGTAACCCCAAACACAACTTTCTAGCACCTTCTCGAACCCCTCATCCCTTACCGCATTAATCGATAACCCGCTATCAGTCTTCCGTGCTGTACTCCACCATCCCTCTGTGGTGTTATGGGTCCACAGCTCGTTGTGCAAAAGCCATTCAATTTAAATAAATGATCGCGGCTTAGCGAGGGGACGTTGGGCCATAGTGGGCCGCGGGACTATCCGTAGGGTGGGCGTTTCTCACCTAGTGCACAGGTGAGGAACTGCCCACATTCGTGATGGTCCCGTGGCTAATGCTGCAGCTGCTGTGGCCCTCGTCATTTAAAAAGAAGCGCGAGTCGGTTGTGAGGGTTGGAAAAAATGGAACAAAAAAGATCGAGATCAAAAAAGAGAGGAAAAGAGGACGGAGGTTACAGGGAGCGAGGAAGCAGGCGGCGCGTGCGTGTGGTGAGTGCGCGATCGAGCGCTCGAGGGCAGCTGTGAGGAAGCTGGGTGTAAGGCCGTCACCCGGGTGTTTGAGTGGATGTTGCTCCCGCTGAGCGATCAGGTAGCGGGAGTGACCAGTAGAAGGCGACGAGCCGCAGAAGGCCGTGGAAAGGCAGCGGAAGTCGGGAGGCTTGGTGGTGGAGTCCCCAATGTGTGCGTCCTGGTCATTGGTGGACATCAAGTCTCGGGGACTGGGATGAGTGCCAGACCGAAGCCAGGGATCGGGAGGTCTCCAGTCTCGTGTGTGTGTGTGTGTGTGTGTAGAGAGAGGAGGGCAGCTGCAGAGAGCGTCTTGCCTGCTGCTAAGCCCAAACGGGATAAGCAGGTGAGACGCTAATAGAAACGATGCACCGGATTTGTTGTTGTTTTAAAGACTGCTTCCTAAAGAAGATTTTAACCTCTGATTTTTAAGGATTGTGTTTTTTTTCTATTTATTGGTTTTACCCCCACGTTCTTTTATCCATCCATCCATCCATTTTCTAACCCGCTGAATCCGAATACAGGGTCACGGGGTTCTGCTAGAGCCAATCCCAGCCAACACAGGGCACAAGGCAGGAACCAACCCACCGCAGGACACACACAAACACACCCACACACCAAGCACACACTAGGGCCAATGTAGAATCGCCAATCCACCTAACCTGCATGTCTTTGGATTGTGGGAGGAAACCGGAGCGCCCGGAGGAAACCCACGCAGACACGGGGAGAACATGCAAACTCCACGCAGGGAGGACCCGGGAAGCAAACCCGGGTCTCCTAACTGCGAGGCAGCAGTGCTGCCACTGCGCCACCGTGCCGCCCCACGTTCTTTTATTGGATTATTTATTGAACTTGAAACTACTGCACTATTTATGGAACACGGTTTTGATTGTTTCTTTTAATAAAAGCACTGTTTCACTTTTAACCATCCCCTTGCTCAGATGCTCAATTATTGCCTCCATTGACTAGCTCACTCGGTTTCATTATAGACGGTGTTGGGTTCAAGGGTTCCCAAATAGCAATGGGAGCGTGGAGCCAGAACCCACATCGTCACACCCTCAATCGGACCTAACAGTCACTTAAAACCAAAAAGGCTTCAACCTGGCTGGGATGCTACAATACTTTCAAATTTTACTGCTTTCATATTCTGTACCTTTCTCTGCCTGTGTATCGCGCCATCGTTTGTTTGAGCTTTTCGAATTCCACTGCTTTCATAATCTCTCATCTGCCTTTTTTTCTCTCCAACGCTTTTGGGTCTCTCTTCTCCGCGCTGCTCTTTCTTCTTTGCTTAGTCGTTGACGTTTAATCTTGAACGTATTGTCTTTATACGCTTGATATGTGCTGAGAGCACAGGATCTGTGTGTGCTACGTGCCTTTACACGACTGACTGTTTTGCTGGCCGTGCTCTTATTTGATATTGTTTGCGTCTCGCGGGTCTTTTAAGTGTCTTCCGAGAAGATCACGTCTCGTCGCCCTGCTTCTCCTTTCCAGGATATTTTTTTATAATAGAGAGAAATAATCTAATCGAATCTTTATTCAGCGTAGGTTTCTCTAGGTGCCACATTCATTAGAACATATGATTTAAGAAGAGGCCATTCGGACTAACAGACTCGTCCATCCTAATCACCGGAAGACTCCAAAACCGCATCAAGTCACGAGCTGAAGGTCTCTAAAGTCCTACCGTCTGCACGGTCACTTATTTCATGTGTCTGCGGTTGTTTTCTGACATTGGTGTGAAGTCTGTCCTTAAGCCAGCAGTTCTCAAACTGTGGGGCGCACCCCCCTGAAGCTGTACAAGGGGGGCCGTCGAATAAATGAACAAGACATCAAAATTAATTTTTCACATTTTTATTTCAAATTTAAATTTGCAAGCATATAATCACCATGACTTCATTTTAACTAAAATTAAAATAAAACATTTCTAAGGCATCGATCTAATGACTAACTGACGAGCGGCGTCGCTGCTGCTGCTTTTATAGTCGCGTATTTTCAATCCAGAAAGTTCCAGACGTATCGGTATCTGTCGCGAGCATTCGGGTAACAGTAGATCAGGTGATAATGCGGCACGACTGCACCACATTGGCAGCGTAGCCAATATTCCCAAATTGAGTTCAATAATTTACAGCGTATTGGGTTATTTTCATGATACAACTAAGAGCGGTGTAATATTTGTCTGACAAAAATACGTTCGTCTCGCGCAGATTGACTTCATCGGTGTCCTCGTTTACGAGATTTTTAAAAATTAAAACATATTTAATCGTTTCTTTACATAAAAAAATACTTAAATAAGAATAAATAATTTATTCTTTGTTTTTTGGATTAGAATTACTACCAAAAACCACACAATGCATTTTAACAGTTATTAAAGCACTTTAAATAAAATAAATAAATAAATATTTCATCGACGTTAGCCGAACACATGCAAATCCTATGGAGGTAAAAATGATAGGATACCGCGACACCCCACGAGTATCACACCTTTGTTAGTTGTATCGTGGGTTATTCTCATCTATCTTATATTATACAGGGGGAGCAGAATTATTCCAGGTAGAAAAGGAGGGGGGTGCGAAATACGAAAGTTTGAGAACCGCTGCCTTAACCAGTTTTCAACCATGGCTCTGTGCCCTTGTTGAAGGATTTCTGTTAAAATAACAGCTGGTCTCCACTGTACCAATTCCCTTCATAATTTTAAACCTTTCAGTCGTGGCGTCCCTTAATCTCTGTTGGTTTCAGCTCTTTCAGTCTCTCCTCATAGCTCAGACCTCTCAGTCCTCTAATCAGCCTCCAGACTTTCTCTAGTGCCACTGTGTCTTTTTTTGTAACATGAAAACCAAACCTGCACAGAGTACTCCAGATGAGGCCTCACTAGTATGTTATAAAAGTCCAGCATAACCTTCTTCGACTTGTACTCCACACCTCAGGGGCGCTATATAACCTAACACTCCACTAGCCTTCTTGATCACTTCTGTCCACTGTCCGGCAGTCCACTACGACTCCTACGGAGGTGTGGCAGAAAAGTAATGAGACTGGCAACACTGCAAGCGATCTGGCAACGCTGCGCTGTTGTCCTTGATAGAGCCCGTGTATCAGTACCCTCCCATAGCTCAGTGCGAGTTTCAACTCCTTCCGTTAACTACGTGACTTTTGTGACTGCTATTAGCGAAGTTGTGTTTTTGGTTGTGCGTCACGCAAAATGGAACACAAATTTGGAGCAACGTTGTGCCATTAAACGGCAAGTGTGACGTTTGAAAAGTTAAAACGGGCCTATGGGGAACATTCTTTATCCCGAGCTCAAGTTTTTCGCTGGAACAAATCATTTTTGGAAGGCAGAAAACACGTTGAAGATGAACACCGTTCAGGGAGGACTTCAACTTCGAAAACCAATGAAAACATCGAACATGTGAACACTCTTGTGAGATCAGACCGGCGTTTAACATTAAGAATGTTGAGTGAACAATTCAATTTGAACAGATTTACCGTTCATCATATTTTGACTGAACATTTGCACATGCGAAAGGTCTGTGCCAAAATGGTGCCTAAAAACCGTCCTCTCCATAACAGAATTTTTGACCTCAAAAGGCATTCCTGTGGTTCCCCAGCCCCCTTATTCACCTGACCTCAGTCCGTGTGACCTAAACTGAAAAATGTCCTCAAAGGACGTCATTTCGAGACTTTAGAAAACATCCAAAAGAGTGTAACGGACATGCTGAAGACCATACCGGTTGAAGACTTCCAGCGCTGCTACCAACAGTGGGAACAACGTCTCCATCGGTGTGTAGCTGCCCAAGGGAACTACTTTGAAGGGGATAACATTGATGTTTGAAAGAAATAAAAACTTTGGTAAATAAAAAATCAGTCTCATTACTTTTCTGCCACACCTCATAAATCCTTTTCATAAGGTGTAATTTCAAGTTTCAGACCTCACATTTTCATTTCCTGTCTGTCCTACTTTACATTTACTGACATTCACCTTCATCTTGCCACAGATCTGCTCAAACCTGCATGCTGTCCAAGTTCCTCTGAAATGATTCAGCTGATTCTCTGCCCTGTTTTGTATCATCTGCAAACATCACCAGCTTGTTCTTTATATTTTTGTCCAAATCATTAACGTATATTAAAATCGGTAGTGGCATCAGCACTGACCCCTGAAGGACAGCACTTTGAACATCACCAAACTCCTATCCCTCTGCTTCCAGTGTTTGAGCCAACAATACAACACAATGCAATTCATGTATGGAGGCATTCAGTGTAACCATCAATCCATTTTATAAGCTGCCCGATCCAGTGCAGGGTCAAAACAGACCTGGGGTCCCAATCTCATACTAGTCCACCTTAAATTCACCATTTTACCCCCACTGGAAAACCTGAATAACAGAATAACCAACAATGCAGAAACTGGAAAGACTTATACACTCAACAGAAAGTCACTGGGCCAAGATTTGAAACAAGAACTCTGGGGCTGTGAGAGAGCCTGCTGACCATCACCACACCCTGCATGTTTGGTATATGTGTGCCTGAACATGAGCTTCTCGTTTTGTGGGCTCTCACCAATGGAATAAGGACATTGATGGGATTCTTCATCCAGGCTGAGATGAGGGTCACATCCTCCCGTGCATGCGGGGTTCTCACACAGCGCCTCGCTATCAGCTCGGAGTTCTTCTTGCTGAGCTTGTTGGCAGCTGTGGGAGGAAGTTACTCAGATGCCTGCCACGCCATAGAGAACAATGGGCGCATCCCTCAGACCAGAGTGCCTTTGAAGTCTCTGCCCCGAGTGATGGCACGAGGGGAGGGAAAACTCTCTGATCTGGGAGGCTGCGGATGGCCAATTCAGGTTACCGCTGACGCCCCCGCCACCACCACCACTACAAGCTTGTGGGGGCTTCCCATTAATTCTTATTTTATTCATTTTTGTTCGTAACTCCTACCTTAATAAATCTCCTTTTAGCAAGTGTGGATAATAAGCTAAAAAGATTTGATCTGCACTGTAACATCCTAACATTTTTTTTTTTTTTACAGATGAATAATGTCTCCACGTTACCCGCATTTTTGGGCTGTGCCCCCTTTAGCTTTGTATTTACTGATGCCGCCTAGACTCAATGCTTCTTTACACATGCAATTTCACGAGAAGTGGCCGTGTACCTGATTTTTTTTTGGTGGCAATTAGGAAAAGAGGTTGATGCCAACCAGGTTTATGAATTGTTTTTGACCGTTCCTTCTGTTTTTTAAATAGCATTTGGTGTGTGGCATGACGATAGTTGAAAGGATAGTATGAATGGCTGGATGGCATTAGAGATGAAATCCAGAAGTCAAAAATATATCAATCAATGCAGCCTTCTTTATCCATCATGTAATGTTTAATGCTTTCGACTGATGTTGTGGGCACCTCCTGTCTTAGCCTACATCCACACCTCTTCTAAAACGTAAACTTTAGTCTCAGTTTTCGCCTTTCGTCCACAATACTGCAGCATTTTTAACCCTCAAAAATGAAGACTTTTGAAAATGCTTCTTGTATTGTGGATTGGTGAAAACAGAGAGTTTTGGAAAACACAGACTCTAATCACACTCTGATTTGTTTGTTCTTATTACCAGAAGATCATCTTGTTAGCTCACTTAAGGTAAACGATACCACAGAGGGGCGAGAGAGGGTGCTGTCGCTAACTGTATCTTCTGTTTTCCCTTCAGTTCCTAGAAGACATCCAGGGAGGCCGACTAACCACACCCACGCTGCCCAGAGCAGACCCCGCCCCTTTCCTGTCAGACACCACAATTTCAGACGGTTGCTGAAAGGTGGCATCTCACTCTGAGCAGAACTTCACAGAGGACAGAACGCCCATGTGAACTCAGTCTTATTCCTGATGGAGACTTTCAGACTTCGGCAAATACCAGACAACTTTTTACTTTCTCATATACAAAGTATAGGGAAAGTACTGTAATCGTCCAAAAAGTCGACTTCGAGATTTTGATGAAAGTCGATGTTTAAGACCTCCCTGAGTCTGATTTACTTTCTTATAGGGAAAGTACTGTAATCGTCCAAAAATTTGACTTCGAAATTTTGATGAATCTCGATGTTTAAGACCTCCCTGTGTCTGATTTACTTTCTCGTAGGGAAAGTATCGGAATCATCCAAAAATTCGACCTCGAGATTTTGATGAATCTCAACGGCGAGTGGGCGAGCGAGCGAGCGAGAGTTAGGCTTGCAGGCAGCTGGACAGTGAGCCCTAGCGGGATGTTTGGCCGACACCCGTGGGCTGTAGTTAGTGGTTACTCCCGTTGAGCATGTTTTGAAGAGCAGAAGTGACTGGAAGAAGGATGGCTGGCTGCGTAAGGCCGAGAATGCGAGGCATGGGCGGTAAACTCCCTGGCGTGAGCGTCCTGGTCGTCAGGGAAGCCAAGTCTCGGTCTGGAAGGAGCAGAACCGAAGCCAGGGATCAGGACGCCACCAGATCAGTAGTGGAAAGACGGTCAGCTGCAGGTAGAGTGGCTCCCCTGTTGTAAAGCCTGGACAGGGAGAAGCAGGGGAGTCACCAGTTAAAAGAAGGCACCAGGCTTGTTGTTGGTTTTAAAGTCTGCTTCCTAAGGAACGTTTTAACCTCAGATTTTAACATTTTTTGTAGTGTTTTTTAACCTCCACGTTTTTCTTTTGTTGGATTATTTATTGAACTTTTAAAAGCACTGCACTTTATTTGGATGCTGTTGACTATTTTAATAAAAGCACTTTGCACTTTTTGAACCAGCCCCTTGCTATGTTGTTGCCTCCACTGTCTAGCTCATCGGTGACATTACCGACGGTGTTGGGTTGAAGGGCTCCCGAACAGCGGATGGGAGCATGGAGCCGAACCCACATCGTCCAAGGGGCACCCTAATCAGATGCCCGAACCACTTGAAAAGGGTCCTTTTCTCCCCCTCTTGCACTTGCTTGGGTTCTTTCCCCACCAGAGAGGTCACATTCCATATTCCCTAATGGTCAGTTTTAGTATCCGAGGAGCAGTCTACCTAGGCACTTGAATTCATCTGCTGCCCCAACCTTTATGACTCCTCCTACAAGTAGTGACCCCACGGTGCTCATCAGCACCATATCCGGCCAGTCCCAGTGGGTAATGGCTCATCAGCCAGGCGCTCGTCGACCAGCACCCCCGTCCAGGTCTGGCTCCAGGGCAGGGCCCCAGTTTCCCTTTTCCAAATGAGGTTACCGGGTCCTTGATAACATTTTTTGCAAGAGTTAGTTGAACCGCGCTTAGTCCAGTTCATCACCTAGAACCAATTTGCCTTGGATGGCCCTACCAGGGGTTACCACCCTGGACAACACAACTTCTAGGATCGTTGGGATACACAAACCCCTCCACCGTGATAAGCTGGTAAATTCATCAATAAATCACCACGTCCCATCCATGAATGAATAGGACCCTCTAACGGGGTCAAAACTGCAGAATAACATCCGATTGCATTCTGACAGTATCTTAATTTTACTCTTGGTACTTGAAAACAAAAAAAATGCCCGCATGCCAGCAGAGACGCCTACCCTGAACCATCTCATCCCCCCAAGAGCGGCACTCAGTGCAGTGTAAGCAGGTCAAAGCGTCGAGGACTTACTTCTCGTAGTCGTGTTTGCAGTAGAGGAGTCGGTTCCGGCAGTAGCAGGTGCCAGAGAGGGCTTGCAGACACACCGTGCACTTCACGCAACCCTCGTGCCAGGAGCGTTCGTTGACTCGCAGCAGGAAGCGGTCAGCAATGGGGTTGTCACAACCAGCGCAGACTTCACGCCCTTCCAATCCTGGAAACGGAGCAGAAGGTTGATGAAACAGACAAAGATAAGAAAGGGGAGAATGGTGAGGGAATCGGGGAGGAACTGATGTGGTTTTCTTACCGTAAGCCAAAGCTGATGGAGCTTGCTGCAGGCACGATCGAGTCTCCTCTGTTTTCATTCCGTCCGGGATGGGGCCAGGACACCAATCTAAATCAGATGGGCAAAGAAATAACTGATGGTCAGCAAAAATGACAAAACGGGCAAAATGGGACATGCAAGTATAACAGTTGTCACACACGTGCGCATGGGAGGCAGCTAAAGGGCTTGAGTAAGGGCAGTTCCGAATCGGACCGGGATGTGGCAGAATGCACTGGCCCTTTTTCTCCCTTTTCTGCAGACCATTCACAGGAGATTCCACCTGGCCCTCTTAACGTCTGGGTCCAAGCCTTTGGAAGAAGACCTTGCCGGCTCCGGCCCCTGTGATGTCACATCTGGGCTTGAGACCCCCTATAAGCCCAACCCCTTTGACCTCACTTCCTGTCTTCCCCTTTAAAAGCCTCCACCTTTTCTCTGTTCCCTCAGTTCTGTTTTGGACACGGTTTTGTGCACATCAGTGCTATCATCCATCCATTACCCAACCCGCTATATCCTAACTACAGGGTCACGGGGGTCTGCTGAAGCCAATCCCAGCCAACACAGGGCGCAAGGCAGGAAACAAACCCCGGGCAGGGTGCCAGCCCGCCGCAGGGCACACACACACAACAAGCACACACTAGGGCCAATTTAGGACCACCAATGCACCTAACCTGCATGTCTTTGGACTGTGGGAGGAAACCCACGCAGGGAGGACCCAGGAAGAGAACCCGGGTCTCCTAACTGCGAGGCTGCAGCGCTACCCACTGCACCACCGTGCCACCCAAACTAAACCTATAACACACAAAATACATGACTGGATGGCCTTTTGTTAGTTAGACGCCACACACTGGTTGACGCTCATACATAGCCTACACAGCCCACATCTGCTGACTCTTTGGTCCACACTTCATTGGACGGTCTCTTGTTCACTGACTGGCCTAAACATTCCCATAGATTGTGTGGCTCTCACACATTAATTAGTTGAACTCCACTGATTTGCGGGCTGGCACTCACACATGGATTGGACAGCCGCTATTCACATACTGGTTGGTTCCCATAGTTGAATGGCATTTTGATAGTTGGAGATCATGCACTGTTTAGCACTCAAACATGGCTTTCACAGCCCACATTTGCTGACTCTTTGGTCCACACTCATTGGTAGGTCTCTTGTTCACCGATTGATCTAAAGGTCCCCATGTGTTGTCTGGTCCTCACACATTGATTAGCTGAACTTCATTGATTTGTTGGCTGGCACTCACGAGGGGTTTACTTACCTTGGCAGTGACATTCATGTCTCTCGTGACTCTTCCTTTGAAGTTAGTAGATGGATTGGGAGAGTATGGGGGGTCATGAGGTCGCTGGAAAGGGGTGTGTGGTCCTTGTAATACCTCTGCAAAAGGACAAAGGTCCAAGTCTTTAGAGTCGTGGTGCCTGTCTTGAGAGACATGGACGCTATCCAGTGACCTGAGACGAAGACTGGGCTCCTTTCATACTGTGTCTCTTTGGAGAATCTTTGGGTACCGCTGGTTTGACTTTATATTGCTCACAGAATCCCAAGTGAGGCAGATTACCTGCATTGTGACTGAGCATCAGTTATAACACTATGGCCATGTGGCACTATTTTCCATGGGTGATCCGGCTAACAGCATCCTCATTGTTGAGGACCTCAGTGGCTGGACCAGGCCAAGGGGACGTCCACATAACACCTGGCTGCAACAGATGGAGGGTCATTTCCAGAAGGTGGGACTGGACCGTGTGTCTGCCTGGGGCATTGCCAACCAGGGTGCTGAGCTGCTTCATCATGTGGTGGGTGTGTCAACCAGCTGTACCAGTGCATGCTCCCTAACCTGACCTGACTCACACATGGATTGGATTGCCACTATTCATATACTGGCTGAAACCCATGGCTGGATGGTGTTTTGATAATTGGGCACCATGCAGTGGTTGGCACTCATACATGGCCTACACAGCCAACATCTGCTGACTTGTTGGTTCTCACTTATTGCCCTTATCATTGGTCAGTCTCTTGTTCACTGATTGGTCTAAATGTTTCCATATGTTATCTGGTCCTCACATATTGGTTAGTTGAACCTCACTGATTTGTTGACTGGCACTCACATATGGACTGGATAATCCTTATTCACACTGGCTGGTTGCCATGACTGGATGGCCTTTTGTTAGTTGGACATCACACACTGATTGACACTCATACATGGACTTGAGCAGTTAGCAGTGACTAACTGACTGGACCATTTTCATGAAGTATCTCATCGCCACCCATTCACTGACCGGACTTTGACCTAGACTTTGTCACAGATTGCCCAGCCCTCACACATGGACTGGATTGCCCACATTCATTGACTGGCTGGTCTTCAAGAATGGCTGCCTCTCATTAACTGATTTTTTCAGGTTGTCTTGTCCAACACTGCCACAATGATAGGTTCATGGCTGGTCCTGACACATGGACTGGAAAGTATAATTTGTCTAACTGGTAGGTCCCCATAATCATTTGCTGGACATCCCATACCTATTGACATGCCCCGGACAGGCCATATTTACTGGCTGCTCTAGACCTTCTCACAAAATCGGTTGAACCTTACATATTGATGGCCGTCATCCACTGATTGCTCGCCCTTCTGGACCAATTTGATGGCTTTAATGGTGTGTTTAGAAAAAAAAAACAATTTCTAACTGGTGAAACTGGAGTCTCTTTACGGCTAATAGACATGAAGAACATTCAGCCGTGCTGGGCAGTGATGCAACCCCTGAAGCAGGACAGCTGAAAGAAACTACTAAATGAAGGCAAGAGAGGATGAGAAAAGCCTCCAAGTCCATTATTTGCCTGGGATCGCTTGAAAGTACAGGCCATCCATTGTGAGTGGCATTCAGCCAAATGATTTCTCATTGCCAGATAAAGGGAAGACAGAAGGAGAGAGGAATCTTTCTGAGGCGGTCACTAGCAGTCCTCAGTTTCAACTGTGTCGAATCACATCAGTGAGCGAACGCACACACCCACTCACACATTTCCTCGACCTGTCTTTACTGAACCCACAAAATGAGTCGACAACAAAGTCGGCGTTATCATTATGAGCTGTCAGCTCCACAGATACCTTACAAATGTCTAATCGGCACTCTTCATGGGAGCAGAGCCCAGTTATGCAGTCGGAAACTAGCATGAATAATTTACCCTGCCGGCACTGAGGAGCTGGGGGCGGCCAGCAAGATTAATAATCAGACGGTTTCCTCCAGTGTTGCTCTTCATGATCCCCCCCCCAATCCAGACACACACCCACAGGTCTGAGCTGGGTGGGAAAAAGGTTACTGTGACCTTGACGCAGGCTGAGTCAACTCAGGCCATGACCAAGCGTGAAGACCGCAGAGACGCAGTGGACCGGGACCTGGCGCAGGATGCTTTTGCAGTGTCGCTAGGATCCTCACCGACTAGGAGGCCCCTCAAGATGAAAGACTGGCCTGGAGTTAGCGACCAACAGCAATCCACCTAGCCATAAAGTAAAAATACAAGGCATATTTGATTTTGGGACACGGTTTTGAAACGGGTATCGAGAACCAGACTCCGCTGCAAACACCTAACTTGCCACGACAATGATTTTGTCACAGTAACATAAGGACTTTGTATTTGTGCTTATTGCTATTCTTATGGGAGGCACGGTGGCATAGTGGGTAGTGCTGCTGCCTCGCAGTTAGAAGACCTGTGGGTTCGTTTCTCGGGTCCTCCCTGTGTGGAGTTTGCATGTTCTCCCCGTGTCTGCGTGGGTTTCCTCCCACAGTCCAAAGACATGCAGGTCAGGTGTATTGGCGATCCTAAATTGGCCCTGGTGTGTGTGTAGTATAATATTTTAGTATGTATTATTATTATTATTATATGAAATATGCACTATAATATTTTAGTATGTATGTATTGTGGAGGATTGCCGGCTTCTGGTTCTGGTCCTCACCACTAGGCCTCCAGGAGGAGCTCTCCCGACAGCAGGATCGTGCCCCGAGGTCCAGCAGGGCCTTATGGACTTTGTAGTGTTTATACACAGCCCTGCTGGATACCTTGGAGGCCACCAGGAGTCGCTGTAGGGGGGCTTGTGGGCTTTTTTGTGCTTTATGACCCGGGAGTACGTCACGGTCACGTGACGGGAAGGAACAACATGCTCCCGGGTTGAAGAAAAGGAATGATTACCCTGACCCGGAAGGAATAAGGAACTGTGGACTGATTGGGCAGGAACACCTCCGGGTCAGGGGCTATAAAAGGACTATGGGACAGTCCAGACACTGAGCTGAGCTGGGAGGAAGGGTGGCTAAGTGTCTGGGAGTTGGAGGATTGATTAAGAGTATTGTAGTGTTGATAATTTATGAGTAGTGTGGAAGGTGCTTGGTGCACTGAGGAACAGAAAAATAAAGAGTCTGGGACTTTTATCCAGTGTCTTGCGTAGTACCTGAGGGTTCAAGGCAGCACTAGCGCCCCCTACTGCCACAGTATGTATTATTATCATTATGTGAAATATACAGTATAATATTTTAGTATGTATGTATTATTATTATTATTATTATTATGTGAAATATGCGGTATAATATTTTAGTATGTATGTATTATTTTTATTATTATGTGAAATATGCAGTATAATATTTTAGTATGTATGTATTATTATTATGTGAAATATGCAGTATAATATTTTAGTATGTATGTACGTAGTATTATTATTATTATGTGAAATATGCAGTATAATATTTTAGTAACTATGTACGTAGTATTATTATTATTATGTGAAATATGCAGTATAATATTTTAGTATCTATGTATGTATTATTATTATTATGTGAAATATGCAGTATAATATTTTAGTATGTATGTATTATTTTTATTATTATTATGTGAAATATGCAGTATAATATTTTAGGGGTGGCATGGTGCTGCAGTGGGTAGCGCTGCTGCCTCGCAGTTAGGAGACCCGGGTTCACTTCCCAGGTTCTCCCTGCGTGGAGTTTGCATGTTCTCCCCGTGTCTGCGTGGGTTTCCTCCGGGAGCTCCGGTTTCCCCCGACAGTCCAAAGACATGCAGGTTAGGTGCATTGCCGATCCTAAATTGTCCCTAGTGTGTGCTTGGTGTGTGTGTGTGTGTGTGTGTGCCCTGCAGTGGGCTGGTGCTCTGCCCGGGGTTTGTTTCCTGCCTTGTGCCCTGTGTTGGCTGGGATAGGCTCCAGCAGACCCCTGTGGCCCTGCAGTTAGGATATAGCAGGTTAGATGATGGATGGATGCGTTGAGATTGCCACCATACCATTTTTACATTTACATTTATCTGCTTAGCGGGGGCTTTAATTCAAAACAGTGAGCATAATTGAGTGAACATCAGTCTAGGGGGCTGTTTAGGACCAACAAGTGTCACAGGACAAGGTGACAAAATTGGGGAGACACAAATGAACAGCTCAGAACAAAATACAAGCAAGTTATGATTCCTAAAATACAAGAACTTATCAAAGCCATCAGTCAGGGAGAAATGCATAGAAGAAGAGAGACATCTGAAACGCCGACACAATACAGAGCCGTTGAAGGAGAAGATGCTACTTCATCAATGGGCACAGGTAATCGCACTGGCACCAATCATCCTAACCCCTGGTCATTGGACGTTAGGAGGGTGTGAGACCCCAAATAAACCAAACAGGGGTGATAGTGGTGACCCTGAGCAAGACTCTTAACCAGCCCGTGCTGGTACTAGTCAAAGTGCCCAGCCTTACCCAGGTATACTTGTAGACTGGGTTAAGGAAAGAAAGCAAAGGTTTCTGTATTTTGTAAATGGTGACCCTGTTGTTAATGCCAGCTGTCCCATCAGTCATCCACACTGCCTCTCTGTTAATGTCTCTGTCCTGAACAAGTATGGTGCTGAGGTGTCACCCATCGCATGGCTGCACTCAGTTCCTGATCTGGGATCCTGAGTTGGTCTGTCATGCGGTGGGGTTTGGCAATGCGTGGTTTCAGCGTGTGCTCCTAACCTCTCTCTCCTCTACCTCTCTTGTGGATCGAGTATTTGTTCTTTTTGGGTCCAATTACCGTATATACTCGTGTTTAAGATCTCCCGCAGATAAGTAGGGGCTTGATTTTACCGTATAATTTCTGGTATTTTATAATGTCGGTTGTATAAGTCGAATGCAGAAAACTCACACTATTGGTCCAAGAGATTATGATATGCTAACGCGCACCTGAGAGAGTAACCACGGAGCACACGACCATTTTATCTCTATGTATTGTGCCTACGTGACCACACAGTAATACCTGTACTATTACGAAGCGACGTTTGCACTGATTTGTGTTTTTTGTATCTCACACCCTCATACACCTTTATCGTAACAGCATCCCTTATCTATGACGGAGCGCTCAATTAGAAGAAAATATGAAGCTGGTTTTAAATGAAAAGTCATTGAAGTGGCGAAAGAAATCGGTAACTGCGCTACTGCAACAAAATTTGATGTGTCTGAGAAACTGATGTGAGATTGGAGGAGGCAAGAAGGTGTAAAAAATTTTAAAAATTAAGCATCGCATTTTTGAATGGGCGTATAAGTCGGGGTCTGATTTTATTATCAATTTTTCAGGTGTCAAGACCCGACTTATATGTGAGTATATAAGGTACATTCCAGAATTGTGGTAACTTCTTGCTGGGCCGTAACCATGAATGCTGTAATGTCCTCTTTGTTCAAGGTGGACAGTTTGTAGTGCTGAAATATTAAAGAAAAGCCAACAAAGCAGGAGTTAAACAACAACCAGGCCCGGCCTTAGGCATAGGCGAAGTAGGCGACCGCCTAGGGCCCCCCGGCCCGCCCCTCCCCTCACATGTTTAAATCACGAGGGCCAGCAGGGGTGTGTCCGTGTGGGCGGCTGTCTATAAAAGCGGAGTGGTTTGAGTCAAGATCTCTATGGGTCAAACGTTCACATCAGTGAATCAGCCCTCATCATCATTCGTCGAAGAAGAAAGAAGAAGAAGATCTCATAAATCCTTCCACCTCGTCAGTGGCAGCAGGTGGCACAGGAGCGGGAAGGCAGAACCGCAATCAGTCCGCCCCCCTCAGGGGGCCCCTGGACCCCCCTTTCGCCTAGGGCCCCATAATACCTAAGACTGGGCCTGCAACAACCCTTTTGATCCTCCTTTGTGTTGCGCTGAACTTCCACTCTCGATCAAGGCTCACCTACCACCTCCATGCAAAACGAATGACACTCCTTTTTATTTTACAGTAGACAGGCGCCGCATGCAGCATTACGTAGGTGAGTAATGTTAAGCTCTGGTATCATTTTGTCAAGAAGATCCAACTACAGTATATCTCTGCAGATCTACACCAGCAGTTTCGCAGCAGAAGAGACGTCACTGTACTATACGCTAACCATAATATCCCCTAAACTTAACAACACTGACCCCTAACCTTAAATTGACTGTTCATACTATACAATACAATACAATACAGTTTATTTTTTTTATAGCTCAAAATCACATAGGAAGTGCTGCAATGGGCATTAACAGGCACTGCCTCTTGACAGCCCCCCAGCCTTGACTCTCTAAGAAAACAAGAAAAAACCCCAAAAAAACCTTGTAGGGAAAAATGGAAGAAACCTTAGGAAAGGCAGTTCAAAGAGAGACCCCTTTCCAGGTAGGTTGGGCGTGCAGTGGGTGTCAAAAGAAGGGGGTCAATACAATACAATACAATACACAGAACAGAACAAATCCTCAATACAGTATAAAAATAACAATTTTGGAAATACGGAGCAGAATTTAATAGTAGATGATATCCAATAATAAGATTTGGATATTTTTAGAGTCCTGGAGACCTCATCCATCAAGCTGCCTCCCCCATGTGGCCATTCCACGGCTGAAACAGTGCTGGGCCAGCCAAAGAACCCCTCTTTCCCACGATTCCTGCGATCCTCCATCAGGGATGACTTTACCTCAGGCAGGCAAAACACCTTGGCAGGTGGGCCGTGGCACCAAGTGCCACATTTGAGTACCAAGAAGAGAAACAGAACAGGTGAGGGTTAGTATCCAATTCTAACTGTCATGTTACTTGTGTTTCAGTGCTAATGACTGACAACAGAGATGCAGTCTGTTCAGTTAATCAGCAGCTCTAGTCAGGGTGTACTAAACTGAAGTAGTGAGTCTTCAGCCGGGATTTAAAAGCTGAGACCGAAGGGGCATCTCTTATAGAAGCAGGCAGACCACTCCACAGTTTAGGGGCCCTGTAACTAAAAGCTCGACCTCCCTCTGTTATTTCATTAATCCTTGGAATCCTAAGCAGACCGGCATCTTGAGATTTTAATGTGCGCTCAGGTTTGTAAGTCATAATAAGTTTGGACAAGTACTACACACACTACACGCTAACCACATCAGTCCCTAACCTTAATTTACCCCTAATCTTAACCCTTTCTACTACACACTAACCACACTAACTCATAACCTTAACTCCTGCCATGAAACTGCTGGTGTAGACCTGCTGGCCTAGACCTGCGATGAAGTGTGCTGCTGTGGATCTGCAGTTGGATCTTATTGTTTTTGTCTACTTGTCCGGCGCTTAGAGTCCGTTTCACTTTCTCTGAGACAGCAGCTGGCACTGTAGCAGACAGGGAAAAAAAAAATCAGGAGTGGTCTCTCCTAGACTTTCTCGTATACTCAGATATGGGGATGGATATTTGAGGGGTAAACCGCAAGACAATGATTAGATTTTTATATTACGTACATTAAAAGGACCATTGACAACAAATCAAATCAAATTAATAATATATTGAACAATTATTATAATAGTAAAGTTGAATAAATCGGACTGTGCAGCTGTATGAATAAAAGGTAAAGTACCACTGCCGGAAATAGCCTAAAAGTTGATAGAAATCTACATTTTGTACCTAATACTTGTACTCAAGTTATCGTGTTTACATGCACACACACAGCCAGACACAAAGACATAATTCCAAAAATTGTATTTTTCAGACTCAGGGAGGTCTGAAACGTTGAGATTCATCAAAATCTCGACATCAGATTTTTGGACGATTACAATACTTTGTATACGAGAAAGTAAAAAGTGACCAATCAGACACTTGCTCTGATCATGCCCTGCCTCATATCAACCAACCAGGACTTGCTTTGAAATCTTTTTTATGTAAGTCTGACTTGGTAGGTTTGTAATCGTGAAGATCGAAGTGGGCCTGAGTGTGCAGTGGATGGTGGACTGCTGTGAGTGTCTGTCTGTGAAAACGTGGACTTTTTCTGTTACAGTGATACCTTGGAATCCAAACTTAATCTGTTCCAGAACCCTGTTCGAGTTACAAGACCATTTTTCCCCTTTAAAATAATAGAAACTAGATTACAGTAGTTTGATCCATGCACAAATGTTCAGGCCAAATCCAAATTTCTCCAATGTAGTGAAAAAGTAGTTCCATTCAATCATGTCAAATGCTTTTTCTGCATTCGAGGATAATAATATCTCTGGGGTGTTTGACTTTGCGGGTGAATATATTACATTAAACAGGCGTCAAAGATTGGAAGCTAAGTGTCGACCTTTAATAAGTCCAGTTTGATCTTGTGATATTACTGAAGGCAGCACTTTCTCCGTCCTTCTAGCTAGGACTTTGGAGAGTATCTTAACATCATTATTCAGAAGTGAAATTGGTCTGTATGATGCACATTGTAATAAGTTCTTATTTTGTTTAGGAAAGACAGTGATTAATGCTTGGCGAAAAGTTTGAGGTAGAATTTTATTGTCTCTAGCTTCTGTGAATGTTAGAAACTGGATTAATCCATTCCTGGATCCCACAAACTTGAATTTTCAAAATGATTTTAACAGTAAATACACTGGATTTTAAGGTAAAATATTAACAAATAATAATAATATTTGAATAAAAATGTAAATTAATAAAATAAAATTATAAAAACCTGTATTTACCTTAAAAAGCGATAAGATCTTTCTTAACTTCAATTGTAACTCTAACAGCTTTCCTCTTTTTAGGACCCATGGCGAATACACTAAGTTGTTATTACATAAAAAAATAACACAAAACAGGCACAAAAGCATAAAATTAGCAGCGAAAATCACATGAGTAGCTTTCACTACAGCTTCCGACAACGAACTGAACGACAAAGTGTATGGGTGGCCCGAGCGCTGGGGAAACGTACGCACAAACACACACGAACAACGTGCTGGCCGTTCGAACTCCGAAGCAGCGTTCGAATGCTGGGGCAAAATTTGCTCGAATTTTTCATTCGAATTCCAAGTTGTTCGAATTCTGGGGCGTTCGGATTCCGGGGGCAATACTGTTATTAGGGTTAGGGTTATTAGGCTTTTTTTGAAAGAAGAGCAGCAGGATGTGCAAACAAGTCACCCTGAGGATTGTCACTGTCACCTGCGGTTTATCACTTTTAAAAAGAACAAACTGGTAAGAAGAACAGGAACTATTATTATTATATTTATTATCACTGTCCATCTCGTTAGAGGTCAACGAGATCTCCCAGGCCTTGAACTCAGCTTGTTGTTCAGTTGACCACCCATGCTGAAGAGTGCGATCTTCTGGATCTATTTTTTCCATGGACTCTACATAGGAGTTTATGCAGCTGTTCTTACTGTAGAACCCAATCTTGATAGCTCCCGGTGCACCTATGACTACTGGAGCCACTCTTGTTCTTGTATTCCACATGCATGTGGCTTTGACCTCAAGGTCTTTATACTTGACGATCTTCTCTGCCTCCTTTTGCTGCTGTTGTCGTCTGGAATCTTCACATTGATGAAGACACACGACTTGCTCTTCTTGTTGTGGCCTGTTGACGGTGATGGTACAGTCTAGGGTGACCATGTTGTCCCACATGACGACACAGACTCTGGTGTCAATTACCACATCTGGTGTATACCCTTACCACTTGTCCACCATCGGAACACCCAGCAATTGGCACAGCGCCACCTGCACATACGTACCAATCTTCCTGTAATGTTTGAGATATTATTGTGATGAGTGGTCCCTGGCGCAGGGTCGCTTTCGAAATAAATAATCGTCATGTGCAGGGCTTCAATCGGGTGCCGGTGTGTTCAGGCACACTTCACTTCAATTAGGGTACCTGGCCGTCCGAGTCGCAAACACATGTGGAGGTGGGTGGATTGGTTGGACGCCTCAATCATACTGTGGGAGGAGCGGCGTGTGGCACCTGCAACCAGTTAGAGAAGGCAGGATAAAGGAGTCTGCATGGGACAGAAAGTGGGATGGAAAGAAAGAACGCGAAAAAAGAGCGGACGGATAGAGCCGTGAGAACAGCGTTGCATGGAAAGGCAAGTGGAGACGGACAGACTGCCAGCTAATGCGGGAGAGGCTGCATGGTCATTGGCCGCACAGAGGAGTGAAGTATTGGCACACTTTGGGTAATTTTTGGCGGTAGAGTGGGGGCAAATGTGGAGACGTCCTTCCCCAGGGATCCAAGGTACAACAAAAGGAGCGTGAAGGATGACGGGAGGATAACCAACTCCTGGCAGGGTCTATTTACTGCTAAAATGGCGGTCAGGTGGAGGAGGAACACGGCTGCTGGTGTCTCTGCCAGCTTACGCGCGTAATGATTGAGCCGGAGAGACAAAAAGTGAGTTGTACTGGGCTTGTCTATGATCTGACGAATTGAGGACTCGAGGTCTGAGTTGTTTTCACTTCAGCTTTAATTCTAGATTTTAAACTCACAGACTGTCACTGTTTTTATTTTTAATTATGCATGAAGACTGCACTGCCCTTTTATTGTACGAATTTTAATAAAAGCACTTGAGCATTTGAACACCTACCCCTTGCTATATGCGTGTCCTCATTTGCTAGGCTCATCCTCGGTTACTGTATCGATGGTGTCGGATTCATGGGGCTCCCAGGATGCAACAGGAGCTTGGAGCCGACCCGCACTGTCACAATTATTATTATTATTATTACAAACTAATAAACAGCACAAATAAACACCGGTGTGTATGTGTGTGTGTGTGTGTGTACACCATTAAAATGTTCACCGATTGGCATTCTCCACGTACGAAACAGAACGAAGCATCTAGCTAAGCCGGAGGAGAGTTGTGAATTGAAGGCAAATGGCAAGACAATTAGTGAGTGGTTCGCATCTGTGAAAACTCGAGACATAAAGGTGCGAAGCTAACGGCCGATCAACTCTCCTCGTTTTTGTACAGAGGAATAATTTGGACAAAATGAAATAAACAAGTACTGAAATAAGTGAAAGTACTATGAAATGTGACAATAAATAAACATTAACAACATGAAATGTGAGTATAAGTAATTAAATGCGTCATTATTTTGTGGATTATTTCTTCATACATTGCCTGAGAATCACCATCCAGGGTCTGAACTGGTAAATGATCCCACCTGGGCATGAGAGGGGGTGCGGGCACTAACCATTTCTTCTTTCTTCACCACAATTCTGGAAAGAGGTCAAAGGACAATGCCAAGCCCCTCCCACGACCCCCAGTGATGGCCCCACCCCTTCTGCCATAAAAGTAGGTGGTCCCTTGAAGGAGGCGTTCTTTTGGGACCTGGACCTCAATGGAGGCAAAGCTCCTGCTGAAGTGCCGAACTCTTGGATTATTAAAGGCTTTAAATCTCAGTGCCAAAGGCACTACCCATTTTTTTTTTTTCTCCTTCCTGATTAAACATGGCACCCCAACATTTCGTTGGCATTCTCGGTCTGTTTTCACCCGGTCATGAAATTGATTTCATTATTTCTTCACTTATGTATTTCAGTTACAAGCAAGCAACGAGAAACGAGCCCTGAAATGGCCACCGTCACTTTCACTTGCCAAAGTCGAGAGGGCGGGCTCTAAGCAAGTGCTGTGTTTTGATTGGTGAATTGTCGGTTGGAAGAGTGGAGGTAAACCTTTGGCCATCAAGAACCACATTAGCTACAGACACAAACTCCTAACGATGAATTTGAAGTTTCTTGAAATAAAGTCGCTGTTTTGTACACACAGGCATTCTGGGTAACTTTATCTTGCACTCGTATCCAACATGCACAGTCACAACTCTGAGCGTGCGCATGAGCCACAGAATCCCTGCCATGATCACAGCTGGACGTTAGGTTGGCCTTTTTCTATATTAGATGTCATTTTGCACAACCATTGTTAGGGTCACATCCCATGTGACTAGGGGCGTGGTCTCTAGGGTCATGACCTCAGGTTCACCAGCATGGTGGGATAAAAGGTCAGGGTTTACAACAAACTTGATCCAGTCTGTGGATGAATCCTTCAAACTGTTATTGATATTCATGTCTTGCCTCTCGGTCGCTTTATTCAGAATTTATTTGTTTTGTTTTGCCTTTTGCACGCATCTGCCATGTTTGTCTCAAAAAAATTAGTTATCTGTTACTGCCGAGTCAGGACAATTCCCAAGTCAAGCAAAGTGGACACGCCCACTCTGTGGACAGTTCACCAATCAAAAACCGGTTCCAGGCTAGAGCCCGCCCTCTCAACACTGACGAGCGTTAAGTGACAGTTTTCATTTCAGAGCTCATTTCAGGTTGGTGGATGTCACCACAATAAACAAATGGAGAACTAAAACATAAAGAATTAAGCAACAAAAAACATTTAGTAACAAATGTAATTATTTATTAATACTCCCATTTCATGTTGCTATTATTTATTTATTGTCACATGTCACAGTCCTTTTATTTACGTGTGCATTTAGTTTTTGTCCAAAATATCCCTCCATATTTTGGGGGACCCGACCAAACCCCACCAATCCACGGCGCGTCCTTTCACTTATGTTTTTTTTTTGTTTTTGGAAATCCTCGACCTGCCATGGTCTATGATTTAATTACGTTTTTTTTCAATCTATTTTTGATTAAACCGCTGCCTTGCATCTCTGGTTACTGAATTATTGACTCGAGAATTAAAGTCTTGTGATGAGACGGCATCCTCGAGTAATGAGGGTGTAATTAAGGAGCGCCGCTGGGGAAGGAGAATTAAGGGGATGTTTGTCCAGAAGCCGCAGGGGTTAACCCCTCCAACGATAAACGCAGAGACACATCCTGGAGTGGCACCCCGGCTAGGGTGGGCTTCAATGGGGAGCCTGATGTCCGATAACAGGCCACCCGTGATCCTGAACAGGACTATTAAAAAGAACGGATAATATAGATGGGTGGATGAAAATCCAACGATACGCTCATAAGCGTCCCAGTAAGTAAGATGGCTCCTTACTGGGAAGCATTGCTTTACAAAGAACCGTTTCATTTCTGTGACGGGTCACCTGCATGCGAAATGAGCTCTTTGGGCTTTGAGAAGGATCCTGATATGTGGACAAAACAGACATCTGTAATGTATGGTCGGTGGCCAAGCAGGATACGACAGATCAGGAAATCCTGAACTGAGGCTGAGCCGCCATGGTATGCAGTGAGAGGAGTTTTGAGATTCTGGAATCCTTCTTCTGCTCATGGCTATTTATTGAACCCGCAATGAATCCAAATAAACAAAGGGTCCTTACTGGTACCTTCATGTGGATGGCTGTTTTAGGGATCAAAAGTGGTCTCCCTATGGCATCGCTCTGACAAACCACTCTGGCAACTTTAGTTTTCTTAAGAGCGTAGTTGAAGTTAGAGAATTTAGGACACCCCAGACCATTGGATTTCCAGACTCCCCAGGGATGGCAGGCAGAGCCAGTCAATCCATTGGGACGTCGTTTGTGAAAGTTAGGGCGGCGTGACGGCTCTGAGGCTAAGGATCTGCGCTGCTAACCCGAAGGTTGCTAGTTCGAATCCCCGTCACTGCCAAAAGAGATCCTACACCGGTGGGCCATTGAGCAAGGCCCTTAACCTTCAATTGCTCCAGGGGTGCTCTGATCCCAAGGGGGATGTGAAAACTAACAAATTACGAGAAATTGTATAAGGCGAAATAAATCGCAGGTGCCACATTTTGTACTGCTATCACTCATAGGGTGGCCTGGTGGCTCAGTGGTCAGTTCTCCAATTTCACCCACTGGTGCAGCGGCTCCAAACTTGCCCACTTAATCATCATCTTCTGCTGGGCTGGCACCCTGCAGGGCATGTGCTGCTTGCTGCCTAAACAAGTGGGGTCTGGAAAATGAAGGAACGAATGAATCCAACATTGTAAGTGAGGGTCATCCGCAGATGTATGAAGGTCCGCACTGGAGTTTTCTCTTGGCTTCTTTATAGCTCGAGCTCTGCTCATCCATTGTTATGCATTTTTGGTGACTCTTGCAATAGAAATCACCAGACTGGACGATCAGCTGCCACCGACGACTCACCCTGAGTTAATGTCAGGCCTGGAAGGCGCTATAAAAACAAAATGATTACTTTAATCCGTGACGAAAGTATTGGTCTGTAAAGTGCAAGAATGAAGATTTAGTCAGCTTTGGTTATTCACCGTGAGCAGCGCCGGTCGAAGCTCATATGGACTCCTAGGTTTAGGACCCCCAACCACCCCTCAAATGTCTACAGTGCGCCCCTCTAGGTGTCAATATCATGGGTTTGGGGGTGGGCCGTGGGGGACCATAAAGGTCTGGAAAACGCATTGCTTGAGTCATATAAACGGCGCCCCTCGGTGTTCATAGTGCACTTAATATTATTAGACTTTATACCCACGAGCGCGCGATCCATTACTTAATAAAAACGGCACCCCATCGGTGTGTCCATTTAAGTAGGCGAGGTACGTGAGGGCATCGTGGTGGTGGTTGTGTGTGTGTGTGTGTTTAATTAGAGGGGTTCAACGTCCATCCATCCATCCATTATCCAACCCGCTATATCCTAACTACAGGGTCACGGGGGTCTGCTGGAGCCAATCCCAGCCAATATAGAGTGCAAGGCAGGAAACAAAACCCGAGGCAGGGCGCCAGCCCACCGCAGGAGGTTCAACGTAAAGTACATAAAGGTCCGAAACGCGCCCCTCAGTATTCTGGACCAGCATCCCCGTATCCTTATCCCACTCAACGGTGTCCAGGACACGCGCCCCCTCGATGTGTGTGGGGGGATTTCAGACTTACATAAAAGGTACCCAATTCGGTGTCCAGTGCGTCCCTCTTGTTGTCCGGACTGCGACGTGCCAGTTGAGTTATATAAACGGCGCCCCTCAGTATCTGGAGCGCGCGCCCCCATCTAAGGGACTGTCCGAGAAGGATCTCTGCACTGCGGAGTCGGAGAGCGCACGTCAGCGGCCACGTCTGTGAGAGCTTGAGGGAGACACTTGAACTGAAGCGAGTTACGTAACAGCTGAAAGGCGCTATATAATCTAAAGCGTTATTTTAGGGAGTAAGGAAGGTAACTGTGCTAAACCGCACATTCTTCTCCATCCCTGACTCCAGGCGTCACCCCGAAAGTGCCATTTATCACACTGCAGACATACGGAAACTGTCGATCGGGATTGGAAAGCGTCTGGAAGTCGGCGTCATTACGAGTGGCGCTATAAACGGCAATATAATGAGTCCCCGTAAAAATAAACGATGTCAAATGTCCTGAGGCTGGCTTTGTCATGTAAATACACTGGATGTGCGTACAGTTAATCCAAAGCGAGATGCGCTCGTGTCACTTGGCATTCATTGAAAAAATAGCCATGTTAGATGAAAATTAAAAAGAAAATGTAAATCGATTGCACAGAATAAAATTATTGTATTCAAAAATGATTGAATTATGCTTAATATACGTAATCAACATATGCTGAAACAACGTAATAAGTTTATAAATGAATGAAATTGTTTCATTTTCCGTTAAATTAATTATGTTGAATCAACATGAATCACATCAATAAAACATAACATTTTAAAAATTTTGCAAACTTTTTTTAACTGCATATCTACGAGTTATTTAACTATAACCTACTTAGTCGGTCTGTAATTGATTCGTTAAACGCTCCTCTTGCCGAAACGGCTATCATATGCAGGTACCCTCTTGTAGGTTCTTAACAGCGACGCCATATAGGGAACCACTTTTGGTTTCCACAAGAAGCATCCTGCACATGAAGGTTCCAGAAAGAATCTTTTATTTCTTAAGATCTCCAACAGACTCCATGAACAACCATGAAGAGATGAGAACAGGTTTGCGGGATACCAAGAAAGAGAAGAGAACACACAATGGCAGGATCAGCTCAGGTTTTCTTGCTCAGTTCGTATTCGGCCAGGTCGCCTACCAGGCATTAAAGATTTCTGATTTGTCCAAATAGGAACCGTTAAAAGCTCAAAATAACCAATTAAATATGCAAAAAATAAAACCTTCAGAGAATTAAATGGTTTTTGTCAAGCAATGGAGCTACAAGGAACCACGCAACCCAGTAAAAAGCATTAAAGAACCGTCATTTTTATGAGTGTATGTTGGATGTAATCAGTTCTCAAATAAGCGTTTACGCGATGGCAACACAAATAGTTAAGAACATGGAGGATTTGATTTATTTATTGTGGGGGATTCAACACATTCTGTGTAATTTCAACATTAATTATTCTGATTATGTGGCGCAGTGGGTGGCGTTACTGCCTCGCATTTAGGAGACCTGTGGGTTCACTTCAAGGGTCCTCCCTGCGTGGAGTTTAAATGTTCTTCCCGTGTCTGCGTGGGTTTCCTCCCACAGTCCAAAGACATGCAGGTTAGGTGAACTGGCGATCCTAAATTGTCCTCAGTGTGTGCTTGGTGTGTGTGTGCCCTGCGGTGGGCTGGCACCTTGCCCGGGGTTTGTTTCCTGCCTTGTGCCCTGTGTTGGCTGGGATTGGCTCCAGCAGACCCCCGTGACCTTGTAGTTATATAGCGGGTTGGATAATGGATGGGCGGATTATTCTGATGTATATAGCAGGCAATGAAAAAGGTGCTTTCCTGAAGTATAGGGTGGGCAACACATTTGCCAGTGTATCAAAAAAATAATTAATGTAAATAAATATAGATATATGATACAGTATCTGCCAAACAATAGAAAGAGTACACGACACGTGTTTCGCCCTTACTGGGGCTCGTCGGGTGTACGTACCTTTGTATCACCTTACGGGGATCAAACCCCGCACGTCAGCGCCTGTGAAGAAGCCTCTGACGTAGTGCCAGGGCAGTTGGTTCGCTTATTTGACAGTGTGAAGATCGGAGTACAGCCTTACATTCTTAGTTCTGAATCGCAATCTGAAGATTTATGTGGCTACCTACCAGATAACGCTTGTGGCTGGCGAGAATATGTGATACAGTATATATATATATATATATATATATCATATATACATCTTGCCTGAAGAAGGGGCCTGAGTTGCCTCGACAGCTTGCATGTTGTAGTCTTTTAAGTTAGCCAATAAATAAAATGTGTCATTTTGCTTGGCTTTTCTCTCTCTGTCTCTCTGTGTATATATATATATATATATATATATATATATATATATATATATATATATATATATATATATATATATATATATATATGTTCCACATCTACACAGAGCGCACGACATTCGGAAAAACTGAATTGACTAAAAGGTCTTGAACTTCCTTTTCAAGTGTACAAAGGTCTGGCGATCCCTTAGACCACAATGCACCAAAAGGGGCGGGCCTCTATGGAAATACAGGACTGTGACGTTCAGAAAACGTGTCAGTTTTTAGTTAAATGAACTGTGCCTTTCATCATGATTTGTGTTAATGTGACATCTAAGTGAATTATGTCAAGGTAACTAGCCAAAGTGGTGTGGTGTCAACAAGCAGGACTATTTTAAGTTATTTTAACCTCAATCAGATAAATAAAGTGAACAACCCCGTTTGTTGTTTTGTTATCAAGGTTGCTCCAATTGTAAAAAATATATATTGTGGTTAAAAAGACAGAGAAATAAAACAACAACACAATAAAACATTCACGAATTCAATTTAGGGCTTTGTAGGTTCGACCCTGGCAGCTCACCCCACCCCAAAATGGGTGGCCAGTCTGCCGCAGGTCCCACTGCGCCTTCGGCCAAATTGGAATCGATAATTAAAGCGGTGAGGGTAACCACTGAGCCACTGTGCTGTCCGAATTCAATTTGAAGTTTCCCATGGGATTAGTAAAGTTTTACCTAATCTAATCAATCCATTTTAATGGACGGTAGACATGAAACGGCACAAAAATCAAAAAAGAAAGGAACTGCGAGAATGGAAAGAGCAGACATGGGAGTTTCAAAGCAGAACAGAATAAAATGAAGCTGAATAATAAATAAAGCTGACCGAAAATAGGAGCTCATAGGCAGTGCATACAATGGCTAAACCATATATAGCGCCTCTTTAGGTTCAGTTCTCTCCGCGTTAAACTACAGAACTAGCGGGCTATACTGCTAATAAAGCTGCATCCTTAAAAATAAAAATCATAATTCATCAGAGTAATGCCTATAGGGGAACCGTAAAGGAACCTAAGAGACCCATCCACAGAAAAGTTCCAGAAAGAGACCTTTATTTTGACCTGTAACAGATTTCATACAATGAACAGATACATAGAGATGTGAAAGGCACTATATAAGTTAGAGATAGATAGATAGATAGATAGATAAATAGATAGATAGATAGATATGAAAGGCACTATATAATACATTGATAGAAACTCTTGCACCCAATGATTATTGGGTAGTCTTCAGCGGCCGCGCGAATCTGCCCTAGATAAGCGGGTGGGTTTGCATGGATGAGTGGATGGATGGTAACAAATTTGCGAAATCCCAGTGGGTTTCTGCTTTTACAGGGACTCTTACCGCACAATACCACATGCTATGGCAGGTTTTCCTATTCTGTTTTATCCCGTTGGTCGCTTATACGTTAAATATTTCTCTTTTGTCTTCAGAGCCTTTTCAACGCCCAAAGAATAAATTTAATATGCAAAGCACCTTCACCGTCTGCAGTGGCTCTTTGTCAAGCAATGAAGCTGCAAAGACTCATACAGCCCAGTAAAGTGCCATTAAAGACGCTTGATTTTTTATGAGTTAAAATTACACGCGTGTTCATTTTTCGAGCTCTTTTGTTATACTCTTTTGATTAGTGATGCAATCCTATTTTAGAAGCCCAGATGATCCGTTTAGGACAACGCCGAGAGTGGGAGGACGGACAGCACGATGAGGACAGCGAACGGCACTATAAAACGGAGTTTAGTTTAACATCAATGCAGTCCGTGGCCTGCGGTGTTCACTAATCAAAAGTTGAGGCCTCCTTACTCCATCACGGCGCCGTCCACAGCGAATCATTACATCGGCGTTGTATGCATTTTAAGAGGAAAACAACATGTACGGCGAGCTATACGGGACAGTGTACCCGAGCTTAATCCGTGTTATTAAATGTATGTAGTGAGTCCTTCAAAAAGCAGGAGCCATTGATATTTCACGCATCCGATTCCATCTATTTACCTATACTGTAATAAAATGGTCTTTCTGTGACCTTCATGTGGATGGATCTATTGGGAACCAAAAATGATAATCCTATATGAAATCCCTCTAAAGAACCCTGCTGGTATACGTTGATTTTTTGAGAGGGTGCTCATCCGTTATATGAACTTGAACGAGTCCGTGTATTACCGGTGCCCCGATTATTATGTAACGTTTTTTTTTTTCCGAACGAGCTTCTAGCGTCTAAAAAAATAAATCAAGCGTGTAGGTTTAGTCTGCATAAGAACTCGAATCTGCCGTGCTTCATATTTACAGAAATGTGGACCGTTGGGACAAACCGACATCCTTAATCCAAAAAAGAGGAATAATAAAAACCAAAAAGCTCAAGGTGCATTCCGCTCCACAAACGAGTGCACGAAGCGCCAGAAAGAATCGTAAAGTCGTTTTGGCAAAAAAAAAGTCAATTAGGGAAATAAAGAGGCACATCCAGTTCCCTTCACTTTCCAGACACGCTCGTTTTAACTCGCCGGATAGGATTACACAAATTAATTATTAGAATCCCGTTCATCACTTCCACTGACGAGCATGATTGTTAATAATTTAATTTTATTTATAATTTTTAATTCTAATTATGGCCCCGCAAACTTTCTTTCCTTATTTGCATGTATACGCACGTATTTTATAATAGTTGTTAAAATAATAATAGAGGTAACGAACCATTGTCATCCAATTCATTGTCTTGGTGGACTCAGGTCTGGAAACACCAAACACAAGTTGGGACTTTGCCCTTGTAATGTTGCGTTTATATGAAAAAAGACGCCGTGGAATAAGAAGGCTGTCCTCTGCATCACTCTTAAATATACTGGTGCGGAAATGGCTCTTTACTGGGTTGCGTGGTTAATCCTAAATGAAGCAGCGCCTGACAAAACACAACTTCATTTTGTGAAGGGCCCTTCGCATGCCAAGTTTGTTCTGTGGGATTTGCAAAGGTTTCAGATAAATGTACAAAAGCGAAATCGTTCATGTCTGATATCAACAACCAACACACGAAGTAAACCTGAACTGAGCCTGTGGGATTGTATGCAGCAGGAGACCTCTTAAAATCAGGAACCCACTGGCATTCTGCAAATCTCTTATTTATCTGTGTGGCTATTTATGGAACCTGTTGTGGATCTAAATAAATACCGTCTCTTTCTGGTGGAGGGTTCGATTGGGAAACAACAATGGTTATCGCTGTGGTATCGCCCTGAAGAGTTGCAAACCCGTGGAACTGCTGCGCCACTGCGCTCTTCTCAGCTCAGCCGTCTGCTCCACTCGTGCCCTGCGGGTATAAGCGCACCTTCAAAATCCGCGCGGACGACGAGGTTATTTTCTGTCGACCATTTGTCTGTCTCGTTTCAACAACATGCGTGTTATCCTTATCTGAGTTATTGAAATGGGACAGAGAGAGTATTCTAAAGGCATATACTGTACTGTATACATTTATAGATAGATGGGAAAAGCACTATATAAGATAGATAGATAGATAGATAGATAGATAGATAGATAGATAGATAGATAGATAGATAGATAGATAGATAGATAGATAGATATGAAGGGCACTATATAAGATAGATAGATAGATAGATAGATAGATAGATAGATAGATAGATAGATAGATAGATATTTAAAAAAAAAAAACTATTGACAAAAACATCAAATATACAACTTACACATTATTATAAATATATTTACATGTTAATTTTTTTTTTTTTTAAAAAACACAATTGAACCAACAAAAACTCCTAAAAAACAAACCGCAGTTCCTCGTTATCACAGTCACACAGCACACTATTCACACAACATATTGTTTTAAACTTGTCCATATTCTTTGTGGGTTTGTAAAAATTAAAATCAATCAAAATGCGACTAATGCACAGTATTTTAAAAAACACAATCGGATCTTGTAAACCATTTCCTTCAATTTTGTGCTTTCTCGTTTTCTAAATAGCTAATTTACTTTGCCCCATAATAAAGTTTGCTAAATTCACATTATCTATGTTTCGTTTAGTTTTTTTTAAAACAATGTGAAAGGCACTATATAAGTTAGGGATAGATAGATAGATAGATAGATAGATAGATAGATAGATAGATAGATAGATAAACTTGCATCCAATAATTATTTGGATAAACTTTGGATAAATGCGCGATCAATGTATCATATAGCGCCTTTCATCGCTTTTTTCTATCTATCAAAATAATGCCTTTCATGTCCTTTATTTATCTTTCATAGTACCTTTTATATCTATCTGTCTGTCTATTCATTCTTAATTTTATAGAATCTGTTACAGATGTAAATTAGTAAAGGTTCTTTCCGGAACCTTCACGTGATGGTTCTTTTAGTAACCAATATGGTTCCCCTATGGCATCTCTCTTAAAAACTTTATTTGTCCCCAGGGGGAAATTTGGCTTTTTACAGAAGCTTTTTAAATAAATTATACAGTATTTATGCAGTATGGCCTATGAATGCTCTGTCTAATTTTAATAATCCACATAAGGGGAGTATTATACTTGTAAATTATTGAAATGGGATATAGAGTATTCATAGGTTATACATTGAATTAAATAAATAAATAGCCTGTGCTTATATTGCCTTGTTTTTGATCCCGTTTAATTGAGGTAAGGGTGGCAGGTTGAGCCTCTCCCAGCAGCACTGGGCACAAGTCGGGACTTAGCCTGGTGAGAGGGTCAGGGCTGAAGAGAAAACCACAAAAAATGGACGCCCTAAAATATATTGTTTTGTGCTATCATAAAGATAAAAAAAAAAAAACTTTTTAAAAACATAAAAAAGCTTTACTTTTTGCAGATTAATTAGACATGACACAAAACACCCGGATCTAAAATGTGTCTAATGGAATTGTATATATTCGGTACGATAACTTTCAATAGACAATCAAAAATATATTCACTCTTTAAAGTGAATGTGTCAGAGCGGTTCTTCAAAGTGATGCCAGGGGAACCAATATTGCATCCCAAAAGACTCATCCATATGAAGGTAACAGAAAGACCCTTTATCTATTTAACAGGCTTCGCACAGTAGCCATAAATAGAGGATAACAGATTTGTGAAATATCGGCGGGTCCTGATTTTAAAAGGACTCTCGCTGCATGAAATAACACAGGTCTAAGTTCAGGTTTTCTTAATAGTGCCCCACTAGTTAGACTAGTATACGTTAAAGTTTTCAGTTTTTCTGCATATTAGGACGTTTTTTAAAGTACAAAGAACCAACTTCACATGCAAAGAACTCGTCGCAGAATGAAATGGTGCTTTGTCAAGCGAGAGGAACCATCGTAAAGTGCCATTAAATGAACCAGGATGTTTAAGAGTGTGAGGTCGGTCAATTTTAGATAGAATTCGGTGCAAGTAGCTGGTTTTGAAAATAAACTACAAATCTAAAACAGTAGCAATATACTATAGCGGTATATTATAATCATAAGAGTTTAAATAAAAAAGAAAGGTTCGGTTTTCAAAAAAAAAAAAAGAGTCGTGTCTATGTACAGTAATTGCAGTTGTAATTGTTTAAGCAGGCGAGATCTTCTATAAGCATGTTTTATACAATTCCCGATATTTTCTTGTTCTTTTTTTTACTTTACTTTTATAAAATTATTTTAAATATATATTCGAAGACTTCGGTTCTCTTCGTCAGCTCCGCTCCGCCCTGCCCGGCGCGTCTCCGCATTTGCCGTTCTCTTGTTATCCACCGCACTTAACTGAAGACATCGCCGCCTCGTTTTCCTTTATTGCTGCCATTCCCACAACATCTCTGATACTGTCAGTTTAATTAATTTTCAGATTAGACTTTAGATTAATTAAATTCGCCTTGATTGGTTTAGTGCCACTTCTTCATATAGAAGGGATTATGTGTTTATTTACCAGAGCAGATTATCCTTCCTTATCGATGTGTTTCATTATAAGCACTGAGATGAGGGCAGCTTGTTTGCACATCTGTTCACAATAACTCGGAGGATTAGAAGGCTTACAGAACCGAATAACGAGGCCTTATTATTATTATTATTATTATTATTATTATTATTATTATTATTATTACTACTACTATAGATTTGTTTACCATGTACGCAGTCTTTCCTATTGACACCACTCCCCTTCCATTATTATGGACTCCCCACCCTCTGCTGCAGGGGACTTAAAGCAGGGCGCCTGAGGGTCCTCTATAAGGCCCTCCTAAATCTCAATTTCACTTTTTGTCGCATTATCAATACTGGCTTGTTAGGTCTGTAGTTTAATAATATTTGTAAGTCGCATTACATATCAGAACGCTAATGAATGAACTCCATGGTGCCGCAGGCCACGGGTCCTTAAAGCTAAGAGGTGCGGGTGTTTAATGGGATGCCCAAGGTTTGAGGGGTTACGGTTATCCAGTGCCTCATGAGCGGGAAGCGTTACGTTTGAAATTAAAAACGCACACTTCAAAGCATAAATGACACATGAAGAGGAATTGGAGTTTCTCCAAATATCCTGCGTTCCTCCCCCACATGCAGTTCTTTAAACTGCGCTTGGATGCCACGGGCCGGGGGTGGGCAGGTAGGACTATCCATGGGGTTCGTGATTGCCTCACGCCACTAACTCGAAATGGTGAAAAATAAAAAATAAAAAAAAAAAATGGTTAGCAATGTTGGGACACCTGAGAAAGATAAGGCATTCGATAGCATTTATTAGATGAAAATAGCTTTTAAAAAGGGAAATGATTTTTAGTGTACCAGCTAAGATTAACTTAAGTGTGCATGTCCTCCAGAAAAAAAAAAAAAGATATTTAAATGCCAGTCTTGGTCGGTTTACCGTCTTCGTGACGAGGATACTTGATGGCCATTCACCCGACCACTGATTTACAGAAATCTAATTTTGGGGAACCCACAAGGGTCAGCACCGGACGGATCCCCGCCGCGAATGGGCAGCCTGGTCATTACTGTCACACACTGGGCCAAGTAGAAGTCACCAAATCACTCAGCATACGGGGCCTTAGGAACATACGGGGGAAGGGCTTAGTGCCGAGAGAGAGAGAGAGAGAGAGAGAGAGAGAGAGAGAGAAGTGGGCACGCGCACCCTGGGAGAACGTGCAAACGTCACGTAGGGACCGGGATTTAAACCTGGTGCCCTGGATCTGCCATTCTGCGGCGCTAATCACTCCGCTGCCGTCCGTATTCGTTTTGCTATTATGTCTGCAGACAACTAAATAAACCGGTTGATGAAACGTTCCTGTATGTATTGTTAGATTTTGCCAATTAATCCAATCTATTTGTGGCAAAATATATTGAGTCTTACTGAATTAAATCTAATCAGATCATATTATTAGTAAGCAGCATAATGTCGCATGCAGTGCTTAGCCTTGTTGCCTCATAGTTTCGCAGGTCACTGTCACTGTTAAGCCAGCAGGACCCCCCACGGTCGTTTATCTTTTTCTGTTCCACACCTGAAAAATATATACGTCCTGTTAACTGGTGACCTTTCAATGAATGAATACGTGAGTGCGTCCAATGATGAAATTTCGCCGGTACAGGTATAAACCGTGCCGAGATCGGTTACATCCCAAAATCGCCCGTTTTAAATGAACACAAAGTAACTCTTAAAATAATATGGAAAGAGGACACGCATGTACACTCTTAGACCGTGTACGTCTCCGGAAACCTGAACTGGACATGCGGGTTAGAAAAGTGGCGCAATATGATGATGACGATGAAGGTGCGGACTACTCTTCAGTGCTTAAGTTGGCATTGCCCGATGTGTCTGCCGCTCGCGCTGTTCTCGTTTTCTCTTTTGGGCGTTCACGTTCGTTATATTCTAAACTTTTCATCCTGTCTCCTTTCCGCTCATGCTCACTATCAAATACTGATTACAAATTGAATTAACTGATTCATTTTTGGGTAACACTAGCAATTCGAACAGGGGCTCAAACTGCACGCAGCGCGACTAACAAGCTGTCATTTTTTGTCATGGAGAAAAAAAAGTCTGCCGAATGGATGAATACTGCAAAGCAGTCGTAAGTGGGCGTGCAATTGTTTTATTTCTGTTAAGTTTACATTTTATAATAAAAGTCTTTTACGAGCGGTCCCTAATCGTTAACAGGTGTCCTCTTCAGTTGTTTAAGGACACTTTTAGTTAAACGTGAAGCTTCACTAGTACTTATGTGCTATAAACTATTACACTACTGCTAATATTATATTTATAGTATAGTATCATAATTTTAGTGGCACATGATATCTTTCAATTGCTATTAGTAACATCGATAGAGCTAATAGTTCGATTGCTATTAACGTCATAGTGATTAAATATATTAAACAAATAAAGTTTTCACGGTTTTTACATAACAATTCATATTTTTCCGTTTTCAATATTCCAGTTGCACATTTCAATTTAACCATCATTGCATTTTGACTTTGCTGTCACAGGTTGGTCTTAATTATTTTTCTTTGAAGCCTCCTTTCAGAACTTTAAGAGACGTTATTAATACAATTTTCAGGACTATTAAGAATAATATTGGCGCTGTTCATTTTAGTCATAATCAGCACTGTCAGGATTGTTTCATTCACGGCTCCGTTTTTGATCCCCTTTCTGTGGCAACTGGGAGAAAATGCGCGCGGTTCCCGTGAGGGCCATGCGGCTCTCCGTCTCCGCTTTTAGCCTGGAGCTGGGAAGGCACGCGCTGGGTGAATCCACCTCTGAATTATTACAGTTATTATTAATACGAGGTATTATTATTTTGTAGCAGCAGTAAACGTAACTGGAAATTTCTTGCCGTTATTAATATTTCTGCAAAACTGTCAAAGCGCACACGTAATACTACCGTTATTTTAGTGAGACACCCACACCTTATCATATCACTATCAAGTGCCAAAAGAAATGTAATCGAGTCTAATACTTTCCTTTTGAAATTAATGAAAATTACAAATATAATAAGTCCATCGATTCTTACTTATCTTTCATTCCGAGAATTAAATTTTGCATAACTGCACCTTGAGCAGTATTCTTCCGCGACCTTAGTTATTATTATTATTATTATTATTATTATTATTATTATTATCCCTCCATCCATCCATCATCCTAACACGTTTTATCGTGAGCAGGTTTTGCGGAGAAGTTGAAGCCTGCAACCGTTATTATTATTATTTTTATTATTATTATTACTACTACTACTAGTAACAGTTGCAGCAGTAACTGTAAAATCCACGCAGTCGAGTGTTGCTGCATACTGATTTCGCTCCCGCATGCGCCTGATGCTGTCTGATACAAAAAACTGATAATAATAATAATAATAATAATATAGTTCTGTCATTCTTACTAGAAACATTACTACTACTACTTTTATCATGGTTGACGGACGAATGGATGGACGAAGTTTTAAAATTCGTTTCCTCCGCCGAGACGCAAAAGCGCTTGCATTTGCGCGAATTCCGATTCTGTGCGCAGCTCAGACAGACATTACTAGTCAATCCTCCACAGATTCGCTCGCCCTCAGTCCTCAGGTCCTATAGAAGTTCACGTTATAAAGTATATTATTGACATGTATATGTAAAGGCAACGTATAATAGCATATAAAGATAAAAGCTAATATTAAATTAAATAAATTAATAAACAGCTTTCTAAATACTTGCCTTTTCCTCGTGTTCTGATTACACTATTTTGTAAAGGCTATACGGTTTTGTATGTACACACGAATACATACATATTAAAACACTTTTTCGATTTGTAAAGTTGTTGGATAAATAGCCTGTTAGTGCTGCCTAAGTAAACAGATATGCAGTACATATGGAAGGCTCTATAATAAACAGACCGATAGATGGTGTCTTGGTCTTGGTCATGTCTTCAGTTTCACTGCAGTGAAAAAGAAATGTCCTTTTTTCCACGACATGTTGTTTTTACTTTTGTTTGCCTCATACTGTACACACTTTTATTTACATTATGTGGTATTTGATACAGCGCGGTGACTCACGCTTGTATCATTCTTAATGAAGTGCCTATCGTCGTGCAGTGATAGCTAATTACGGTACTTGGCTTTCTCTAAAGTGACTTACAACATCCTGAGGTGGGCTGGCGCCCTGCCCGGGGTTTGTTTCCTGCCTTGCGCCCTGTGTTGGCTGGGATTGGCTCCAGCAGATCCCCGTGACCATGTAGTTAGGATATAGCGGGTTGGATAATGGATGGATGGATGGACTTACAACATCTGAGATACAGTTGCTTACACACCTTTTGTTTTGGAGCACAGGCCGGTGAAGTGAGCTGCTCAGGGTCACACTCTGTCAGTAGCTGGATTTGATTTCACAACCTCAGGGCTTAAAGTCCAAAGCCTTAACCATTACACCCTAAATTAAACCCCGCAGGGCGCCAACGCATCGCAGATTCTATATTTATATAAAACGAAAAGAAATCAGATTGATCAAAATGTTCAAGCTGTCAAATTTTAAAATGTATATGCATGTATACCGTACTGCGGTGAGTTGGCACCCTGCCCAGGATTGGTTCCTGCCTTGCGCCCTGTGTTGGCTGGGATTGGCTCCAGCAGACCCCCGTGACCCTGTGTTCGGATTCAGTGGGTTGGAAAATGGATGGATGGATGGATGTATACCGTATAAAAATGTACACTGATATGTTAAAATTTCTCGTCCCGTGAAGGTGCGATTTGTTCTTGCAGAAGGGAAGGCCAAGGCGGGCGATTGAGGGAGTCAGCGGCTCTTACATTGGCAAAAGAAGCCACAGCTACATTGAGAAAAAAGGACGACACTGGCGACGAAAATGCACCCAAGTGACAAGCTTCACAAAACGCCACTCCAGAGACAAACAGAGGCCAAAACGCACTCGTGCACGTTAACGTCCAGAAGGGACACGGCGACACCGGTTCAAGTTTGTACCTTCACTTAAATATAAACGATGTTCTGTTTATTGAGGTAAATGGTTCCACTGCTTTCGCGTGATAAGATGTTGTCCCGGTGGAAACGAATCCCTCCTTCGCATACTGCAGGAGATACCAACTGTCCAAGTCTTCTTCAAAATGAGAGCCAAACGCGCAGCCTCTGCCTCCTACACGCGCTGTCCTCCTGGCAGCAAGCGGCTAAGGGAAAGCGCAAGCCTCCGCAGAAACAAGTGGAAAATGAAAGATCTGAGTTTATTCACTTAAAAAGGATCGAAAAAAGGCCGAGCATCTCGAAAAGAAGTTCACCTAAAAGCAGAAGTTAGCGCGCGGTGCAGCCATGAAGAGCAGCGAGCCGTGGGATGAGCCGCGAGCCCTGGGTGAACAGAGGGGTAATAGAGCTAGACGAGAGTTTACAAACTACTAGAAAGAAAGAAAGAAAGAAAGAAAGAAAAAAAAAAGATGTATACGGGAGTCCATTCTACTCCTTCATCCGCATGCAGGCGCCTGTTTTACGAACCAACGTCTTGAAGCGATTGCAGTTTTTTTTTGCCGCTTATAAATTCAAATCGTTCACATATCCTATTTATACGTAATGTGGTTAATCATATTTTCCATTATTTGACGTTTCTTATATTGATTGTCTCTTCAAAGTTTAAGCATAACGTTGGATACAGACAAATCGTGTCCTGCCAAACAAATAATGCAATTATTCACCCTGATCATTAAACGTTTATATGTATAAAAACCTACATCCTATAAATTAGTCAAATGAGGTACGGAGATTTCCCAATTACAAAAGCAAAGCATTGCGATTAAACGGGTTAATTTAATAGTAATAAAAAACAAAAAACATAATCGCTCTTCTCTCCCGAGTCGCATGTCAGTTCGTGCCGATGGTTCATGAATCTTAGAAATGAAATTTGAATTCCAACTTAAAATCGTCCTTTGGGAAATGTTTTTAAATAAAATGTTGATAAGAAAAAAAATTCTTAAAGACATCAGAATTTATAAAAAAAACAGGAAATATTAATAATAAAAAGATTTAGTGCCATTTGCATTTTAAAATGCCCAAATACATTATTCGTATATAAGGATCAAATATACAATGTAAGAAAAAATGTTTATAACGTTTAGTAGAGGTTTTAATATGGAGTTCTTTGGCACTGGAATGACATTTGCAATTTAATTAACATTTTTTAATGAAAACAATATATTGATTCAATATACTATATATATATATATATATATAGAGAGAGAGAGAGAGAGAGAGATATTGATTTCATATCTATCTATCAATCTATATTGATAGATAGATAGATAGATAGATAGATAGATAGATAGATAGATAGATAGATAGATAGATGTGAAAGGCACTATATGATAGATATAAAAGGCATTGTATAAGTATAGATAGATAGATAGAAGAGAGAGAGAGAGAGAGAGAGAGAGAGAGTCCATACGTGTGTGTTTTGTATGCATATCAAATATTTATTTCGCTATATGAAACATGCAAGTGTTCTGATTTAAAATAAAAGGTAGTTAATATAAAAATGTCTCTTTATACATACCTGTAAACACTACGCCTCATCTGTAAAGTCAGGCAATTTATTTTAAAATTCCTATCAGACGTTTTTTGCATATCAAAATACTTCAGAATTGACAAAGGAAAGCCATTTTAATATCATATTTGTTGAATTTTGGTTTTTTTTAACATGGCTATACTGTATTATTGTGCCATGGTTCAGGATTTCAGTAAAATGGCGCGATACTAAAATGTATTCCATGTCTATTTCATTCAGCCAGAGAACAATCCTATTTTTTTTTTTATTTGTTTTAAAACCCCTCTTTATTGAAAACCTATTTTTTCGCTCCTGTTTTATCATAAAACTTGAAATCTTCGCGTTGTAAATGCGGCACGCACGCTGAATTCACACCGACTGCTCGTATTTCTGACTTGAATTCCGCTAATTGCAACCTCAGAGTCCGTTCAACGCGTTTGATATTCAGGATTTCTGTTCTTTTTTTTTAATTTTGTTTTCATGCAGAACAAAAAAAAAAAAAAAATCCCAGAATTGTTCATTTGTGAATCGTTCATAGCGCACCGGCATCCTTGGAATTCTTTAAATGTAAAACTTTGCAAACTGCTAACAAAATGTGTTTAAGTATTTTTTTTTTCCTCAGTTAATGCAGCTGTTACATTGACTTACTGATGGACTCTGTTAATGAATTATACGTTTAGAGCATCACATGTCAACAAATTCGCCACTTGATCTAAAGAAGATCCGCGAGTGCAGACAGGCAGACTCCGCACTTGGGTGCTCACACCGTTCAGTTGGGAACTTCTACAGTCGCTTAATCCGCGTGCAGCCGCAGCCTGTCCTGTGGGTGTCGAGTGTAAGGCAGGAGCCAACCTCCGGTTCTGCCGGTGTAGAACATGAATGCATTGATGGACAGATTCCTGGCACGCGTTTCTTTCTCGGCAATAAGTGTTATCAACTGTTTCGCAGGGAGTGGCTTCAGAATCCAACAAACATTTTCAGTGGCATCGCCATTGAGCGCCTCAACGGACTGTTCTCGTCTGCGGTGTCCGATTTGCGAAGTGCGCGTGTTTTGCACAACTTGTCGAATGAATTCAAATTCACCGTCCAGTGTGGCATGACAGCCCCAAACTATACCGTGCTGTATAAATGAATGAATGAAAGAATACACGACGACATGAAAATTAATGAATTAATAAATGTAAACGTGAACAAACAAGAACGACGTAACGCCCAGGATAAGCCATGTCTGAAAAATGGATTAGAAAAAGAAGAGAACGACAACCATCCTGTTAGTGGACTACAAGGAGTCAACGGAGTCAAATCCACACCGTTGGAAGTTAATCATTAGAAGTAAAATTAACGTTACGGCAGTTTACTACCAATACACTTATGTTACCTATTGTTTCTGATGAAAAAATAATTCAAAAATTAATAATAGAACTTTTTATATATTCTTTATGATAACAATAATATTAAAAGAAATAGTTATAATAATAATAACAGCAAAAAAACAGCACTAAATAATAATAATTCGCCCATTATTGAATAGAATTAATCCAGTTCCGGATCGCTAGGACCGGAGTTCTATAACTATAATTCAAAAATAACAGTACTATTCCTCTTCCTTTTTTCATCTTCTTCTTAGTAGTAGTAGTAAAAGTAGCATTCGTCCATCATCAAACACAATTAATCCAAAAATAACGACACTTATAATAATAATAATCATCATCATCATCATCATATCAGTATTATTATGTTTAAAATTGCATTATTAATAATGTTGTTATTCGTCCATTATCAAATACATTTAATCCAGATTAGAACTGCTGGGACCGGACTCACTATGACTGCTAATATTATCATTATTTCTATTATTGCTTCTGTTAATAATAATAATAATATATTATTATTATTATTATTATTATTATTATTATTATTATTATTATCCTCATTTTTGTCTGGGCACTATGACTATCCTACTACTATTAATAGTATCATTATTTTTATTATTGCTGCCGTTATTAACAGCAACAGCAACAATAATAATTTATTATTACTATTATCATCATCATATTGTTTTGCCCATTATCAAACACATTTCATAGTTTAGAACTTCAGGGACTGGAGACACTATGACTGCAATACTAATATTTTATTTTTTATTATTGTCGTTGTTATTAATAATAATGATGAGGATAATGATGACAGTAATAATAGATTATCATCATCATCATCACCATTATTACTATTCGCATGTCATCTAACACATTTTGCGCTTACCAAACGACCGTTACACAAAGATAGCCAGGAGTTGGACTCCATCAGATAGCAAAAGAAAACTGGGACCGGCGAAAAAGAGTTGGCGCTGGACATTCCGCGAGGATGTGAACATCAAATGGGAAACAGTAAACGAAATGGCAATTACCAGAGCAGAATGGCGACTGATTGCTGCCCGAATGTGCCCAGCCTGAACTTGAGGACCCAAGTCTAAGTAAGAATGATCTAACACAATTAATCCAGTGTAAAGGAGCCGGAGTCCATACCATTTACTACTGTTATCGGTTAGTTTTTCACAGTTTACGAGGACGCCAGTTAAGTCCGCTCATCTCTTTAATTCTACCTTTTAAATGGTCGCCCTTGCCGTCACCCCACTGTCACAGTCCCCTGGGTATTTTTTTGGATTTCTGTCCGGGATGTTTCGGTCCTCACAAGGTCGCCTTTACCTTCCTGTAGCTCGTCGATAAACATTTGCGGCTTTTGACGGCTCAGTGGTCTTGCGCGCTCCATTTTTTTAAATAATTCCTCTCATATGTGTTCAAGTCTAAGTACTAATGAAATAATTATTAACCTTTTGATTGTAAGTGTCGCAATACGTGTCTTCAGATTCAGGACTCTTATTTTCCCCCGAACTATCAGCCATCGTTTGTCCGACGTTTTTTTTTTTGGTTACTGAACAGAGCTCATTGAAGAACTGACTGTAAAGCTGACGGAGGACGTCATTCTTAGTGAGTTCTGCTTTAAATCTCTGCTCCTTTTGCTGTCGTTACATTTAAAGCGGGAGGCTTAGCACGAGTATCCTGGAGCAGGTTTCAATTAAACGTTAATTAAACTCGCATCTTGTAAAGCACTTTGATCGACATCCCTTGTATGAAAATGTGCTATAGAATTAAATGTTGTTGTTATAAATAGATTATAGCTCAAGGTAAAAGGTGTACTTGGGATTTTTGCGTTAAACTGGGCACCATGCCGTAAAATAAACAGGTGACGAAGACTAAGAATTGTAGTCCGTGTCTTCCTATCCCAACAGAATCACTTTCAGATGAATATGTATATTCAAAGACCCGAATCCACGGTCAGATTTGTGGGCACGTAGTGCCAGTCGAGTCTCCGAAATGTGTGAATCGTGAAGCCAGGAGCGCTCGGTGGCTCCTTTTATATGCGCCGTTCCCGTTATCCGGACTGCGTGTCACTCACTGCAGACAAGTCGAATTCTTGTGCCACTGTCATTGTGTCTTTCCTCCTCATGGTAATGCACGGCAAATAATGCCAAATCTTCGCCATAACGGAGAAGCTTAAGCTTGCCTGCGGAGTGCGTGGCCCCGGCTACACCCATAGATCTCACCGTCTGTGCTGTCGCCTCTGCCAAGTCGCCCGTAGCATCCCTCCGAAAATAAGAGCCAAAATGCTGTCACTTTTTGGAAAGAGTCGTAGACGGTCGTAGAGGGTACAGTTAGCCCACCAAGGGATATTCAGCCTGCGCGGCGCCTTAAAGATTTGAGATCGTCTCAGTAACAAACGTTCAGTTCAGACAGTCCGGTGGCGCTCCAAGACTTGAGCGGCAGCGGCGGCTCACTTACCTGCGCCAAATAGATGACAAAAATGGGAAGAACAGGACTCCGTAAAAAAAGGACACAAGATGTCGAAAAGAAGACGAAGCGCGTCTGTAAATAGTATTCCGAAATGAGCCGCCAAGCCGTCTGCGGTGTGTGATGTGCCTCAGCCGAATAGACGTGAGAGGTGTAGTGTGGGAGTGGAGAGGAAGGGGCGGGGCTTAGGAGTGAAGAAGACCCACGAGTCACCAAAGTGTGTGACACCGCGCGTACCACGCCGCCTCCGGGGGTCAGTCAGGACGGGGCGCCTCCAGGGCTCTTAAAATATGAAGGTGGGCACTTTTATCATGATGTTCACGTGGGGCTGTCTGATGAGACACGCGCGATGTTTGCTTTTTACGAGAATTCTTTCCAAGAGCGGATCACTGAGGAATGCGTGAAGGCTGCGCTGGATTTACTTGCATTAAAATTAACGATATGAACTCAACATCGATTAATAGATTTCGGTAGGCTTTCCCCACAAAAAAAAAAAATTCTCTAATTAATATAAAGCCGGCCCAGCAACGCGGTAACTTTCAGCGCATGCGCCCAACCTCCTCCTCCTTTAAATGCATGCAGAGCTTTAATATTAGCGCTGTATAGTGGTCGGCAATGACCGTTACATCTTGATGTGTTACTTTTGGGTACTAAGAAGACATCGCTGTGCGCTCAGATCGATTCTGGGACGAAATAAACCATTTACTCGGTGTTACGTTCACAAATATATCATGGTGGCGCAGCGTGTGGCTTTATTTGTCACAAAGTCATTGAACTCCTGTTCGATTCACTCCGTTTCGTTTCCATGCCGGTTTCCTGACAAGAAAACAAAGATATACAGCTAGGACCGGTTAAAGTATACGCTCCTATGATTATAAAGATGCCGGTAAGGACACGAACTCGTTCAAGTTCATAGCTAGTGTATGAGCACACTGTCAAAAATAAAGGTGTCAGAGCGGTTGTTCAAAGCGATGCCATGGCGGAACAATACTTGGCAACCAAAAGAACCATCCAATTGATGGTTCCGGAAAGATCGTTTTTGTATTGTATTGTATAAGAACTCTTATAAAAGTACGGGAAAGGCGCTATATAAACAAAATGTATTATTGTTATTATTATTATCATCATCATCATCATCATCTTTGTGTTGAAGTCATCGCGCTAATATCAGAAAACTACAAAACGTCATCATGATTTCGAAGGAAATTACCAAACGTCACCATGAGCACCACTTTGGGGCGTTGGATGCCATGACGTCACATTTTCAAACGTTAACACTTACTCCTAGCTGAGAGTAGGGGGCTTCATAGCTAGTTCTCATGTCTCTTCTTCTTCTTCATCTTCTTCATTATTATTATTATTATTATTATTATTATTATTATTATTATTATTATTATTATTATTCGGGCTTTCTTGCTCTGTTGTATCCTGTAGGTAGTCCACTAGACATTAAAGATTTCTGTCCACATTCTAGGAACCTTCTCAAAGCACCAAAGACACAATTTCATATGCAGAGAGGACCCTTCCCAGATTTAAATGCTTCTTTTTCAAGCAACGAGGAACCAAACAGCCCAGTAAAATGCCAGTAAAGAAGCGGTAGTTTTAAGTTGTGAGTGCGCCACGACGCTCCGACATTCCGGGATTTCAGAACGGATCGGTGAGCCAAATTTTAACAAATAAATTACATTCAAACAAATACAAAAGGCGTATAAATTAAGAAGTTCAATCTACACTAAAACAGATGCGTGGCCACAGGTATATGTTTAAAAATCCATTAACCAGTTATAAGATAACAATTGGGTGTTGCAGGCATGCAGGTAATCGTAAAGACGCGCTTATAAGACGCCATGGACCAAATTCAATTTAATGAAAGTGTTGTTGGAAAATCTTTGTATGTGTAACTGTTAGTTTTTTTCCCCCCTGGCACACGTGTCTTTTATTTCGTTATATTCAATTCTTACTTTTTTCCCAGTATGTATGCAACAAAATGCCTGCTGGTTTAGGATTTAAGAAGGAGGTGAGTTGAGAAGTCGGGGAAGGGGCTTAAAGACTGAAGGTGTTACAGGGCTTGACAACTGAAGAACATCAGGATAACTCAAAGAAATAAAGTATTTTCTTCAACCTTTGCGGATGGTTGCTTTGGCATCCCTCTGAAGCACCACTTTAGTACCTTTATTTTTAAGAGTGTTCAGTACGGGAATACCAAAGTTCTGTAACAAGCTCCGTGAATAGACAGCAACAGCTCTGAGAACTAGCAGTTCATGATTTCAATCTCGACCACATGCATGGAAGAGTTCAGATGTTCTTGATCTGCTGTATCCTGCTAGCCCACTGCGTGTGTATTAAAGGCTTCTGTGCTCTTCACATATTAATCATCTTTTCAAAGCCCTAAGAACTAACTTGATATGCAAAGAACCTTCACGAAATTAAACGATGCTTTATGAAGCAATGGAGCTACGAGAATCCACACAGCCCAGCAAAGGGCCATTTTAAAAGGCGATATAACATACATCGATGTAGTGTTTTATTTACCCCAAGGGGAAATTTGGCGTTTTACAGAAAGTCGATCAATAAACAAACAAAAAATAGATAAATATTACTGGATTATTACAACCCCGTGACCCTGTAGTCAGGATATAGCGGGTTGATAATGGATGGATTATTACAAACTACATCGAGAACCAGCAAGGAGAGACCGTGAATATAAGAAAAAAAATCTAAAAGCAACGTGTAGTCGTTGAGCCCTCAGTTCCTGCCTAATCTTTTTTAACTTTTAAATTCTGAAAAATTAATTTGGTTTTACAAGTAGTCTGAATAATATATTGCAATTTTGAATGAAATAATTTCTCATAGATAGATACGAAAGACATTGTCTTACAGATATGAAAGGCATTATATTAAAACAGATAGATAGATAGATAGATAGATAGATAGATAGATAGATAGATAGATAGATAGATAGATAGATAGATAGATAGTGTAGTTGGCAGGATTAGATAGATAGATAGATAGATAGATAGATAGATAGATAGATAGATAGAAGTGAAAGACGCTACATGATAGATAGATAGATAGATAGATAGATAGATAGATAGATAGATAGATAGTGTAGTTGGCAGGATTAGATAGATAGATAGATAGATAGATAGATAGATAGATAGATAGATAGATAGATAGATAGATGTGAAAGACGCTATATGATAGATAGATAGATAGATAGATAGATAGATAGATAGATAGATAGATAGATAGATAGATAGATAGATAGAAGTGAAAGACGCTACATGATAGATAGATAGATAGATAGATAGATAGATAGATAGATAGATAGATAGATAGATAGATAGATAGATAGATAGATAGATAGATAGATAGATAGAAGTGAAAGACGCTACATGATAGATAGATAGATAGATAGATAGATAGATAGATAGATAGATAGATAGATAGAAGTGAAAGATGCTATATAATAGATAGATATGTACGAAAGCCACTACATTTGGAATCAACGCTTAAGCGTCCCTGTGCGACTTTGGGAAGGAAACTTGAGACCCCGGACTGTTCGTGCAGACAAGTGAGGAAGTACAAACTCCACAAAAATACGAGACTTGAACCAGACTGGGATTTGAACCTCCGCGCTCAGTTCGTGATGTAGCTGCGCGTATCCAAAACCGGGAGCACCAAGAAGATGTAACTTCTTAATATTTGCAGGAATTTGTCCGGTCATGTACACGATGGGTTTATTCTTATTTGTGCTTAAAGGTTTTCATTATTACAATATATCATCATGATTCATTATAGCATTAGTGCTAGCGAAGTATTATTATTATAGTAACATTATTATTATTATTATTATTATTATTATTATTATTATTATTATTATTATTATTATTAAGGCATCCCAGTGCACAGTGTTTAGCGTTACACCATTATGACTGCACCGGGGGTCCACGCGTGGTCCTGTAGAGGCTGCACGGCCTCTTCGCTTCCGGGTGGCTTTTTCTCCCGCATCCCAAAGACGTGCGCTGCTCAGCTAAACCGGCGATTCTAAAATGGCCGTGTATGAGCGCGTTTAAAGGTGCAGGTGTGGTCCATGTCCTAAAAACTGTTAGGTACTTCGATTATCGCTGACTTTAGTGGGCTTTTGTTGTTATTTGCTGATTCCTGCTTCTCTTATCTAAAGCAACGCCTTCATGAATTATTAGTGAGAGATGTCAGAGTTACTGCTCATAAATTCCACACGAACTTCTGCAAATGTTTGGGCTGTGTGGTGTCCTGGCAGCTCGCGCAGATTCTTCTCAAACTCTTTCTTGATGATACCAAGAGCTCCGACCACCACAGGCAACACCCAAGTGTTTCAGCCCCACATCCTGCTGATCTCAATCTCCTGCTTTTTACATTTGCTTTGTTTTTCAGCTTCGTTGAACCACAATAATAATAATAATAATAATAATAATTACATTTATATAGCGCTTTTCTAACTACTGAGATAAGATGAGTTAGAGGGAGATATTGTTGTCACCTGGGATTTCTATGTCGATCAGCAGGCAGGCATTACTTTCGTACTTCCTGTGATGGACCACCACGTCCGGGCAGTTAGCTGGAATGGTTTGGCTGGCTGGTTTGCACTTCCATGTACTACTTTGGTCAGCCGTGATGTTGTTTTTAAAGTGCTTTATAAATAAATAAATAAATAAATACATGATGGGAGTGTCTCCATTGTTGAATACCACCTCCAGTATTATTATTAATAGTATTAGTGTTGTTGTTGATGCTGTTACCAGATTTCTTATGAATACCAAATGGGCCAAGGTGATGAAGTGTGTATTCCAAATAACCAGTTAAGCGACTCATCTACTGTACATTGTGGTCATCCTTCTTTCAGAAAGATAGAAAATTAGGTGACCATAAACAGCAGAAAAGTCAGAGCTTTTCCAGTCTAAGAGATGTTTCCTTAATGGCTCTTTACTGGGTTTTGCGGTTCCTTGTAGAGCCATTTCATTCCTTGAAGGTTCTTTGCATATCAAGTTGGGGTTTGGGCCATGAAAAGTTTCCTAATACATGAACAAGCCAGAAATCTTTAATGCATGGTGGGCTACCTACAGTATAGCAGGATGCAAACAGATCAAGAAAACATGAACTCAGCTTGCATGGCTGTCTGTAGCAGAAGTCTTTTCAAAAATCAGGAAATTGCTGGGATTTCATAAATCTGTTACGGTCTCCTCGTGGGTATATATGGAGCCTGTTGCAGATATAAATATGGATTCTTTCTCGCTCCTTTATGTAGACGATTCTTATTGGAACCCAAAAGTGGTTCCTCTATAATATCTCTCTGAAGAACCACCTTGACACCTTATAAGAGTGTAGAAATTACAAATGGATGGATGGAAGGTTTTATTTGAAATGCTGGAAAAGAAACCATCCGTTAAAGAAGAGTCGTAATTCAGAAAGAGGACCCGGGTTCAGGTTAAGAAGTGAACACTTCAGCTGCTTTATCTTGAAGAAAGTCAATGGGGTTGATGGATGTCATTGCCAGCTGTGAGCACTTTGAGTAGTGAGAAAAAGCGCTATATAAATGTAAGGAATTCTTCTTATTAGCTGTCAATGAGGAGGAGAGACGACTGCATGTGGAGACCTAAGGCAGGTCTTTAAAATCCTCAGAGGTGCTGATAAAGTCGATCCAGCTACATTCTTTTGGCTTAAGGGTGAATCCCGCTCTCAAGGACATCACCGGGCTGTCTTATCACATGGACACAATGGGCAAAGGGGTCCACGATGTTTCTGATGCCCATGTACAGTATATTTCTGTTTTTCTAGTGTGGCCACCAGAGGGCGCTCCAGCCACCCAACCCCGGCGCTGGGAGACTCAAGGCACAAGTCTTTGCAACACACCGGCTTTATTTTCAAGGGGAAACGTTTTTCTTGTGATTCCCCTACAGCGCAGTACCATAAACAGCACACAGCGCTTTCTTATCTCTTGACTCGTCCACTGCTATCCGCCTCAACTCTTTCACTAACAAGCTTCATCCCAACTCCGGCTTCCTTTATGCTGCACCTGGGAAACTTCCGGGGCTACTCAGTGTTATCTGGAAGTACAGTATCCCCATGTGAGGCGGAAAGCCAAAGTAGGGCTCTACAGCTCCCCCTGGCGGCCTCCGCAGAACTCAACAGGGCTGCAGCGAACTCCAATCCCCAGTGTACCCTGCGGGAATCTGTGAAGCCACAGCCACCCAAGGGAACTGCCCTCCAGTGCTCCCGAGATAGACGGTGTCCTGTGCACATCTGCTTCTCAGGTCCTTCCCGTATATCGGCCACTGCCTTCCGTCACTCGATCACAACAGGGGCTGCAGCGCACTACTATGTCTGGGAGTCTATGATGGTGTCATATGCTGGTGACAGTCCTGAGTGGAAAATTAGGGGAAGTTCATTTAAGACTGAAGACAGGAAGCACTCCTTAATGCAAAGGGTTGTGGGAATCTGGATCAAACTAGCAAGCCATGGAGTTGAAGCAGACACCTTGACCATATTTAAGAAGAATCTGAATGACATGTTGGGGCAGCTTAGCCATTAGCTAAACAAACGAGCTCGATAGACTGAATGGTCTCCTCTCGTTGGTCCAGTTTATGTTCTTAGGTTTGTTATCTAGTAATGACACTCCAGCTGTGGGGGTCTGGAGGGCGGTCCTTTGGCTAGGGGTCGGGGATTAAGGTCGCCATACCGGTAGATTTTAGTGTTTTATATGCCTTACTCCTTGAAACTTTGACTTCATTTCAGAAACTGTAAACTGACAAGATATTAGTACGTTGCTTTTTGAACCTCAACATGCTGTAATGATACATTTAAATGTATTATTTATTATTTCTTCGGTCGATTAACTTTTAAAGTAAAAAAAAAAAGTTAAAGTCGCATATATACACTTTCACAAACAACAGCATGTTAAATAAAAAGCCCGTTTGTTGTAAAACAGGACGCCTAGTGTGTAATTTGTTTCTTTTTAATAAAATGCTAGTGGAAGTATTCGGTTATTCATTTATCGCATTTTCAGGGTTTATTTGTTTTGGGTTTTTTTTTTTTTTGACCCTCTGTAATGGCTTTCTTCAAGTTCAGTTGTTCACCTACCTGCAAGAAAAGGTCATCCACACTCTCTCTGACCTGATATATATATATATATATATATATATATATATATATATATATATATATATATATATATATATATATATATATATATATTGGGTTTGAGACGTAAAATATAAGTTAGGTCGATTTTCTGCGTCAGCCGCCTCACACCTCGGGATTCTGCGCAGTTTTCCTTCTTTATCTCAAAAAGGCTGCAAAGAGACTTCAGAGTACACGACTCCCAGTCGACCCGCCATGAGTGCGCATGCGTCAATTGACAACAGGCGCCCGGCTTTCGCCGACACGGGCTGCTGACTCTGGCTCTGGGCAAGGTTTAACGGTTCGGGTAGATGGAAGTCAAAGGAAAAGGTACGATAAGTCATAAAGATTCATCATCAATTAAAAAGTGTATCAGCTGAAGACTTTTTTACAAAGCAGCCACCATCAAAATAAATCAGCGAGTGTGTTTCACTGTAGGAGTGCACACAGGCTGGGACATTGAGGACTTGCTTTTCCGTAGGTGTCAATTTAACGTTTTTTTTCGCTGCCACAGTGCCGGTTCTCCTGCCTTTTAAACAACCACGGGGTGCATCGTTTGCATATACCGCGCCTATCACGACGATTACAGATGTTCTATTAGAACATGCGATCTGCTGAGCAGTGCAGTTTATGATTATTGCATCTGCATACAAGGTAATTATAGTATCGCAATACACTGCCTGTTACTGTATCTGTTGCACTTTAATGTGTCTGTATTAGCATTAAGGGCCACGACAAGGTTCTGACTGCTTGAAAGAACATCTTGATAAGTTATGTTACACTGTTCAAGAAATGATGGTCTACGGTGTGCATGTTTTAGACTTAATTGCCATGACATGCTTCGTACTAACTGGTAGCACATCTTGACAAGACATTTTACTCTATCAAGATACCCTATCCATTATTTAGGACTGCATTAACGTTAAGTGCCCCGTAGCACATCTCAATAAGACATGTTACACTATCGAGATAGGGAACTCATTGCCTATTGCTCTTCAGTTTAGCTTTAGGTGCGCAATGACAGATTTCTGAATGTCTGGCATCACCATCTCAGTAAAGCATGTTACATATCGAGATACGCAACCCTTTAATTTGTATGCTACAGTTTGTCAGAATTAAGTGCCATCACACACTCCTGGCAGTATATCTGAATAACGCAGGTTACTACTCAGAAGTCAACTTTTAATGGATCACTTATAAGTTATGCCTTTGATTAAAAATTTGCTTGACATTTCCTGATAAAGAAAATAATTCTGTCAATGTGTCCTCGTTGGAAGTTTTCAGTTTTATCAGACGAATTAATTGCAATAAAATTTGATTTATTCAGAATCATTTTCCAGTCAAATCAAAAACGGCCCTCGATTAAAGCTGTTAGCGCAGATCGACAGACGCAACGCAAATCGGTTTGTGTTGTGGTGGCAGAACTCGGCAAAGCAGGACGACCGAGGATTTACAAGAGAAAAAAGGACCCGATTGGAAGTTTCACAGAGCTTCACAGCCGTTCTTGTTTGTATTTCTGAAATCTAAAAGCCTTTTCCTTTTCAAACTGCAGCACAACGTCGTAAGACTCTCGAGTTCACCTGCAACTGCTACGCCCGTTTGTCTCATAGGTTATGCTGCCACCGTGTGGTAAAACCGGAGTAGACCATTGCGAAATTATTAATATTGATTTTTGAAACTCCTCGGTCTTACATCGATTCATGCATCCGTTCATTTATTTATTTCATGGACCTTCTAGTTTCAACACAGGACCATGAGGTGCCAGAGGAAATGCATCGGGCGCGAGATTGGAAGCACATCTTAGAAAATATGAAGACATTCGGGTCATCTAGGTGCTCTTATAGGTGACCTATAAATAAATACCTGGGAGTGCTGCTGGATGATAAATTGGACTGGACTACCAATACTGAAGCTCTGTGTAAGAGAGGACAGATCCGACTATACTTCCTTAGAAGGCTGGCATCCAACATCTGCAATAAGATGCTGCAGATGTTCTATCAGACGGTTGTGGCGAGCGCCCTCTTCTACACGGTGGTGTGCTGGGGAGGCAGCATAAAGAAGAGGGACGCCTCACGCCTGGACAAACTGGTGAGGAAGGCAGGCTCTATTGTAGGCACGGAGCTGGACAGTTTGACATCTGTGGCAGAGCGACGGGCGCTGAGCAGACTCCTGTCAGTCATGGAGAATCCACTGCATCCACTGAACAGGATCATCTCCAGACAGAGGAGCAGCTTCAGCGACAGACTGCTGTCACCATCCTGCTTCACTGACAGACTGAGGAGACCCCACACTATGAGACTCTTCAGTTACACCCGGGGGGTAAACGTTAACATTATACAAAGTTATTGTCTGTTATACCTGCCTCACACTCCCCACCTTGCATTTTTTAACTTGCACTGCTTTTTTTTATTGGTCTTTAATTAATATTGTTCTTTATCAGTATGCTGCTGCTGGAGTATGGGAATTTCCCCTGGGGGATTAATAAAGTATCTATCTATAAGGCACTAGCACACGCTATACTCGATCAGCATTTACCTACAAGTTGTCATAGTTTTGGCCCATTAGTATTGAGATCTATTGTTTTATAGTTTGCTGTACTTTTATGTTATTTTATCAAACCAGTGTAATCCTTTCTAGATCTCTTGGCTTTATTCTAGAAAACAGATCAGCAGTGATAGAGAGTTCACTTTACGTTTAGTAAATAGGTGGGTTTGCCTAATGAATACATGAACAAGGTCATCCTGAAGAAACGCAACGATCCAGGATATAATGGGCAACTAAATTCCATCATCCATCCAGTTATGCTTAACCCAATCTGAACAATAACAGCCCAAAACTGGAATCAATCTCAGATAAGATAGCCCATCAAAAACCATGTTCATTTCCCCCAGTAAGGAAACTTAGAGTCCCCCATTAATTTAGCCTGCACATCCCTTTGGGATTCATGAGCGACATGCCAGTCATCTTGGAGCTCCTTAATATAAAATGGAAGGTAGGTGAGAGGTGGCACCAAACAGACATAGCTCACAGGATATATTCATTAGTCCTGGCCACGTGTTCAATGATTTACTTACCGGACAGGATTTCCCACAACTGGAAGACTCCTGGCTGTGAGGAATGATGGCCGATGAGATGTTTGTGCCATGCTTGTCTTCTGCCAGGTACACCTTAATGGCTTCAGGAGTGCACCACTCCACAATCAATGGCAACACTGGTACAACAAATTTTTTTTTTTTCCAAAGGTACTCCTTCCAGAAAAACATTTTGGCGATTGTGATAGACAGCTTCAAGCTGAACACAAATATAATTCCAGATTGATTGTACCACATAATTTGAAAGAACGTTGAAATAAACTTTTTAAAATTTAATGTGTCTCATCTCTTTAATGATGCCGACCCTTCAGTTGCATTTGTTCATCCATCCATCCATTATTCAACCCGCTATATATATATATATATATATTGCTCAAAAAAATTAAAGGAACACTTTGTAAACACATCAGATCTCAATGGGATAAAGAAATCCTCCTGGATATCTACACTGATATAGACTGGGTAATGTGTTAGGAACGAAAGGATGCCACATCGTTTGATGGAAATGAAAATGATCAACCTACAGAGCCCTGAATTCAAAGACGCCCCAAAAATCAGAGTGAAAAAATGATGTGGCAGGCTAGTCCATTTTGCCAAAATTTAATTGCAGCAACTCAAAATTGTCCGCAGCACTTTGTATGGCCCCTGTGTTCTTGTATACATGCCTGACAACATCGGTGCATGCTTCTAATGAGATGACAGATGGTGTTGTGGGGATCTCCTCCCAGATCTGGACCAGGGCATCACTGAGCTCCTGGACAGTCTGAGGTGCAACCTGGTGGCATTGGATGGACCAAAACATAATGTCCCAGAGGTGTTCTATTGGATTTAGGTCAGGAAAGTGTGGCGGCCAGTCAATGGTATCAATTCCTTCATCCTCCAGGAACTGCCTGCATACTCTCAGCACATGAGGCCAGGAATTGTCGTGCACCAGGAGCCACTGCACCAGCATAGGGTCTGACAATGGGTCCAAGGATTTCATCCTGATACCTAATGGCAGCCAAGGTGCCTTTGTCAAGCCTGTAGCGGTCTGTGTGACCCTCCATGGATATGCCTCCCCAGACAATCATTAACCCACCACCAAACTGCTCATGCTGAATGATGTTACAGGCAGCATAATGTTCTCCATGGCTTCTCCAGACCCTTTCACTTCTGTCACGTGCTCAGGGTGAACCTGCTCTCATCTGTAAAGCACAGGGCACCAGTGGTGCATCTGCCAATTCTGGTATTCTATGGCGAATGCCAATCGAGCTGCATCCTGCTGGGCAGTGAGCTCAGGGCCCATTAGAGGACATGGGGCCCTTGGGTCACCCTCATGAAGTCTTTCTGGTTGTTTGGTCAGAGACATTCACACCAGTGGCCTGCTGGAGGTCATTTTGTAGGGCTCTGGCAGTGCTCATCCTGTTCCTCCTTGCCCAAAGGAGCAGATACTGGTCCTGCTGATGGGTTATGGACCTTCTATGGCCCTCTCCAGCTCTCCTAGAGTAACTGCTTGTCTCCTAGAATCTCCTCCATGCCCTTGAGACTGTGCAGGGAGACACAGCAAACCTTCTGGCAATGATACGTATTGATGTGCCATCCTGGAGAAGTTGGACTACCTGTGCAACCTCTGTAGGGTCCAGGTATCGCCTCATGCTACCAGTAGTGACACTGACTGTAGCCAAATGCAAAACTAGTGAAGAAACAGCCAGAAAAGATGAGGAGGGAAAAATGTCAGTGGCCTCCACCTGTTAAACCATTCCTGTTTTGGGGGTCATCTCATTGTTGCCCCTCTAGTGCATCTGTTGTTAATTTCATTAACACCACAGCAGCTGAAACTGATTAACAACGCCCTCTACTACTTAACTGACCAGATTAATATCCCATAAGTTTCATTGACTTTATGATATACTCTGATTAAAAAGTGTTCCTTTAATTCATTTGAGCAGTTAGATATATCTATCTATATATCTATATATATCTATCTATCTATCTATCTATCTATCTATCCCAACTGAGCTAAAAAATATTCTGCTGCAGTTTATCAGTTGTAGTTGATTTCGGTAACACTCCACTTGCACTGAATACTCTTTATTCCATCGTTGTAATGTCCCAGTGAAACGTTTAACCCCATGTTCATCACTGACTGCACCAAGATCAGCAGAGAAGTTGTCCCTTTGCGACTGTAGAAAATGAATCGTTACTGACACGCTGCACTAAATGGCTTTGTATGCTTCAAGTATGTTGACAACCAGCTGGATGCTTTTCTGGAGCTCTGTAGTTATCAAGAAACTTCCCAGCATCAACCTTCTATGTCCATGAGAGTTCTTCCAGCCCCACTAGCAGATGTCTGATTTGTGGACCAACAAAAATGCCTTCTTTAATCTTATGGCATCAATAGTTCATGGAAACATCAGTCTCAATCAACCAGAATCCTTCTCCCTTCTTTGTTCATTGCTTTCACAAAATTTGTAATCAGTTCCAAGTTTTATACGACCCTCCTTGTTGGGTCAACAAGTGGTTAATGTGCCCCTTCCAGTTCTTAGATACTTTCTAGCACAGCTAGCCTATCCAAGCTGCATTCCTAGTAGCAGCATCACTTCTGCTAGATTACCACAGATTGTTTGATTTGTGGTACTGTATGATTGGAAATCACAAAAATTAGCGACTGTAGGTAATGGAATGCGACCGGTAAACATAAAGGTGATTTTTGTGATCAGCAGACCAAAATCTATAAGATGCACAACAAAGTGTTTGAGATGTTAAATCTCTATTGTCCAGTGTACTAAACTGCTAGCCCCTCTTCATTACAGGGTCATACTGTCAAGGCAAACCGAACCGTTTCTAGTGCCATTCACTGTGCAAGAAAAGTATAAAAATGCAATGGAAGACAAGTGTAGACCCCACCACCAAAGCCAACATAACATTCACACAGCTGGTGGGTCAGGCTGGCATTCAGAGACAGATGCACTTAAAAGAGATTATAAACATTTATTCCATTCGGATTATTATTATTTAAACAGAGTCTACATGATGGGCATCACGGTTTTGTAAAACTCAACATGGCATCAGTTAAAAGTCTGGGAAAGACAATGGAGCAGTCTTTAAAATAAAAAAAATGAAAAAAAAAAAAAAGGTCAAAGAAAAGGTCCTCATGAACCAGCATCAAATTAAAAACATATATGGCCATTTAAGGTGTTTCATGTCTGGTTTCACACCAGGTTTTGCAAACTACTTAGGGAAATTTGAGTGGCTCAGCTCCAAGAGCTGCAACAAGGCCTAAAACATTAAAAAGGATACAAATAATTTACACAAGACAGTTACACAGTTAGTAAAGACAAAGGAACACCACCAGTGCCAGTGATCTGTCCACCCTGGACTATGGCTCAACTCACAGAGCTGTGTGGTTTAAATGAGCACCATCCTCACTAACGGAAAATCCAACTTTTCTAAGCACAAATTCTGAATCCCAGTGGTGCCTCCTTTGTTTTGGAACACATACTGCTGGGGTCCAACAAATTCAGCTTGGATGCTGCTTGACTAGAAGGAGAAAAGGGAACAAAGTTCAGTTGAATTCCTAGACAAAACTAGAGACTGATGAGAAATTTTAACCGTTCATTATTCACAAACTCAAGTGGACGAATCTAGACATACATAGAAGAGAAAAGGGTGGAGGCAGTGCAAGCCAATGTGTGTGTGTGTGTGTGTATGTATATATATATATATTATATAAAATAAAAAGTTTTATTATTGCTTGGCATGATAGTGCAGCATCAGTCCAAGTAATTCTAATATCACAGGTATTCTCTTTTTAAAAGGTTTCTGGGTTAGTCACCCACATGATAATCACTTCATTGGACATTCTAGACTCTTTATACTTCAAACATAAAACCAATTCATTCTCCCACCACTAAGGAAAGTCAAGTGCAAAAGGTCACCCATGTCAAATTATTGGGCCCAAAATGCAACAGCCAACCACCTAGTGGCTCAAATCTACAAACAAAAATTTGGTTTTATAAAAGGAAGTAAAAACTAAAGATAGTTTATTTATTAAAACAGCTACCTCTTTAGAATCCACAAGCTTTTAAAAAGCTGACTGGTAATACACTCAATACTGATAAGCACTGGTAGTGTTTCGATACCTTGTAATTAAAATGTCTCAAACAGATGGGCACACCATTTTAGAAGCACAAGCTGCTGTGCTTCCTCATCTGCTTTCATTTTTGCTTTAATGTCAGTTCTTCCTGTAATATTTTTTTTTTTTTATATATATATTAAGTGTCCCATTGCCAAAGCAGGAGGGACAAAGGTAACAAAAGGCAACCTCTGCCTAAACTACACCACATGAAGGAAAAAGGAGGGGGAAACCACCCATAAAAACCCCAGGGCATCTCTTTTACCCGCTACACCTTTCCTTTAACTATGTGCTAGAAGAAGGAAAGCAGGAGCAAGAATATCACAATTAAATTATTAGGAAAAGAATAGGGTCATTGGTCCTAAAAGTAAATTAAATGCCTTTCACAAAACAAAAAAAAAAAAAAAAGATTGACCACTTGTGCAAAACATGGTAGTCTGTGAGGTGGACGACCATGGATGGTTAATAGGAGGAAAGAGCGATGAATTTTTATTGGCATACTGATGCACCCATTAAATTTAAGTTATAGAATCAATATGGGTGGCCGGGGATTAAGGGCATAGGGTATCTCATTATAAACCCTTAAGTGTAAAGGCAAAGGGAGTAGCCACAAGTCAGCATCTGGATATGCACACTGGTCGACGTGCCTCCCTCGGATGTAGAACGGCAAAGTGCTTTTTTTTTTTTTTTGGAGGGGGCGGAAATAAGGAGTCGACAACAGGTGGTGGCTGCAAAAGTGAAGAGCGCAATTACAATTATCAGTACCTTGGTCTCCATTAATATGATCAGCATTATTAATATCCAAAAAAAAAAAAAGCTGCAAAGAAACTATTGCCGGAATTAAAAAAATATTTTTTTTTACTCTTTTAGAGTCCCATGATTTTTGGCCTTCTGGGAAGAAAGAAAAATTAAAAACCTCCAACTGTAGGCCTAAGAGACCAGTTTCCCTTTTCTGCACAAATTGGGCCTATCATTTAAAAAAGAAAGCCATCCTTGGTTTAAAAACAAAAAAAAAAAAACATGATCACATCTGACAAAGAAAAAAGTCGTTAATAGTCTTAGCCTTGAACAGGTATGACAGTACATATGTAATCTTCTGTTACGTTAATTGAAATAAAATGTAAAATGAAAGCATTCAGCCCCTGTACATTTTGATGAAATGTTCTCATTTAAAAGACAAGACCCCAACAAGACCCCAGGCTAAATTAAAGGGCCAAAGGGCAAACAAAGTCCAGCCAAAATTAATTCGGCAAGGCAGGTAGGCTGGTACACCTGATCTTTGGAGTTTCTGGAGGATTTTAAAAGTGATAAAAACAGAACTTGGAAATGCTCTACAGGACCTCGGCGGGGGTCTCCATAGGCACCATAGGCGTGATACTTTCTTCCAGAGGAGCCTCAGATTTTGGAAAGTTCATATCCAGGATGTGCTGCTGTAAATGACGAACCCAGTCTTCCTGAACTGAGAGAGGACCATGGAACTCCACTTCACAGAACCTAGAAAGTGAGGCACAGTTAAAATGGAACTTTCCTTGCTTGAACGGGACTGCATTACAACTATTATAAAAGGGCCAGCTGGCAGACACTTACCGGCACTTCAGGGAGTAAATATTGCCAACAAACTTGACTAGTGGAGTGGATGGAGGCTTTGGCACAAGGGATGGGATAGTACGCACTCTGGGGGCCATGGGACGACTTTCCAGAGCCTCATCACTTTGTAAGTGTGCAGGGTGCTTTGGAGGTCTTCGTTCAAATCCTGAAACAAATGTATCAAGACCTTCATTGTCACATAAGAACAAACTCTACAAAGAGAAACAGTACCAGATCCTAAAGGTGTATATAAAAAGGGAGGCTGGAATTAAAAAGAAATAATAAAAAAAAACACTCAGTTTCTATTATTCTCAACAAGCTTTGATGAACCCTAACTTGTCCCAAAGAGTTTATTCTTGTAGAATGTTTCTCTCAAAAGGCAGGTTCTGAGTGTGTAAAGTGTCCTGGAAAAGTGTTCAGACTAAAGATTTCAAATACTGTAGCATTACAACTAAAATCTAGTTGCAACCAGAATTTTAAACATGATCCAGAAATCTAAATTCCCTGGCTGCAGTCTTACTGGGACACCTGTTTAAGCCATTTTAAGCCATAGTATCAAATCATTGGTGGAAAGCATCTATAAGCTTTGCACACACCTATGGGGTGGGGGGAAACAGGACAGCAGCACTTGTTGCCATTCAATTTCAAACCATGTCACAGGGTCTCAAAGAGACCAAGGTCAGAACAGGATAGAGAACATTGACCCCCTCCATTCTTGAACCACTTCAGTGCTTTTAGTCCCGAGCTTAAGGTCCATGCAGTATAACTGATGAAAGTTTCTTCTTCATCCAAATTTTAGTTTTTATCAAAGTGAAAAAGCACCACTATGTTTCAATTATTGTGCTCAGCTGATTTTATCCTTCACCTTTTGACTTGGGACAGCGTTTAGAGGCATCCCAAGTATATGATGTAATCTCGACTGTAACTCACTACAAAGATAATCTTTTTCTTGGAACAAGTTGTAACACATGTAGTCTTTTACATCTGACCAAAAAAGCTGTCCAGCTACCTTACTCAAACTTCAGTGCTTCACACTTTCTAAAATCATTTGGGGGAAAAAAATTAAATGTGTAAAATTAAATTTTATGGGTTAACCACAACCACAGCTGCAGTGACCAAATCAGTGCCACCATTTACCCCACAAACTTCCTTCAATGAAAACACTGAAAAATACATGAAGCCCACCAACCACCGATATGCATACCAGAAATTAATCATTTATCAGCCAAAACAGCATGTCTTTCACTGAATACTGTATCTGTGCTTTGAGCATTTCTGTCACTTATAAATGTAAGCCTCAAATACCCTCTCCTTTTCTTCATTTCATTTCTCATGCAGTTTGGCTTATTTTGTGATGAACATACATCTGCCCACAGGACAGACCACTATATAACCTTAAGTATAAATTTTACAATCTGTATTCAAATGACTATCAACTTCTTCCCTACCTGAATTAGCATTCTTTCTTTACTAACAATTCTGTTTTGGTTGATATCCATTTTTGGATTACTAGTTCACCAAAATACACAGTTCTTTGTTTACCACTAATGTTATTTATATAAACAGCCTCATTGGAATATTCCATCTAGAATATTTAATTGCATTGTTATTTAATTAATGTCTGGATCATTTTTCAATAAATTTGGTGGATTACAAGTACTTAATACAAGGACTGATATTTAAAACCCTCAGGCAGATGACAGTTAGTGATCCTTAAGATTAATAAGTAATTTTACAATGAGGATGAATTTTTTTCTTTGCCATTTTGGCAGAACAACAAGAGTGAATTTATGATGCTTTTCTTCTATCCATAATCTCATATCATGCAGAGTTCTTGATATAGGAACAAAGACACAACTATCACTCACTAAACTAAGCGGATCTTCCAAATTGGCTACTTGGTCTCTCAGTGGCTTGTCAGAACATTTACTCAAATAGTCAAATTAAAAAATGAATACCAACTTCAGTATTGCAGAATCAAATCACAACACGCAATACACAGCAAAGCTTAAAAAAGCAATTCTGTCATACTTTGTTTTACAGTTGTCATTGCGAAGTCCCCCTAACAACTGGAAGTCCAATTTATTCTAATGCATTTCATTCATCAGAAATATTTAGCATTTTATACATTGCTACATAAACCAAGCAAGATGAAAACAGAAAGCATGGAGTTAAATAACAATGTAAAGGAACACTCAGTCTGCTGCAAATCAAACTGGAAAAAACAAAAAAAATAAAACCACATGTTACCAGAAGCACTGCAGTATTAGTCATTATGGCGCAATGTATGAAAACTGGAAAAGTACCGAACAACCCAACTTATAAAATGGCACGATACCAGCAGTAATCTAATTTTGGTATCAGAAGTAAAAGGCAGGCACCGTGCACTGTGTCATTTATGAGAATAATCTGAACTCCTAGGGAGAACAAACCCATTCTTCAATATTATATACGTATTCCAGTGGGCTCGATATATGAAGGGGTACTCCCACACCAGTTCTTCGCAGAAATACATGTAGATATTAATGCGCTACAAACACCTAGGGGGACATTCCTCCAAAAATCCCCCCACTACTGACAATTTATGAGATAACTCATACCTCAGTATACAGCTACTATAAATGCAGCCAGTGTGCTGGTGATCTCTGCAGTCACATCTCAGTTATTTATTACAGTGCATCTATTGTACAGCACAGATTTTTTTTGGTGGTAACAACATGCACAAAACAATGTTATAAATGTACTTTCTGTAGATATAAAAAAAAGGTAAAAAGCTGTTCACGTTTTGAAACAACTACATTTGTTGCAAGATGATTATTTTTATAACGACATTGATTACAATAGTGACGATTAATTGGAACCCAAAGGCTCTGGTACTGATGCAGATAGTGAAGCGACTGAGGCCTTAGATTTCCCAATTGCAGGTGCTGATAGCAGTTCTGATTTCATTCTCAAATCACCCACTGTCATTACTACTTAAGACTGACCAGCTTGGATTTCAGTTGCCCCAAAAGCATTTTGTCATCGTAAGAGGTCCAATATGTTAAGATTGTTAGAACAGCACTACTTGGACAATCTACTGCCCACTGAGTGCAAACAGTAATGAACTAGGAAATGTGCAGTGTGAAACAAGTGTGGACAGTGCAAAGAAACTGTATTTGCGACACATTTGCTTCCAAGACTGCACTTGGCATGGTGCCTGCCATGCTTCAAGGATTCATATTGAAATGAAGACTTAAGTTGCAGGTGAAATTATTATTTTTTTTAAATTTTCAGAGGTTTGACATGAGTTACTGTTGGTAATAAAACCATTGCTTCCAATACATTTCTTAACAATTTTGACAGAGTTTATTATTTATCATATTTGCACAGACCAGCACTGTAGCATCCTGGTAATAAAAAAATGTCCAACAGTAAATGTGTTAAAAGAATGAGACATGATTATCTATATATAAAAAATAGAAGAAAAAAAAAAAACACAACAAAGAAGCAAGGTGACATTTGCCTGTGGCGTAGACAAGCAATTTACTCCAGGGCACACAGTAAATAAGAGGTTGTGATTGAACCAACAAACCTTTGGTTTAAAGCATAATCTATCCTGTGCACCACTAGAAATCTCATGCCAATTCTTAGCCACTGCTTGACTACAGTAGTATGTATGGTGTAAAATGTGTAAGAGAAGAAAACAGGAATTGTCAGTGAGGCAAATGATGGCCTATACATGAATCCCACAGTGGAAAAAATACAAGAAATGCAGCTTTACATAGCATTCCTTCTCAAAGTTTAATTCTTTCCACATAATTTATCTGGAAGAATAACATCAAGCAAAATGAATTAAATGGTAATGGATATTCTTCTTGAATAATAACACACACAAAAAAAAAAAACTACATTAGCTAGCTAAACACAGCTTTGAGAAGAGAACAGGTTCTTTTAGAAATTTTGTCCTTTTCAGTTCAGAAATCTGCTTACCGCGTGGTGAGCGAACATTGAGCTCACTTCTGGCTCCTTTCTGCTGATGTTGAGGTTGAAATGGAGACTGCTGCTGGTCCTCTGTGGTTGGGGATAAAGATTCCTGCACTCCATCATTGATCTCATTTGCTCGACCAGAATCACAGTGGACATCTTTTCCTACTCGTTTACCCTGTGAAATACTTGGCATCTGCCGGCTGACTGGAGAACGGTTGTGTATTAGAGCGTCCAATTCAATAGGATTTAAAGGATGAGGGCGGGCCTGAGAGAGACAAAGACAGGCAGATTTGATTTTAGAACTTCTTGTATCTTTGTAACAGGCCTAACTTGAATATTACACATGCAGATTAAAGCAAAAGACAGGGTTCGTAATGAGTGCCTTTGTTAAAAGATGATACAGTCAATGGAGAGGAAATACTACTGCAAGCAGCGGAGAGTTCTCAAAGAATTTAAAATCATAAAATAAATTCCTCCAGGCGTGTACTGAACACAATTCCTGGTTTACCCAGGATGGTGCCAGGAGGATCTTAGAAGCAACAGAGCTTAATAAAATCAACTTAATATCAAAGGATAGTAAACAGCATGAGGAAAAATCCAGAGGCAGAAAAAAAAAAAAAACGGCAGAGACCAGGAAACAGTAGCATTCAAAATGAATAAAAGGTGGAAAAGGACCACAAAGATATGACAGGAAGGCAGAAACAGAATATGTATAAAAAGGAACTGGGACCTTTACGAAAAAATGACATATATGGTCAGAGACTAAACCCATTAAATACCACTTCACATGAGTCAAATAAATTTATATTGAATAAATTGATGATCTGGTGTTTTGGAGGAAATTTTGACTACATTTAAAAACAAATCCCGGCTCCAAAATACAGGGTTCATATATTGAAGTACATTTCAAATTCCAGGATTAAAGATTCAGCACAATAATCCAGAACTACTTTACTCTCTGGATCTCAATATCCACAGCAAAATCACATGAACCTAATAAGAACACATGTGAATTCAAACATGTGGCCTATATTAAATTTCTGACTTCTTAGAAAAAACTGACATTGAAGCACACTTTATTCATCCAGAGTAACAGAGCAGTAATACACTATTTATGAAACTCTAGGCATGGCCACTACATTTTCTAGGCAATGAATGTTATGCAATACATGTGATATGCACAGAGTCAGCTCGTGTCAATATTTTGGTGTGTGCAAGCAAAAGACACAAAGAAATCGCACAAAAAAGAATGTTTTGCTCAAGTGCTGTTGACAAACATTAACACTTTAAATTACAAATAAAAAAAACACAGAAACTTTACTGTGTTCGGGGGCTAATGACATGATACCTATTAGGCACAAAAAAAAAAAAGATTAAAAAGAAAATTGTGGCACATTGGGTGAAAAATACAAGGTATATCATGGAAAGGGCATCCATGCACACTGTACGACTCTCTATGATCTCACTATCAAGAAACAGTTCCTGAAAAAGGTTACCCACATATATTCATAGGTGCTGGCAAATAAGTTATGACTTATGAATAATGCTAGTTCATATTTAACAAACTGATTTCAGATTCAGATATTCACTTTTAATCATATTCAAAGACAAATATGGCGCTATAGAAGTGTCACTAGCATTATGACAAAGAGTTCATTGTGTTGACTTGGCCTCCAAATTCCCAGAGCACAATCCAATTGAATGTATGTGGGATGTGCTGGGAAAACCAAGTCTGATCCATGGAGATCCCGCCTTGCAACTTACAGGAGTTAGAGGATTTGCTGCCAATGTCTTGGTGCCAGATAGCACAGGACACCTTCAGATGTCTTATGGACTCCACGCTTCAATGGATCAGAGCCATTTAGGCAGGACGTGGGGAGCTACACAATATTAGGCAGGTGGTTTTAACATCGTGGCTGACTGGTTTAAAGTGGACAACACTTCAAGTTGCTTTACAACTTTCTTTCTTGCACAGTACACGTATACAACAATGTTACAATTGTTAAAACAGGCACTTTAACGGTTGAAGCATACTTGGGTGCTTGTGACATGATGCTCTAGAAAAGGATTTCTGAAACACTGATTAGTTTAAATGCCAGAACATACACCACATTCTTCACCCATATGGTTGTAATGCCTTTATACCTTCTTAGGAAAGGGTCTCCCATTTTGCAGATAGCTTCGATGCACTTCTGCCACTTTATGAGGCTTGCTCCGAATCCAGGCGCTCAAGGTCTCTATTGGGGATCCATTAACGCACCACTCCGTCACGCCAAACTGCCGTAGGTGTGCACGTGCGTGGCTTGCCAAAGCCTTGCGGTTTTCAAAATAGAAGCCACAGAGCTCACAACTGGCATCAGTTGCTGTTTGAAATAAAACACATAAAAGAATGGTTACTAAAAAAATTTCTTCCTCCTAACTGATTTACAATACTGTGGTAATGCCTAAAATGTTCCACAGTTCCAATTTATAACAGGAATCGAATAGTGTGAGGTTTTTAAACACAGTCCTGCCACCAACACTCGTGTTTTCCTTGAGAGTTGGAGGACCTGCAGGCAGGGCTGGATGCAGGTTAATCACTCTGCCCATAGTAAGAAGACAACCAAATATCATTGGGCTCAATGCATTTTCCTAAACGCACAAAATTTACTATTCAGTGTTGTACTAAAGAGAGCAATTTTTTTTTTTTTTACCAGTTTTGTTTAAAAGAAAAGAAAAACAGCTCCCAATTATATTAAAAAAGGAAAATTAACTATGTAATAAAACATGTACTCAAATCTAAGGAATCATTGGAAAAATAATCATTAAAGAGTTTAGAGTTTAAAACCAGGGAAAATGTCTTTATAAAGAGGTGTGGGAGACTGGAGAATCTGCCAAGACGTGCCGATAAAGAACAGACTCTGTGAAATACTGGGAGCAGCTTAGTTTTCACCAAATCAAGCCAGCCAAATAAAACAAACAAACAGTCTCCCATCTTTCATTAAACCTATAGCATACACCCATGCTCCTACACTTTACCAACTTTCATACATAAAGCAGGCTATTTACTGTAGAAGCAACAGATACATAAACAGTAAAGTGATACTTTTAGAACAAAAATAATTAACACCGTAAAGATAGCTGTACTAAAGTCTCCTTCAATCTCCTATCTTTTTAAAGATGTCAAACACAGGCACAATTCTAATTATCTACAGTATTAGGTTTAAAATAAGTGGCGAACTAACAATTTACATTTAAAATCAGTAACCCTAATTCTAAGCATACTTAAAATAGAACAAATATATTTCTGTGCTTACATGCATGTGGGGTAGATTTGTCTGGAGAAGTCAAAGATTTAGGTTTAAAGGGTAGCTCTGTCTGGACATAATTCTTATTGGGCGTGCGATGCACATCACCAGTTGTTCCCTGGAGACTTCTTTCATCACCATGTGTTCTCTTGCCAAGGGACTTCAGAAAGTTACTCTGGTGTTTTCCATTGACAGACAGACCAATTCCTCGGCTAAAAGGACTGCTTAAGCTGTGCTTCATCATTCTGCCAGCTGGTCCATGACCACTGTGCAACATGGATGCAGATGGTTTTGATGAAGTAGGCACACTGAACTGCTTATGATAGCTAGATTGGTCTTCCCAGGAGGATGCCACAAAGCCACCGTCGGTCCCAGGTTCTTTCTTGATAGCTGGCGGTTTTCCTTTCTTGCGCATCACCTCACGCAGGGTATCTATTGGAGAGCCATTTACAGTCCACTCTGTGATACCCATCTGTCGCAGGTGAGAGCGTGCATGGCTAGAAAGACCCTTCCGATTCTCAAAATATTCTCCACAGAACTCACAGCGGATATCTCGTACAGGTTCTCTCTCCGAAGCTATGGAAAAAAGCAAACAGTAATTTTTGTAGCTTTGAAATTTGTAATAGAGAAATTAGCTCTGCAGATATTACAGGGCAGTAAATGAAGCCTTAGGTTTGGTCAAAATGAAGGAAAATAAAACAAACAAAAAACAAACTGCCAAACATTCATTGTATGAAAACCTGAAGAGAAAAACATACATTTACAGACAAAAAAACTGAAAATAGCCACCTTTACAATTACCACTGATGGTAATATAGATTTATATTGATCCATCAATTCATTTTCTGACCAAATTACTTTGATAATATGTAATCAAAGTTGGGGTTTGAATTAATTGGTTCTTAAGGAAGACATTTAACCCCACCTCATTCCCGGGCAACCGGTGTGCTGTGGAATTTTCTAGGGGCGCTGCGAAAACTTTTGTAAAATATTTAAAATTGCTAGTGTTTTTGAACTTTTGGTTGATTAAAAAGATAATGTTTAAAAAAATATATTTTATGTTGGAACAAACAGATAATGGAACACTTACGGAAATGAAGTCTAAACATTAAATTTAAGATTTATCCTTTGATTCCTTGATTAATAAAATGTCTTTCAAATTTGTAAAATTAACTGTTTTTATTGGTGATTGTCCATAGATTGTGTCATCAAGACTTTATTTATGGGCAGTCCCGCAGGTGCGCTGCGAAAGAAAATTTTTGGACTTGGTGCGCCGCAACTCGAAAAATGTTGCCTTTCACTGCCAAACCTTTTACCTCGTTGTTAGCATAACGCTCAGAAATGAAGGCTATAAACTTTGAAAGACCACAAAAAACTGCTACATTTCCACTATACTTTGACTCTAGTGTTCTAGTTTATACCAATAAAAACAGAAGTAGAAAAAAATTAAATTGTGTACACTGAAAAGGCAGACCTTGGATAGTTATACAGGGTGAGCCAAATAGAAATACCACAACTCAAACATTTATTCTACAAAAATGCTACAAGATACATTTTATTACAACACGAAAGAGTATACAAATAATTTTTTTTTACTGTATTTTAAAAATTATGCCTTCAAGGTGGTGGCCATCATTAGCAATATGCTCTTCGAGAAGATTTCTGAACACTCACATGACTAGTTTGGCCATTTCAAGGGGAATAGCGGCGATTTTGTGGCGAATAGCGCCCTTGAGAGCTTCAAGGTTTTGATGTGTGTGTGTATACCTTCTACTTGAGATAGCCCTACAAGAAGAAATTCAGGTGAACGTGAAGGACCCGAGACATCACCACGCAGGGAGATCAGCTTGCCTGGAAACATCTCCTGCAAAACTTGCACGGATCTCTGCACTGTTGCTCCATCCTGTTGAAACTAGGCATCCAACACATCGATTTCTTCCAGTTGGGACCGCAAAAATCTCTCTAGCTTTTTAATGTAATGTTCCAAAGTGATGGTGACCGTTTGAAAGGTGCATTGCGTTGTGATGATGGATTCTTTGTTTTTGAAGAATGCTTTGACAGCGAAAGCACGGCATGCACCAGATCAAGGTATGTTGCTGACTGAAAACTATAAGGGATTGCCTATCAAAGGACCCCCACCCCAACCCACTCGTCTGTCTCTACCTCACACAAAGACCTAGAAAAATGGAGTACTTCATTTTGGCTCACCCTGTACAACATCAAACTAAATGAAATAAGAAGTATCTTTATGGATATGATGTGTGTAATTCTAAAGTGTGGGTTTTCTGTTTATCTGAAAGTGTGCCCAATTGTGTCCCAAGATGAAACTAAGATTGTAGTTTCAGATAACAATAAAACAATTTGAAAATACACTTTTAATATATCTTGTAAGAGATTGTTTTTGCATTACAGACTACGGCTGTGTGATTGAAAAACTATTATTTCAGTGTTACTGTCTCAGTTTTAAACCATGGGCACACACTTTCAAGTTCGAGTTTAAAACTAATAATGTGCTTCAGGCTTAGTCTTAGTGAAGGTTAGGCAACACAATTAGGAATCATCAATTAACCTAAACAACTTGTGTTTTTAGGGATGTTAACAGAAAGCTACAGTTCCTGGAGGAAGACCCACAAACAGTGAGAGAACATTCAAACTCCACACAGTCAAACGCATTTCCTGTCTTGCATCAAGTGCTATTGGAATAGGCTAACCTAACATGCACATCTCTGGGGATGTGCAAGAAAACTGAAGAGCAGTCTCTACACTGACGACAACCAGCTGCTGGAACTATTAGGCAGCAGTGACAAACAAACAGAAAAAAAGATTGACAATAAAAAGTAGAAGTCAGCTTACCCAGACTCAGTGGGAGAATGTTGTCCGGGCTGGACCAGTTGCGATGACCTTGCAATTTGTCAGGTGAAAATCCTGATGTTGCAGACACTCCAGAAGCCAATTCCATTTGGAGAGAGTCTGCCTTCAGCTTAGACAAACCACCAGTTGACATCATCTTGCGGGCAGTAGGCTGATTAGGGTGGGAATGTCCAAGGCCAAAATGGATTCGTTTGATCAAATGAGCAGAGGAAGATGATGATGAAGAAGCAGCTGTCGATGGAGAGGATGGCTCTCTCTCTATTGAAGAACGGGGCTCTGGTGAGCCTGGTGTTGAAGGAGGCCCAACAGTTGAATGGTGCTGGGATTTGTGGAGTGATTTAGGGTTTGGAGGAGGAGAGTGAGAAAGAGGCAATGCAGTTGGAAGCCCCTTACGTTTGATGAGGTCTCGTAATGTGTCGATAGGGGATCCATTGACAGACCATTCTGTGATGCCAAGCTGGCGCAAGTGAGAGCGAGCATGACTTGACAGCCCTTTCCTGTTCTCAAAATACTCGCCACAGAACTCACAGCCAATCTCTTTAATATGGTCTATTGGGTAAATGGGGAAAAAAAAACAAACAAAAATATTAATCTGGCCTACACCTTTATGCAGGTCCACCAAACAACAATGAAGTTATATCCAGTGTTATAAACTCATTCTTGCAGTTATAATTAGAGACCTCTTGTTGGGCTTATTCTTTTGACATTGGCCAATACACTCTAAACAAATAAGTATCTGTGTTGGTAATTATTTTCACTAGGTAAAAAAGCACTCATGCTGATGTGGACTAGTGCTAAATATATGAAAAAAAAATCCCAAGTGATGGCGTCAGATAGTTTATACTCCCCTAAAAGCTCAGCATTCAATGCTCCTAATGTAAGCATACATTATAAACTCATTACTTCAAAAGATAATATTGCATTCAGTCACTTTTAAAAACATTAACAGAATTCAGTATGGACAGCACAAAGACAAATCTTCACTCAGTGCTCCTTTAAAAAAAACAAACTGATGACTTCATTTATTACAATCAGTAATAACTTACCATGTCTAAGTGGAGTTAGTTCTCCAGAAGACAGTTGGAAGATCTGTAGAGAGCTCCTGTCAGCATTAGATGCTTTCATTTTTTTAACAGGCGGTGAGTGAAGAGAGCCTGATGAAGGTTTTACAGACAGGCTTGAATTCTGTGGGCTCTTCATCCCCTGGACTGGTGGAGGTGCTGGTCGTTTGAGTGTTGGAGAAAGCTCCCCAGGACTCTCTGGGTCCAGAGCAGTCTCTAATGGTTGTAGGGAGGGTAAGCGTTTCTTAAATTCTTCGTTCTTGATCAGCTCATTCAAGTAATCAATGGGAGAGCCCTTGGTTTCAGCATCTACTACGCCAAAATGCCGTAGGTGAGCACGGGCATGGCTGGACAAACCTTTGCGCGTCTCAAACCAGGCACCACAAAGCTGACAAACAATATCTTTGTTGGCATCTGAATCAAATGCTGTAAATGAAACATAGCAAAAGCAGTGCAGTTGGATTATTGCAAGTGGAAATTTTACTAAATAAGAAAAAAAAAAAAAAACTAAGAACAGAGAACATTTATATAGAGTTGCCTCAAATTTAATCCCTCCAGACTGTGATGCTCACTCACATCCTCATGCAATAGTGCATTGATATGCTTGCTAACAATTGCTGACCAATTAAGAAGCTGTTTTGTTACTAGAGCAATTTTTAACATTTGTAGTCATTATTAATGAAAAAATTAACTTTGACATTCAGCAATACAACATGTATTTTATCCCATTATGCTGCCACTTTTAAATAATGGATCAGTCTAAACTCCACAGATTATTCCCCTGAAAAGCGATACTTTCCATTGGTTTTCATAAGCTGAAACAGTGTGGCGTAGCAAAAGACATTTCTGTGATATGCACCGTGAAAAAAATTAAAACAATGTGCAAATAATTAATATATAAAACTTGACAGAAATGGTACCATGACACTTAATTGCACAAAGCTTAGAATTGTCAAAAACTAATATGTGAAACACCTAAAAACCTAAACAAGAACACCTAAAACTATTAAACTAGATTTTCATACATGTACTGTATCTACTGTACATTTAAAAGGAACTACAGTAGAGTCTCGCTTATCCTACATTCCGTATTATCCGACGGCCCACCACAAAAAAAACCGCATCAATCGGCAACAAGAACTGCAAGTTGTGAGCGTGAGCGTAGTCTATTTTTTTGTTGCTCTCGACTCTACCGCAGCTAATTACAAAGGAACCTCGGTTTGCGAGCATAATTCATTCTGGAAATGTGCTCGCAGTCCAAAGCACTCGTACAGTATATCAATGCGAATTTTCCCATAAGAAATAATGGAAACTCAGATGATTCGTTCCACAAACCAAAACTATACATATAAAAATGATTAATACAAAATAAAGTAAAAATACATAAAGCAAATTAACCTGCACTTTATCTTTGAAAAGAATCATGGCTGGTGTGAGTGAGTTTCTAAACTCTTGTGGGATTCCACCCAACAGGAAGACACGCGGAAGAGCGTCCCAAAGCAATTGTAGACTCCCTGCGCTGTAGCAGTTCAACATAAAGGCCAATCTGAAAAGATCGCCGACATGCTATAAGCGCCTGCCATCGATGGGTGATACAAGGAACATTATAAATGTGCAGGGCACAGCGTTACTTTCCCTCCGACCCTGCCCGACTGCTGTGTATAGGAGAAAGGCAGATCCCGCTAAAATAAATAACCGCGCTGTTGCTGTTTCAAGCTTAATAAAGCTGGTGTTAAGTACTGAGACTCAGCTTCGAGTTTTCGGGTGCAAGACGGGGACTCGCACATCACAGCACAAACACACACACGCAGTCACAATGCTGTAGTAAACAGTATACGCTCGTACGGATGTTGACTATATGAGTGATGAGTTAAGGCTCTATAAAATGCAATTAATTACATTGAGCAATAAGAAGAAGCTACAGGAATCAACAATGATGCTACAAAGATGGCGAGACTTGACAGCGAAGAAACGGCACTCGTCAGGAAAGCAGACTATGATCAAAAATGTCTTTAAATCATCACAGGACTGAACTTTTTAAGTACAGTACATAGCGTATTTAACCTCAGACAAATCTATAACTGTTAATTTTTTCAGTGAATTTATTCTGTTTTGTTGTAAAACATGATTATTAGGTTCGTAACGTGTAAAATTATAACATAGTTTGACGTTTAATAGGCTTTTTCTTAACACCTGTCATTATCCAACATTTTCGCTTATCCGACATTCTGCCGGCCCGTTTATGTCGGATAAGCGAGACTCTACTTTACTCTGTTAAAACAGCATAATGTACTATAAATTTGTGCAACACCTAAATCATATATCAATATAATTTAGACCACTCCCTCTAAGTGTAAATTTTTCAGCTTGTTTAAAAAGCCCCTGCCCACCAAAATGACCAAGTAACTGATGATGCCAAACACATAACAAAATGGCACTGCATACTTTGCGCGTATGCTTGGGCTGACAGGCACACCTAACTTGCACCATGGCTATGAAACACTCCTATTATAATATCAGGACATGTGCTGTAATGTACCACTTACTACTGTACTGTATTTTATATATAATGAAGTATGAATGTGCACATTAGGGAGGTTGGCAAGATATATGTTCTGTGGGGCTAGGAGGTGATAATGAAAACTTTTGTGTCAAAAAAGTCTGCAAATAGAATCTCCCAAAATACATTACTAGCCTGGAAATGACAAAGAATGCTATATGCTTTAAAGAACAAAATGGGTGAATTGTATTTTAATCACACGAATCACCACTGCAGGACACTCAAAAATCAAGCAAAAGTGGTAAGATATGCAAGGTGTGTATATTATAGCCATCATCTTTAAAAAACAATTAATTGCACTGGAATATAACATAAAAGCAGCTCAAAATACGTTAGGTGCGGCTATTTTATTACCAAGTGTTTAGCGTTTAATGCAGGCACTGTCTTAATTATATACAGTGGTGTGAAAAACTATTTGCCCCCTTCCTGATTTCTTATTCTTTTGCATGTTTGTCACACAAAATGTTTCTGATCATCAAACACATTTAACCATTAGTCAAATATAACACAAGTAAACACAAAATGAAGTTATTAAATGATGGTTTTTATTATTTAGGGAGAAAAAAAAATCCAAATCTACATGGCCCTGTGTGAAAAAGTAATTGCCCCCTGAACCTAATAACTGGTTGGGCCACCCTTAGCAGCAATAACTGCAATCAAGCGTTTTGATAACTTGCAATGAGTCTTTACAGCTCTGGAGGAATTTTGGCCCACTCATCTTTGCAGAATTGTTGTAATTCAGCTTTATTTGAGGGGTTTCTAGCATGAACCGCCTTTTTAAGGTCATGCCATAGCATCTCAATTGGATTCAGGTCAGGACTTTGACTAGGCCACTCCAAAGTCTTCATTTTGTTTTTCTTCAGCCATTCAGAGGTGGATTTGCTGGTGTGTTTTGGGTCATTGTCCTGTTGCAGCACCCAAGATCGCTTCAGCTTGAGTTGACAAACAGATGGCCGGACATTCTCCTTCAGGATTTTTTGGTAGACAGTAGAATTCATGGTTCCATCTATCACAGCAAGCCTTCCAGGTCCTGAAGCAGCAAAACAACCCCAGACCATCATACTACCACCACCATATTTTACTGTTGGTATGATGTTCTTTTCTGAAATGCTGTGTTCCTTTTACGCCAGATGTAACGGGACATTTGCCTTCCAAAAAAGTTCAACTTTTGTCTCATCAGTCCACAAGGTATTTTCCCAAAAGTCTTGGCAATCATTGAGATGTTTCTTAGCAAAATTGAGACGAGCCCTAATGTTCTTTTTGCTTAACAGTGGTTTGCGCCTTGGAAATCTGCCATGCAGGCCGTTTTGCCCAGTCTCTTTCTTATGGTGGAGTCGTGAACACTGACCTTAATTGAGGCAAGTGAGGCCTGCAGTTCTTTAGACGTTGTCCTGGGGTCTTTGTGACCTCTCGGATGAGTCGTCTCTGCGCTCTTGGGGTAATTTTGGTCGGCTGGCCACTCCTGGGAAGGTTCATCACTGTTCCATGTTTTTGCCATTTGTGGATAATGGCTCTCACTGTGGTTCGCTGGAGTCCCAAAGCTTTAGAAATGGCTTTATAACCTTTACCAGACTGATAGATCTCAATTACTTCTGTTCTCATTTGTTCCTGAATTTCTTTGGATCTTGGCATGATGTCTAGCTTTTGAGGTGCTTTTGGTCTACTTCTCTGTGTCAGGCAGCTCCTATTTAAGTGATTTCTTGATTGAAACAGGTGTGGCAGTAATCAGGCCTGGGGGTGGCTACGGAAATTGAACTCAGGTGTGATACACCACAGTTAGGTGATTTTTTAACAAGGGGGCAATTACTTTTTCACACAGGGCCATGTAGGTTTGGATTTTTTTTCTCCCTAAATAATAAAAACCATCATTTAAAAACTGCATTTTGTGTTTACTTGTGTTATATTTGACTAATGGTTAAATGTGTTTGATGATCAGAAACATTTTGTGTGACAAACATGCAAAAGAATAAGAAATCAGGAAGGGGGCAAATAGTTTTTCACACCACTGTATACTTAATTGATAGTAGAAATGCATCCCTAGATTTTTTTTTTTTTTTTTAAAAAGATCGAGGCAGCAATTTGGTTAAATACATATTACATTTGATTTATTAAATGGTAAACAAGTTAGCATTGCAAAATTTGCTGGCACCATACAGCCACTTCAGCTTGCAAACTGAAAAAAGTAGATAACAGATTCCCGATATCACCTCACATACCACAAGCATTCATCTCTCAGTCAGATTTTCCTCAACTAGAAAGGGAAAGAAAGAATGGCAACAAATGATGACGACGGCCTGGCATCCTTACAGACGTTTTTCACATTGCGACAAATGCAGCATGGTAAGGCACCATCTACCCTGAACTGGGTAAACAAGTTAGAAAATAGACAAATAATCTATTCTTGATGGCACTCATACAAAGTTTTCAAATCAATAAAGAAGCTCTGCTGCCAGCACTTCAGTTGCAATCTGCTGCCTATAATGAGACTGCATTTGACTCCCACCCCTCAAGTATTCAAAAATGCTACAAAATAAGGAACCTACTTTGGATCTTAAATAAACAAAGAAGAATTTGAAAATGTATTCAATATATACAATAGAGGTACTAACATACAATGGAAAATTTATCCTCTTTATCCTGGCTTAAAGTATTATAAATAAACATTTTTGTTTGTAACATGTGCTGCTATTGGCTAATCGTGGGCATTCTCAAATTTTCACTTCTACACGAGTTGTCTTTCATTTGGGGTCTGAGGACATTTTAACTTTAGGCCCATAAAAATATTTTAAAAAGTGAATTAAAAAGTGAGTTACTTATTAGGTGTTACTCTAGTAACAATTTGGTTTTCGTAAAAGCACATGGAATAAAGATGCTTAAGTGGGATAAACAAAAACATACTGCTTTATAATAAATATCTAATATAAAATATACATTTGGTGTTTTGTAACCACTTTCCTAATGTGCTAATCATATTAAACATTTCAAGAAGTAGAGACTTACTTTTATGATTAAAAATGTTAAATTTCTTCTAGAAAAAGACGGCTTGAAGGATTGATAGTTAAGTGTTTTGTTATAGGATTTGACACAGATCATACATTACATAAGAGGTCTATTTTTCTGTTATTTTAACATTGGACTGTAGTTTGGTCTTCAAATTCAGAAGCAAATCAGCCTTAAATATCAAAAAAAATCAGGATACATTTCACAGTCTGAAAAAGGCAACCCTTGACCAGTTCAATGACAAACTACCATGTATGAGAGGTTCCAAGAATCCATTAGACAGAATTATGTTCAGGGTATGAAATAAAATCATACACTGAGAAAACTGGCACACCAGATGTTGCCTTTTAGCTAATTAAGTGTATAAAAATTGCCTCTATTTTCTGTCAACTTTAAAAATCTCTCTCTTTTTTGTAGGCTAGTGTTTAATTCCAGGCTACCCATGCTCAAATATAGCATTTAATCATTCATATACTGTGATTAAGATCACTTCCAATCTACAAGCTCCAACCTACATCATTTTCTTTAACTCTGATTGGTAATATATAAACAAGGCTGAGAAACAGGAGAGTGAAGGCATTGTGGTAACTTCATGAACTGCACACCAGTGATGCAAAACAGATAAACAGCAGGCGTATTGTTGTTCTAGTCAAACAATCCATACTTCAAGCAATTCTGAGACATAGAAATATGTAGATAGGAGGTACAAGACACCCACTCACAAACATGGACTCTCTAATGAAATAAACACTTAAATGTTTAGAACGAACAATTCCAAAATAAGTCTGGTAATTTACTTAACCAGTACAAACGATGAATATTCTGCTTACAATAACATATTCAATGGCATAACAAAATTCTAACTCAGCTTAAAGAGGCGACCCATTACGATATATAAATAACAGTCAAAGTGAATAACAGCAACTAATAAGACTGAGTAAACAGATCTTAAAACGTGTTTTAGCTTTGATGGCATGGGACAGGACTTAAAACCAAAACTACAAAGCAATTTACATAAAAAAGGAAAATCACTGTAGTATAAAGCAAAAAAAAAAAAAATCAATCTATATTTCTCATACACAACTCCCAATAACTACTGATAAAAATACAGAAGTAGTAATAAATGCAATTTTTTTCTAGAGAGAATTTAACAGACTGGGAAGTTAAAACTAAGATTAAATGATGTACATAATTAATAATGCAGCTGTACTATGAAAATAGTGACAAACCAAACAAACCACTGATCAGCCAGAACATTAAAACCACCTGCCTAGTATTGTGTAGGTCCCCCTTGTGCTGCTAAAACAGTCCTGACTTGTTGAGTCATGGACTCCACAAGACCTCTCAAGGCGTCCTATGGTATCTGCATTGATGATAGAAGCAGATCCTGCAAGCCCTTCAAGTTGGGAGGTTGTGCCATTATGCATTAAACTTATCTTTCCAGCACACCCCACTGAAGAGATCTGGGAAATTTGGAGGCCAAGTCAACATCCCAATCTCTTTGTTTAGGTTCCGTGTGGCAGGATGCATTATCCTGCTGAAGGAAGCAACTTACATCAGGAAATAACACTGCTATGAAGTGTGTGCATGGTCTGCAATAATTTTTAGGTAGGTGGTACTTGTCAAAGTAACGTCCATATAAATGACAGGACCCAAGGTTTCCCAGCAGAATATTACCCAGAGCACCACACTGCCACTGCTGGTTTACATTCTTCCCATAGTGCATCCTGTTGTCATCTCTACCCCCAGGTAAATGACACAAACACGCACACACATGGCTATCCATGTGATCTAAATGAAAACGTTATTTCACCTTTCACTACTTCACAGTCCAGTTCCAATCCTCATGTGCCCACTGAAAGCAATTGCAGCAGGGGTGATCATGGGAGCTCTGACTGGTCCATGGCTATACAGACACATATGCAGCAAACAGCTAGGCACTGTATGTTCAGCAAATTGTGCTACAGTAGATTTTCTCTGGGAGCAGGTTACATGGGCTAGCCTTCACTCCCCACACACTTTAGTAAGCCTTGGATGCTAATGACCCTGTCACTGGTTGTCTTTCTTTGAACCATATTTGTTTGGTACTATCAACTGCATACAGGAAACACCATACACGACCTGCTGTTTTGGAGACACACTGACCCAGTCGCCATTACAATTTGGCCCTCGTCAAAGTCACTCAGGTCCTTGCCCATTTTTCCTGCTTCCAACACATCCCACTCAAGAACTGACTGTTCACATGCTGCCCTATATAATGAGATTACCAATGTAATGAGATTCACTTCACCTTTCAGTGGTTTGAATGTTGTGGCTGGTCAGTATATATGTAATGTATATACTGCAATAACTGACCTGACAGAACTGAGGAATATAAAGTGATAAAAGTAAAAAAAAAAAAAGTAGAGGTTTTAGGTAAGTAAAGATTGATTCCTAAGAACCAAAAGATTTTAGTTTTCTTTGGTCTCGCTCAAAAAAAAATGAACTAGTTAAATATTTACCTCCTGTCTTCATCAAAAATTAATTTGGCTAAGCTAGCCATTTTAACTGCCCAAGTGTAAAAACAAAGGTTAGAAATACCCAACAGACCGTCATTTATTCGTTATTAATAGGTCACTCACTAGTCTGTCAAGCTGTTGTACGTTACTGATTTTACCATATGGACAGAAAACAGGAGAGCAATAAAAAAAAAAACCACAATGTAAAAAGGCAAATGCTTCCCACTCAGCATCTTTATTCTCTTGCCCAGGGGTCAGACTGCATTGCAAAGCAAAATACTCACTTAAGTTAAGAGGGGCATCATCTTCTTGGGGAGCCCAGAAGGGTTTGGATGCGACAGCTGGTTGTGGTGGAGAACTGCTTGTTTGTCTAACTCCTTTTTCCGAATCACTGCTCATGAGCGGCGAGGCGCTCGGCAGCAAAGATGAGACCGGGGCCTTCTTCAGTACAGGGGATGTAGGAGCTCCCATTCCCTTTGAGATTAAAGCCAACGGGGCAGATTTGGCAGCTTTATTCTCCCCTCCAGATCCTTCAGCTCCTTTGCTCATGATGGTTACTGTGGCCACTCCACCTCCAGGCTCCACTTTCCGTGCAGCAGACACAGCCATAGGGGATTGCTGTTGCGGTGGTGTTTGTGGCTTTTTCACCAATCCACTCTGTGGAGAGGGCAAGGGCTCCAGTTTGCCTTTCTGCTTCATCAGTCCATACAGAAGGTCAATTGGTGCCCCACTGCTCTCTGATTCAGCCACCCCCAGGTGCCGCAGGTGGGAGCGGGCATGACTTGACAAGCCTTTGCGTGTCTCAAAAGAAGTAAAACACACTGCACATGTCAGGAGGTTGGGAGCTGGGAAACAAAAAAGGTTTAGTGGGTGAGTATGACAGCCAATTCAAATATAGGGGAAAGGGAGAGTTACCGCATGAAAGCTGTAAAAAGTTAGAATAATGCAAAAAACTAACAATATAGTAGCAAACTATTACTGAAAAAGCAAATTCTTGTGAATAATGCCTCCTGAACTCTGTACACCACCCCCCTCCCCACCCAAATCATCCCACCAAAAGTACATACCCTAGAATTGAACTTCTACAGTTACACTGTAATGACTATGAAGGCTCAGGTCAAGCATTTCTTAAATTAATATCCTCCTCACCCTTGAGGTCCTGACCTTCATCACTGTTATTCGCTGTCAAGGCTCGAGATGCATTTTTTGGTGTGGCCCCAAGCTCTCCCAGGGACATAGGCCCACTGCGTTTTGCTGAAGAATGGGCAGCAACCTCCATGATTGACATCTCATCTTCCTCTCCACCTGCCAGTAAAATGATCAAGTTTCTGTAATGCCAACTTCTAAAGTTAATTGATTTGATCAACCTCCTTCCAGCTGAATGTGCACTTTCACACAAGAAACTGACATGCCCACTAAAGCATCTGTAGTGGTTAGTGAGTGCAATATTCACCTATCAACTTTTTATTGAATCTAAAATATACCTGAACATTTACCCTCCGATTTAGAAAGAAAGAAAAAAAAAATGAGAATCTTGCTATGAGTAGGCGGAAAGGGTCTCCAAGGATTACAGGAAATGTTTCACTTGAATGTCACTCAGCATTACAATAATGGTTTATATCAACTTCTAAATACATCAAAATTACTCCTCCAGCCTCCACAAGAGGATTATTTGACCACAGCCTACTCTTTTTCCAAACCTCGTTTTTGAGTTCACAAGAAAGTAAAAACTTCGTGTTCATGAATTTCTCTATATTTGGTATTAGCTTCCAAAAAATGGTATTAGTGTATAGTTAAATACAATTCACACAGATATGTACCTAAATGATAGCGATTTTTTATCCATACACCTATCAAGGCTGAAAAACTTAATGCTAACATAAAAAAAATCTGTCAGACTCCAAGAAGTGTTCACATTGGTTTTAAGTAGAATGACAATGCTTTGTATAACATCTCTTAAAATCTTAGACTTAATTGGTGTAGTAATGCATTTTCAAGATTATAAGCATTAATATTTCATATTATTTTATAACATGAAAAGTTTTAGTACCATCATTAACACATTTTAATATATATAAATGTGGAATTTACACATTTTACATCAACTGCCTGGAGGCTAAATAAAATGACTCCTGAAACAAGAGATTTAATACATTCTCAAGCACTTGTACAGAGCAGGTCTGGAGCAAACAGAGTTTATGCGCACACTAGCACCTGTGAATTCCAACCAGGACTAGCAGTAATAGGATTTGAAAGAACCTTGCTCTCACTAGCTCAGTTTCCAATATGAAGTGGAGTAGAGAAAACTAGTTCTGTTCTGTTATGCAAGTACTGAAGGCTGTATTTTTTAACCAAACTGAACGTGGGCAAAGCCTTTTACATTTAGTATAATTTAAATATACATTCCATTCATATTGGAATCCTACGCTTTATGAATTTATGGTATCCAAAAAGATGCCGGTTCGAATCCCTGTCACTGCCAAAAGAGATTCTACTCTGCTGAGCACTTGAGCAAGACCCTTAACCTGTAATAGCACCAGGGGCGCTTAACAATGGCTGACCCTGTGCTCTAACCATGAGGGGTATGCGAAAACTAACAAATTCCTAATATAAGAAATTGTATAAGGCGAAATAAAGGGCAAAAAAACAAAAAAAAGGAGCTATTTAGCAGAATAACTAATTGTTACAGAATAAATTCTAAGTTTTTAAATGTAATTTCAATAACATTCTCTAATGCATTGAAGGATGGTATTATGTTTTGAATTACTGCTTATAGCTTGTTATGGTTAAGATGCCAATACTGCTGGGCATGTGGGGTGTGGTCACCGCCCTCCAATAAAGTGAGACAGGAAAACAATGTGGTGTGTGATGCAGAGGCTGCTTTAGTTAAAAGGCAGGTCCACAAAGCTCTAAAGACAGTGGTATAACCAGGTGAAAATATTACTGGATGTGCGATGTTAGAGAAGAGCAAAGAAAATGATCAGTGATACCAGCCATCTTAACAACTTGGAATACAGATACAAAAAAAAAAAAAAAAAAGATTCTCTAAATGCAACCAGTGCTTACTTCTTCATAAACTCAAACTATTTAAAGTAGACAAGGACCTCATGTTGTCCTTCTATCGCAGTATGATCCAGTCTGTGATCACTTTCAGTTTCATTGCCTGGTTTAATAGCCTGACAAACCGAAACTCAGAAAAGCTCCAGCAGATTATGAAGTATGCAGCTAAAGTTATTGGGGCAGATGTAGATGATTTGACTAGTGTGTGTGTGTGTGTGTGTGTGTGTGTCAGAAGGCAATGTTAAAGAAACTGGAATTCATCTCAACTGATGACAGCCATCCATTACATGTAGAACTAAAGTTCAGTAAATCAGGAAGGATAGTCACTTTAAAAACACCACACAAATCACTCCACAAACTCCTTTGTTCCTAGTGTCATATGACTTTTCAATAAGAAATAAGCGGAGATTATGATTAAGGTTTTGAAATATATCCTGTAACCTTTTTTTTATTTTTGGTGTAAATATGCATTATCTAACTGCTTTACCTTAACCTTTCTTGTTTCTATTTGTCTGTTTTATCTCATTCTATCTGTTATTAGATGCAGCTGAGAAGGCAAATGTCATGTTTTCTTGTGTAAAATAAACTAAATAAAGAAACCTTAAAACCTTAAACTGCCTTTTCTCTGTGCTGCAGTCAGGAGAACGGTAAAGCTGCCTGAAGACCAGTTGAGAAAGACAGAACAGGAGGTTCCATTTGCAGCCCAAACTTCATCACCTTGAATGGGAACAGAGGCTAAAGCTAAATGACGCGCTATTGGTGATATTTTTATATTTTTGTGTTAAAGTTGACACGTCATCTGTTTGTCATGTAATTTTTGTAATTCTGCTGTAATGTATACTATTGCATTAATTTAACAGCAATTTCAATTGACATCTGTAAAATTGTGTTATTGTTTACATCCTTTAATACTCTTCTTCAATACACAGTGTGGGAGTTTAGCAACTTAGTATTTCACTAAATATTGTACTGTGCGTATAACTGCACGAGACAAGTAAAATTTGATTTGTTACTACTGAATGTGCAGCAGATGTATAATCTTTATGCAACTAAGTCCTTTTGCAGTATTCTTTGGCTTCCTTCAGCTACAAGACAACATAACCGAAATACAGGATTAGCTTGAAATGGCATGAAATTGAGTGGCAGGGATCACCCACCTAGAACCAGGAAACTGAACTTGCACTTTAATCATAGTTGCTGAAAGTCCACAGCCATTAAACTGCAGCTACGTTTTCAGCACATTACAAAAGTGTACATAACTAGAACAATAGTTTACCATGCCACTCAAACACAAACAAGGGCATATTCTCTTTTCCTTTTAAGGCAGGGGTGTCAAACACTGCTCCATAGTGGTTGCTGGATTTTGTTCCAGCCACAACCTTAATCAGTAATCAATTACTGCTGCTAATTTAACAGATTTCATTTAAAAAAGTTTCAAACAATAACAAGCAAAGTGAGCCAACAAATAACCAGCAAACGTAAGAGGTCTCCTACCACCATTTTCACTCCAATCTACTATGTAGCTGTTAATGAAATGTGTTATTTTATCGTTTGGCTTCTTGGTGTCCTCTTTCTGTCACACCAGCCACTTGTAAAACGGATTTTCTTTTTTCTGAGATCACCATTCAAATGCTTTGCAAACCTGAGCAGATCAACATTTCTCAGAGGTTCACCGTCATCCTTCTCAAATATTTCACTCAGACAGAAAGTCACATAAGTTAATTGCAAATGAGAATTAAGTTAACCAGTTCATCTGTTGACTCGTTTGCCTGCCAGATAAATAAAAAAAAAATTAAACAATTTAGAATCAAAGCTACATATTGCAGATCTCTATAATTTGTGATTGGTTAACAATGGAAAAATAGGCTGGAATTAAAACCTACAGATATTGCAGCACTCCAGGAACCGAGTTTAAGAACATAAGAAATTTGACAAATGAGCAGAAACTACAGTCCATAAAGCTCATTTGTTTAGCTAATTGCTAGCTAAGCTGTCCAAATAACTCATCCTGATACTTCTTAAAGGTTTCTAGAAGACCTCCCACAACCCGTGGGGCAATCTGGCACCCCTGCTTAAGGGTATACTTGTTTAGCAAACATCTGTAACGGATGGGGAAACACACAACGAAAGTTTATTAAGATTTGAATTTGCCTTAGTAGAAGTTTTTTTATTTTCTTTGTTCATTTGATTTTTTTTCCCTCTCTGTTTGCTCCATTGACCGCATCTAGCTTGCAGTAAAATAATAAAAATAAAGACGCAAGTGCTAATTATAATGAAAGTACAGGATCAACAAGATATTCACAACTATTTCTTGTAAATAAGCAAGGGAAAAAATGTTCAAAATCACAGCGTATAAAACAGAGGTTTAAGCCCATTCAGAAATCGCACGAAGCCTGGTTGAGGTGGGTTCCTTAGATTCGAATGTCAGATTAACGAAGTAGTTCGAACAAAAACTTGGAACAAAATGAGTTAGATAAATTTGTACTTCCTTAAAACAAATTCAATCAGATTAAATATGCGTCCCGTAACGTGTGTTTTAAACTTTAATACTCGAATTAAAAGACTGTTTCATTTCTTCAAAAGGAAGGGCCCTGGCTACCATCCCCTTAAACTGTAAAAATCTCCTGTTGGAATAATTTCCTTCTACTGTACGAAATGTGTTCACGACAAATATTTACTTTTTCTATTAGTAACAATTTATAAATCAAATTAAATTTCAATCACGATTAACTTCCTGGTGTTCCGGTCAACTAGTGAACAGCACACAGAAAAAAATAAATAGCAGCAGCTTCGCTACTGTGATTCCTCACCTCCTTAAGGGCCCAAGAATTTCTAACAACTACAGTTACATTTTTATAAAGTTTTAATTGCCACGATTCAGAACATTAATCTATCCTGGGTACACATCTTCGTAATGTAGGCACGAAACCTTGATGTCGCTCAGTGCTTACGGACACTCGCTGAGCTGTGAACAACAAACCTCACGCAGATCTCCGGCCCCCCAGAACAACAGATTTGTGACGCCGCGGTTCTCCGCATCGAAAAGCGGCACGGATCCGGACCGATTTCGCCTCCTATTGTTTTTTTTTAACGCCCGCTTCATTCTCACCGTCAGATAACTGTGGTCGCTGCTGCCCTTCGTCAATCAAGATGCATCTCTCGGCTTTTGTTTCGGTCTGTAGGGAGGTGGGGGCCGCCATCTTTGCTCCGTCCACATGCAGCAGGGAGCCAGGCGCGACCAAACGAGTTCGCTCGCCAACGCATCAACGGCAAGACACAACTCCTAAGGCCCGACCAATCGAGCGCTCACGGACAGATGGCACTGCGTAAGAGAGGCACTAGACATAAGCAATCTATCACCGTGCTAAAGCGATTCGAGCAGCGCAACGCTTCGCAGGTGACTGCAGTTTAAGTTCAATGTTATTGTCCCTTAGAGTGAAAATTGGTTTCTGCAAGGTATACAGAGAGATCACAACATAACATTAAACATATATCAACAAAAACGCAGCCACCAAAAATAAACTTAGTACAAACACATAAAATGAGCAGTGAGCATAATGCATATGGTGAAACTTTTGATCAAGCATATTACACATTAAAATTAAACCAACATTTAAAATTAATTGATGAAAATGGTAAGTGCACACCCTATGATTTAAGCCTTGTGGGTGTTGGACTTATTTAGAAATTTAATAGCAGTCGAAATGAAAGAGTAGGCTATTTGAAACGGTTGTCCTCGAAACCTTGAACCTGTGACCTGACGGCAACAACTGGAATTGAGAACGTAGTGGGCGAGTTCTATCTGACAAAATACACTCAGTTTTCTGTAATTCTCGCTTGTTAAATAGGTCTGAGAGATTTGACTGTTTATTTTTTATTTTTTTTTTGCTCCATTTTACAATTTGATGTTGTTGCTGACATTAAATAATAAGTTTGGTATTTTCCATCCATTATCCAACCTATATCCTAACTACAGGGTCACGGGCGTCTGCTGGGGCCAATCCCAGCCAACACAGGGCGCAAGGCAGGAAACAAACCCTGGGCAGAGCGCCAGCCCACCGCAGAGCACACACACACACACACACCAAGCACACACTAGGGCCAATTTAGAATTGCCAATGCACCTAACCCGTATGTCTTTGGGCTGTGGGAGGAAACCCACACAGACACGGGGAGAACATGCAAACTCCACGCAGATAGGACCCGCAATGTGAACCCGGGTCTCCTAACTGCGAGGCAGCAGCGCTACCCACTGCGTCACCGAGCCGCCCAAGTTTGGTATTTTTCAAATCAAAATAATTTCTTCACAGACATGTCATATATGTTTTTATCGTGTGAAATTGTGTTCTACAGTTAAGTTCTTTCTATGCATTTAAAAATATATCTTGCCCACTCTGGCGCTTTACAATAGCGAAGGAAAATTTTTAATTACCAAATGTATCCATTTTTTGTTCAAGCCAAGACAGTTATGAGTATTGATTGGTGCCTTCTGTGTTTCCGACACACGTTTGTGACAATAAAAGGGATCTGGAAATAATTGTTTCATCAGGTATTTCTGGCACTGTTTTTCTTGTGGTAAGTAAACGTTTTCTAGTCGCTTGCGTGAATTCTAACATAAAAATGGATGTAAATCAAGACAAAACCAACCACGTAGCACAATAACTTTACTGTGATTTGGTCTGTCGGGTGGGAACCATTAGCTGGGCAGCCTAAAAAGTTGTTGAATAGGAAGACTAAGTGCTAAGTTATCACGTATGGCTGGTCTTCTTTTAAAATGTATGAATCTCATAATATTGGAGATTTTTGTTAATGAATGACATGTATAATCTATTTTACAATGTATGTTTAATTGCAAGACGATCAACATTCAACAGCTATTTTGGCTTGAAAAACGGATGTATCAAGGGAAATCTACAAAACTGTATCTTTACATGGTTAACTGGCAGGAGACAAAGAACACGGAAAAGAAAAGAATGCTCCACATTGAATGAGATCATCAGTGGAGCCCCCCAGGAATCTGTCCTTAGACTATTACTTTATATGATTTATATTAATAACACTGATTGTGGTATAACTAATAAACTTGTGAAATTCACAGGCAATGCTAAAACTGGTGGGATGGTGGATACTAAGGGAGTTGCAAAAGGAATTCAAAAAGACCTGGACAAACTTCACTGGGCGAACACTTGAAAAACGCAACTTAATGTAGAAAATTGCAAAGTGCTTCATGTGGGGGAAAAAGAACTTCAAATACAAATTCATGATAGGAGACACTGTCATACAGGAATCGACCTCTGAAAAAGATTTAGAGGTTTATGTTGACACATTTTAATTGATTAAGCAAGGTACAGAAGTGATTAAAAAGGTGAATAAAAGGTTATATTGTAAAAACTATTGCATATAAATTGTAGTGGGGCAAAATGATTGCACAGGACAAAATAGGAAGCTTGGGGTGCTAACTGGGCAACAAAACCCCATTTAATTAGAACAAAAAAATGCAGAAAAAGCAACAACAATAAGCACTTCAATGTGAAGTGTTAAACAGAAAACAGTCCTCTCATTTGGATGTTTGCGATATAGGTTTCAGGCTCGAATCAGCACAGAAGCTGGGTCGACATCAACATGTGACTCCATCCTCCGTCATCAGTCTGCGGACCAGAAGGGGTGGAGGCTTCTTTCGGACTGGTGCCCTTAAGGGGTGGTTTCTCAAGACTGTGAGAGAAGAAGGAGACAAGTCTGTTAGCGGCAGAGCCCCCTCTCGTCCCGGGGTAGTCCTACTTACTTTAGGTGAGTACGGAAGTTGACCCTCTGGTGCACATGCGTGACAAAATCAAGGAACATTATGCTCAAACTATTTAATGTACTAGTAAGACTGCATCTGGAGTATTGTGTGCAGTTCTGGTCACCACAATACAAGAAAGGCATAACAGCACTTGAAGCTGCCTTAAAATGACTTAAGGACTTTTCCCACTTGGACAGACTTGGGGGATTAAATCCGGTTAGTCTCGAGCAGAGCAGTCTGCATGGAAACCTAATCCAAGTACTTAAAATCCTCAAAGGTACTGACAAAGTCAATCCAGCAGAATTATTTTGTTTTAAGGAAACAATGGAAATGAAGGGGAAGTCCATTTGAGACTAAAGCCAAGCAGCACTTCTTTACACAAAGAGTTGTGGGAATCTGAAACAAACTACCAAGACTTGGAGTTGAAGCAGAAACCTTGACAACATTTAAGAAAAATGTGGATGGGATATTGGGACAGCTTAGCTACTAGCTGAAAAAGACAGGCCCAATGGACTGTCATCTGTCAGATTTCTTATGTATTTGGTAAGTTTTCAAGCTTTTCATCCGTGGCCCATAGCCTGCAATGTAAAGAGCTAACGTGAGCAAGATTTTTTCATGTGACAAATGCATATATAGCATGTTTGCGAAGAAATAACTTTGACTTGAAAAATACCAGACTTAAAATAATATTTCTTTGCATTTATATATTTTCTCACTACTCAAAGCACTTTATATAGGGAGCGGTGAGCCACTTCAACCACCACTAATGTGTAGCATCCACCTGGATGAAGCGACAGCAGCCATTTTTGACCCAGCACACTTAGCACACATGAGCTGTTAGGTGGTAAAGGGGTGAGAGATAGTTAGCCAATTAGAGACAAAGAATGATTGGGGCAAAATGACAAGGCCTCTATGGGCAATTTAGCCAAGACATTGGGGTAAACGCTGCTCTTTACGAAGGATGCCCAGGAATCTTTTATGACCACAGAGAGTCATACAACAAAGTTTTACAACATATCCGAAGGACAACACCATTTTTACAGCATAGTGTCCCCTTTACCATGCTGGGGCATTGGGATCCCCATTTACACCACAGGGTCAGAGGTAAACCTCATCATCATCTCTTCTAGGAGCCAAGCTTTTTCCTAGTTGGTCTCCCATCCAAGTATTGGCTGGGGCTGAACATGCTTAGCCTCAGTGGATGGCCTCTTCTGAAGTGCATCCTTTAAAATTTCCATGCCATCAGAACATCAATAAGACTGACTGAATACAAGATTTCTAACATACTAGCTGTGTAAGCCTGTACTGTAAAAAAACCCGGGCTCCTAGAAACCATGGATTCTGGCACTTTAATCAATGAATCGCATCGGTTGTGTATTAGCAGCTCCTCATTAGTTTCATTTTGCCAAGTGCTTTCCTCCGTTGTCTATCAGCGGCTAAGTGAGTTTTTCTCTCCTCGGAGGTCTAATTTTTCCAATGTGCTCGCCTTACTTATGTATTAGCAGCGGTGGTTTCACTTTGGCAACAGAGTCGCTTTCTTTGAGCTTCATGCTGTAACCCCGCACTTCCGGGACGGACAGACAGACACACTCACTTCTAGGCATAGATGTTTATATATAAGAACTGACATAATGGTAGGACTCACACTAAAAAGACCCAGCTTCCTTAGGCTGTGGCAGTGTTGTGTCCCTTTTTGCATTTTCATTAAAAATTATTTTTGGGTTTATGATTGTGCCTAGATATTTTATAACTGTCAACCATCTCCACTGCCTGGTCTTTCATGATGGGTTAAACAAAGTTCATTCCAAAATCAGTTATTAGGTCCTTAGTTTTTGTAATGCAGAAAAGACTGATCACACCAGTTTACAAAATCACCTACTACTGGACCATGACTAGTTTCATTCTCATTAAATAGACTTACAACACTTAATTAAGTAGGTTTATGGCTTTTGATGCACTGTGTGAAATCTGGGAAAGTGGCAATATCTTAGTAAAAGTCAAAATAAAGATACTGGTAATGTCTATGTTCTCTACGTGAGGATATGCCTGTGACACATGGACATTAAGAGAGAAGGACATTTCAAAATTGACTACATTTGAAGTTAGACATTACAGGAAGATTCTTTAAATTTGGATGGAGACAAAAGGTGACAAATGAAAGTATTATATAAGTTGTTGGGTTTCTTTTGGCACATATGCAGGAAGGGAAAGGAAAGGCTAATCAGAATTATGATGGATAGAAAAGGTAATTGAAAACCATGAGTAGAAATGACTATTAGCAGCAGAACAGACAGTAATACAGATGACTAAAGAAAGAACATCCATCCATTATCCATCCCGCTATATCCTAACACAGGGTCAACACAGGGTTCAATGCAGGAAACAAATCCCGGGCAGGACGCTAGTCCACCGCAGGGCTAAACAAAGAACAGGATTCTGGAAACCATTTAGAAAAAAACGAAACGCATCATTGGCCTCCATGGTCCATAGATGAACTACAGAGGATCTCTAAGTAGGCTTACAATCACTGAGTTAACTCATCCATCAATGTTAGATAGCCATTGTTCCATGCTGGCTTTTCTTTCTTTCTTTCTTTCTTTCTTTCTTTCTTTCTTTCTTTCTTTCTTTCTTTCTTTCTTTCTTTCTTTCTTTTTAAATAATTATGGGGTCATATGAATCACATCATCATAGCAAACAAAGCTGAATCAACCTTGAATGGAAAGCAGGGATAGTTGCAAACAAATTCCAAGACAGTTTTGAGTTAACAATACACCCACAGTAAGTCAATACAAAATTGACCTGGATACAAGAAGACCCAGTTAGAAATCCAACCCAGGTCCTTCAGCTTGACAGATAGTAACACTAGCCACTCTGTCACCATGTTAGCCTAGCAATAAACACCACACAATCATGTGTATTTTTGGCCACAGATTAAAAAAAAAAAAAAAAAATACAAAGATCATATTGTTAAAAGTTTTTGTCTGACTTTTAAGTATGCATTCTTTAAGGGTTTCTTCTAAAATTTGCAATAAGCCAAGTTTTAGTGATTGGTATTTATTGAAAGTTTGCAATTATCTGAAACTAAATTTTACCTGCACGACTTTGCTATTCACTTATCAAAAAGAGTAACTTAAGAAAAAAAGTCCCAAAGTGCATTTGATTTTTCTCCACCCACAACCCACAGTACCAGATACTTGTGTTAATTGCTGGAAACCCTTATGGAAAAAGGACGTAACCTTTGAAAAGGATTTAGTGCTTTAGGTTGACCTAACATTTTTAAAATCTAAGCTAGCATTTCTTAATAAATAAGGGCCCACAATCCCCAAGACTCCACCCCAGGGACTGTGGAATAAGATGTTTGATTTGAAAATACTAGGAGTTGGAAGTGACAGTCTTTAGGTATGTAAGAACCTCGAGTTCCTTGTAGGCTATAACAAACTGCCCTTTAACCTCCTTTCCTAGTTGTGTCCCCTCTTTCTCTCCCTGTGTTTCCCTCACTTTTTCATGAAGAAAGGTGCCCTCGTGGCTTATTTTTAACCTCATTACTTGGTTTTTGCTTTGATACACATTATCAACTGTGGGATTTTCTAAGGGTTGGTGTGTGCCTATCCTAATTGTGTCCAATCAATTGAATTCACCCCAGGTGAACTCCAAATAAGGTGTAGAAACATCTCAGTGACGATCAGCAGAATGGGATGCACCTGAGCCAGACTTCAAGTGTCATAGAATAGGGCCTGAACTCTTGTGTCCATATGATAGTTTATTTATGGTTTTTAATAAATTCGCAAAAAATATCTGAAATTCAGCTTTTGCTTTGTCATTCTGTAGTACTGAGTATTGCTTGATGAAGAAAAAAAAAAACTATTTTAGTATTAGGCTGCAATATAACAAGATGTGGAAACAATGACAGGGTCTGAATACTTTCAGAATCTACTGTAACTGAGACACATCAGTAATGATTTTTATTTAAAAAGTAAATGCAGTTTTATTTACTAAGGTACTTGTGTATTAAACGGACGGCATGACGAAGGAAAACATAAGTGTTTTAACAAATTCATAACATATTTATTAGGATTAAAAAAATATATAGAAATTTACAGAAATTGAAATATTGGGGTATTATAGACATTCATACGTTCAATTTTGAGGCCAATGGCAGCAAATTGAAGACGGGAGGTTGCATAAAGTTTCCCCCTACCCATTCTAGTGTTGGGCACCATGGTGGAGGTTTCACTGCCGTCCGTTTAGTACACAAGTACCTTTACTAATTTCAGTTTTCTCTGTTTTTTTAGTGTTTCCCAAGTTTGATTTGAACCACAGTAGTGAGAGACAAGGAGGGTAGTCTCCACCAGAGAAACAACCAATACATGCCCGATTCTCCCACACTGTGCATGAATCATCACCATTATAGCCAACCTGTCATGGCCCACAAGGTCCTCGAAGTTAACACAGATAAGACAGCTGCACCTCTAGTTCCTCAACACACCCAACAGAAGCAGATCAGGACATTGTGCCAGATATGTGAAGATACACACCAAAAAGCACACAATTTGTGCTGCATTCACTACCATTTACCGCAAATCCAGCTCCCCTGGCAATTTTCAGATAGTTCTTTGATGACCATGTCACCAAGACTTTATGCGACAACACTAAAAAATGCAGCAAACAATATGGACATGGGGTAAAATTCAGATGGACAGACATCACAACAGCAGAGGTTCTCAAGTTTTAGTTCCGATAATCCATATGGGGTGATGAACTAGCAATAGACAGGGTGGAAGACAGAAGACAGATAAGTGAAGGTGTTTATTACTAGGTCTGTAGTTGTGAGAGACTACAGCAAATGTGTAAGAGGAATGGTCACTTCTAACCAGCTGCTAGAGTATCATTCACAAGGAAATGTGTCCCATGAGGCAAGTGAAAGCCATGGGACTTTCAAGAGCTTGTCACAGCAGAACCACTGAAAGTTCTGTTAGATCATAGCTATCTCAGTGTGCCCATTTCACAAGTGAATGAGGGCAAGCATGGGATACAAGCAGCATGTACTATGTGGGAAAGCCACACTCTGTAAATCATAGGAGTATAAGAAGTCTCTGTGTGTTGAATAGGCCATGAACTGCTACTGGGAGTATCACTAGTAGGACTAATTTCTGAAAACCAAAAAAGAAGTAAAGGAACACTATGATAAGCAGTGTAATGATATGCTTTTATATGAACATCATACAGACTTGTTAAGTTTGCTTCTAGAAAGGCTCTGTTTTTCATTTTTTCAGTTCTGTTCATTTTATTTTGTTTTTTTTAATAAAAGAAGTTTAAAATGTTTTCTTACACTATTTTTATATTCATTTTAAATACAGAAAGTGAGAACAACCAAATAAGAAAATTCTAAACATCAAAAAGGAAAGAAGGGAAAATCCCTGAGCATCCAATATTAAACCTTATCCAATTCGCAGATGGAAACAGAACAGGTGCTTCGCTACACATCCTGATTAAAGCGGATTAGATACAAGTACAATTCCTTTTTCAAGAGATAATACAGGATAGAGAGGAGAGATTAATCTGAGCAGGTGAAAGTTCTAAAAGAATTAAGTTATAAAATAAATTCCTTCAGGTATGAAGTGAAAATTGTTCTTGGTTTCTCCAGCAAGATGTCAGACAGGTCTTTGTAGCTAAAGAGCTTATTGATATCATCTTCTTATAAATTTGATAAAAAGGACTATTGTGAAATATTTAGAAGTAGAAAAAGCTGTACAGAACAGAACAAAGAATATTGAACAAAGGTAGAACAATGTTCTTGCTCTGTTAATTTAGACCTCAGAGCAGCTGTTACAGAGCAAAGAGAGCATGCATCCAAATCATGTCAATTCAAGATGGCAAAGAAAGAAGCTGAACGTTTTGAAGAGTTTGTTCTGTTCAGCCTTCAAGAAAACCATTTCTTAAATCCAAAAAAGCATCTCTGGATGACTGTATTCAATAAGCCTTGAAGTTTATCATTTTGTTCTTTGACAAAATGTTTGCATTTAGTAATTATCAAGGACAACATGTCAGAACCTGCTACCACGTTCTTGATTGTTATATTTGCTGGACTAAGAATTAACGATTTTAGAGGAGTTTTCCCTCCCCAAAGGTATCACTGTGATTAGGTCAGACCGTAAATTCTTTAGCCATACTAGAAGCAATTCAGAGACAGAATTATTACATGCTAGAAACTGAAAAGCAAGGGTGAGTCATAGAGAGCAGCTAATTTGTGGTTATTTTCCAGTGAGCGCCGCAAACTATTTTCACCCATATTGTTATATAGTAGTGTTCATAACTAACATAACCAGAAAGCTGAACTTGTGCTGAGTCAGCAGACATAAAGCCCTTACTTTTAATGTAAAATATCACTACATTATAGTCAAATATAGTGAATATATATATATATATATATATATATACAAAAAAAGAAACGTCCCTTTTTCAGGACTGTGTATTTCAACAATAAGGTTTTAAAAATCCAAATAACTTTACAGATCTTCATTGTAAAGGGTTTAAACAATGTTTTCCATGCATGTTCAATTAACCATAATCAATTAATTAACATGCACCTGTGGAATGGTCGTTAAGACCTTAACAGCTTACAGAAAGTAGGCATTTAGGTCACAGTTCTAAAAACGCAGGACACTAAAGAGACTTGTCTACCGACTGTGAAAAACACCCAAAGAAAGATGCCCAGGGTCCCTGCTCATCTGCGTGAACATGCATTAGGCATGCTGCAGGGAGGCATGAGGACTGCTGATGTGGCTAGGGCAATAAATTGTCATGTCCGCACTGTGAGACGCCTAAGACAGCGCTACAGGGAGACGGGAAGGACAGCTGATCATCCTCGCAGTGGAAGACCACGTGTAACAACACCTGCACAGGATCGGTACATCCGAATATCACACCTGCGTGACAGGTACAGGATGGCCACAACAACTGCCCGAGTCACACCAGGAACACACAATCCCTCCATCAGTGCTCAGACTGTCGGCAATAGGCTGAGAGAGGCTGGAATGAGGGCTTGTAGGCCTTGCAGGTCCTTACCAGACATCACCAGCAACAACTCCGCCTATGGGCACAAACCCACCTTCGCTGGACCAGACAGGAGTGGCAAAAAGTGCTCTTCACTGATGAGTCACGGTTTTGTCTCACAAGGGGTGATGGACGGATTCGTATTTATCGTCGAAGGAATTGAGCACGTCTGGGACCTGTTGGATCGCAGGGTGAGGGCTAGGGCCATTCCCCCCAGAAATGTCCAGGAACTTGCAGGTGCCTTGGTGGAAGAGTGGGGTAACATCTCACAGCAAGAACTGACCAATCTGGTCCAGTCCATGAGGAGGAGATGCACTGCAGTACTTCAAGCAGCTGGTGGCCACACCACATACTGACTGGTACTTTTGATTTTGAGCCTCCCTTCATTCAGGGACACACTGTGAAACATTTTTAGTTTATTTCTTATGGTGTTGACTCTTTTAGTGTTCATACAAATATTTACACATTAAGTTTACTGAAAGTAAAAACAGTTGGAAGTCAGAGGACGTTTCTTTTTTTGCTGAGTATATATATAGTGAAATTCCCCTTGGGATTGATAAAGTATCTATCTATCTATCTATCTATCTATCTATCTATCTATCTATCTATCTATCTATCTATCTATCTATCTATCTCAAACACACCATACAGTATATACCTTAGTGTAGGCTGTTTTATAAAAAATTAATTAATTAGAAGTTCTGCTCCTTGTACTTGTCATAATTCTGCTGTATCTGAGATTCTTTCAAGGCTATATTTTACTTTTCTGGGAAAAATCAACATTTCATTTCTTAACATCTACTTAATATTGCACATACATACACATTCAAATGGTACTAGTTTAGTTGCTGTTGCCAATGTTATTTATGACTCATGGTTTAATAACATGTTTATTAAAGGAAATTATAATCAATTTAATATTCTTGATTTGCAATTTAATTCAAATAATCCAAAAAAAGAAACAGAAAATGAAGTGACTCTTGTGAATTTAAACTCTGAATTTCAAAGAAAGGTAAAAGTTAAATTATTATAAGACTCCAAGACAAAGGAAAGAGAGCTGGAGCCACCTGCCTAAATAAATGAGTATGAGGAGTTAATTTATAAAAACAGGTTGATCTGCAGCCACTGTGGCTCTCTGGAGGAGGATTTGCAACCAATGTCCTAGAGGTATTAAAGCATGCAGTAGAATAAAAAAGGAAAGGGGGATTGGTTTTCACCTTGCACTCAATGCTTCCAGGATAAACCCCAGATCTCCACCACCCTGAATTGGGAAATAGATGGAAAAATAGTTTCAAATCGGTTCATATTACCTGTATAAACTTTGCACCCCTGTCCAGAACTGTGTGTAGCATTTCTTATAGTGCTTTCTAATGAGGCTTAACCAGATTTGGATTATTTCGGCTTCGGAAGTGCAAATATTAGCTTAGCTGACAAGCAGATTTAAATCACTGACAAGGATAATTAGGTCAGTTAATAACCAAACAATAATGAGATGTTAGGTGTTGTCTTCATTAATTATTGGAGTTCAGATAAAAGTGCACTTCTATACAGCAGCGTAGGTGGACAGGGAGTGATATACTCTGTCACTGTGAATGGTGTCCTAGAAATAGATTCTCCAAAGGCCTGAGAATGAGAGACCCTGGTGGGCTGACAGGTGGGTCTATGTTGCACTGAATTAAAATTAGGCTGTTATGCTTCAGCCAGGGTCTCATCCCTGGCTCAGGTATGTTTTGGTTATTTTTTTTTTATTTTATTTTATAGAAGTTGTTGTTAATTTTGTTTTTAGTTTTGTTTTGTCTTTAATGTATTTATCTAATATGTTAATATTTATGGATTACTGTGTAATTCTGTATTATTTTAATAGTAGTTTTAGTTCTTATCTGCCCTGTCTCCTTTATGTTGAGCCAATGGCAGCTTGGTGACTGTTACATCTAAAGTGCTGTCCTTACTGCTGTTTTAGCATTGCACTTTTGATATGGATTTATTATATATGTTTGCTATATTTTTGCTCTTTTTTGTTCTACTTTGATTTTCGTTATTCTGTTTGAACTGATTAATAAATTTGTTAAATATAAGGAACTGCATTTTGTGGATTCTTTATACCAGTAGGATTTGTTTTTGTTACATTGTTTTTCCTCTCTTCCTTTGAAGTATAAGTTTGGTATTTTTCAAGTCAAAGTTATCTCTTCAGAATTATGGTATGTATTAATTTACTACCTAATTTGCATTTGAAAATAGAAGTGAGGGGTGCTGGGGTCCAAATATAACAACAAAAAAAAAATTACCAATATAGTCAAGAGAATGTGCCTTGCCTTCTGAGGTATGTGCTTGAGACAACAAAAGTAAACTGTAAATAATACATGTTGCACAGAATTTTGTACTATTTTTTTGAAGTAAGGATATGTTTCCTATTTGCTCTTCTGCTTGCCGTCATGGATGGAGTTTTGACATTTATCATGGGCACACTCCTAATGCCAGCACACATACTTAATGATATCAGAGCTTATTCCGACATCTCCAGAAAAAATCAATTGAATTATTTTGCAAAGATATTGCATGCTGTTGCCATTATCATTGTACGTGTACGTGCTTCAGTAGTCTAGTGACAGCTAGTGAAAAAGAGAGGTTAAGCACACACAGAATGCGCAATCAAGAGACAAGAACTGAACTAACATTATAAGCATACAGATTTAATTAGGTTAAAGTTTAGAACAAATATTTTAATATAGGTAGGGTGGGAGCACATATATGCCATTCCTGCTTCACAGCACTAGGGTCTGCACAGGGCCTGCACTTTCTCCCAGTGTATTTACAGATTGATTGGTGTCAGTCAGTAACTGTAAAAGATTACCTGTTTTAACACGGAATACCAGAGGTGGGGATAACACTTTACATTGAGTGTCCATAATTACACTGTAACTACTATGTAATTACCTGTATAAGTACAATGTAACTACAAGTTATTACTCCGTACTTACTGTGTAATACAAAGTAATGTTATAGTTAATTACTCAGTTGTCATTGTTATTCCACAGTTTATATAATTACAATGTAACAATTTATCAGATCCAAAAACAAGTGTACTTACATAGTTACATTGTATCTGTACTTTCAAAATGTAATAAAAACATCAAGGTATGTAACTACAACTATGTAACAGATGTTCCATGGTCTGGGCAATTGTAATGGAGAATTGCAGTGATAACTGTATAGGTTTTCGATGATATTTCAAGATCTGTTTTAAATGCTGAAAACACCTTTGCAAAATAATTCACGCTTTTGCCTCATAGATCCATTACCCTGAGATGGAATTCTGTCTGGAGGCTCCAGCAGACCCCCGTGACCCTGTGTTAGGATATAGTGGGTTGGATAATGGATGGATGGATATGTGTGTAAAATTTGTACGTTCTACCCATGTGTCCCTATGTCTTCTTCATGGGTTTTACTGCCACATCCCAGGGACATGTAGGTTGGGTTACATGGCCATATGTGTAAGAGCGTGAGCGCTGGTATGTTTGTAAGTGGGCCTTGTGAAGAGATGGCTCCCCATCCTGGGCTGATTCCTGCCTTGTGTCTGGTGATGCTTGGAATGGCCCTGCGGCCCTGTGTACCTTGATTGAATGATGCAAGTTTGGCAGTATTATGTTAGGGATGGGTATAATAATAGCCCAAAAAAATCAACAATAAATAGTGTAACACAACTACAAGAATGTGACAAATGCTTGTTTAAGCAAAACATGTCAAGGAGGTGGCCCTCTAGATTTTGGGAAAAAGCGTTAACCATTTTGCAAAGGCGTTTTTCACCATTTAGAAAAGATTGTGAAATATCATTGAAAACCTATGCAGTTATCACTGCAATTCTCCATTACAATTTCTCAGACTATGGAACATTGTTACATAGTTGTAGTTACATAGATATTTTTATCACATTATGTAAGTACACTTGTTTTTGGATCAGTGATAAATTGTTACATTGTAATTATATAAACTGTGGAATAACAATGACAACTGAGTAATTAACTATAATGTTACTTTGTATTACACAGTAAGTACGGAGTAATAACTCATTGTTACACTGTACTTATACAGGTAACTACATAGTAGTTACAGTGTACAGTAATTATGGACACTTAATGTAAAGTGTTACTGCTTCCATTTTTCTGGGTATACAGAATGCATAAAGACTTAGTTAAGGTGTCACACTTTTTTCATTGATTACTGTCTAGCTGTCTACAGAATGCAGATAGCAATTCAGATCTGGATATCAACATTCAATAATGTCACTAACAGAATCTGGAGATGGGTTGTTGAGGTGAAAATCATACACTGGAGCAAACTGCATCTACAGGGCTGAAAGATTGTTCTGGTGAGTGAGTGAGTAGAAGCGGACGGCCAGTCTACTTGTAAAATGGCTGAATCTTACAAAAATGATTGGCTTTTTATTTCTTCCTAAAATTACATGGATGCACTGTTTTGTAATATGTGTACCATCTCAAGACATGGATCAATACTAAATAAAATTCAAATTGGTGTTTAGTAAGATTTGGCTTTTGTTTTCACATTTGGACCCCAATACCTTCCCCTCCATTTTAAAGCGCAGCAGGCTTGAGATTTCAGAACACGACTGGAAGTAAAGTACAGGGTGAGGCAGAAAGGACGGACGTCCTTGAAATGGCTAGAACTCACCACTAGGTGGAATGACAGATGTGCGGCAGGTGGCGTTAGGTTCTCGAAGTCTTAGCATTTTTTAAATTTTCTTTTTAGTTGAAGCCATGGAGCCGTGGACAACAGAACACCGAGTTTTTGCATACGACTGTTTTGTCAAGAACAGCCAATCTATTTCCGCAGTTCAGCGTGAGTTTCGTTGCCATTTCAATATACCCCTGAAAATGTGGAAAGCATACGACTTACTAGCCCTGCTGCGCAGTCCAAGTCGATCTGCTCGGAGGCATTCTTCTGAACTTGGCCTCAGTAATCGTTCGGTAAGGTGTATGTTGCATTTAGGCCTGCATTTCCATCCCTACAAATTGTCAAATGCTATTTCAATATGAATGCAAATCTTTCAATAAATTTCTTTGTAAGAAAAAAATTTGTGATTTTGTAAAAAAAAAACGTCCATCCTTTCTGCCTCACCCCGTACATAGTTATAATATCCAAGTAAGGGCCAGAACCAGGAGAACAACTATTAGTAACCAAAGTCAAGAATTGCAAGGCAAAAGTCAAAGTCAGAAGGACTGCAGAGAGTTCAAAAACCAGAAAAACAAAACAAAGAAAATATTTTGAATCGTTTGAATTGTTTTGTAATCCATATAGCCAGATAAGGAAGTATATATACTTAGATGACCTTTTGTCCAGCCATGGTGTGATTGACAGGTCCATAACTTCTGAAGACAAAATCATTCTGGGAAGTCTTGGGAACAGGAATCAACTATAGCACCGTTAAAATGGTGGCGATACAATGATTTAAATCAAAAATCAAAATCAAATCCAGAAGTATTATTTAAGAATTAATTATAGCAATGGATTCCTTGGGGTAAAAGAAAAACTCAACGGGGGCAAATATTTACATAGATAACCCCTAGGCAGACAGAAATAACATAAATATTTAAAATAGGAAATCCTGGCAAGTGCAGGAGCAGGCTAGATATTAATAAATTGGTGAAAATTAAGAAAAAATATATAATTGAAAATTATAAAAACTTAGTTTACCAAATGAAATGGTGTTCTAAATATACCATGATAGTGATGAAATAATGTTAACTTGAAAAATACCAAACTTATCATTTAATGGGCATTTTTGAGATATTGAGTAGAAGCCTAAGTCCCATTTTAGGGCCTAAGTTTGGGGACAAGCTGCTTTGGGTGTTGGCTACTCACTGGATACAAACCTACAAGGGAGGTTGCTTTGTTTTTTGATGTGTATTTGAGTTCTTCGCTCCAATATTGAGCTTTATGTGTGGGCCGAAATTACAAAACAGACAGCCTGGACACTCCTTTACAGGTCTTTCCCATTAATATCTGCTTCAGGCTGATGAGTACAGGTTCACACGAGGGCAAATAAAAAGTAGTCTAGTTTCCCACACTGTAGCCTGCACAAGCCTTCCTGACTATGGAAGTAATTCTGCTGTTTGACACGCAATTAAAGCTTGGGGAAACAGTAGGAGATATATTTTTTTGCATTAAGCCACTTCATTATTGAATATGAGGTGAGTGTAAGGTTAATGTCATGCAAAAAAAGTCCAACTGCACCAAAGCCACATCTTTCTAATAGGGCCAATTTGGACTTTTGACAAGAATATCCTGATGTGTGTAGTACACTGAATTTTGAAGCAGGGATGTAAGCTTGGCAAAAAAGAAAAACCACACTTCAGAGAGAGAGGGAGAGAGAGAGAGAGAAGTGCAAAATAAGAAGGGAAGCTGATTTGTGTTACTTGGCCCAAGTATTTTCTGTGCACACATTCTCCACATGGCCATCTGTTTTTTCTCTGGCTCCTCTGGTTTCCTCCCACACATCCCAAAGATGTGTGTGGTAGTCTAATTGGCAACTCTGAATTGGCAGTGTATGAGTGAGTGTGGCAGCTTGCCCTGTGATTGACTGGCATCTGGGGTTGGTTACAGCTTTTGATCTGCAAAACTGCATTAAAACAACTATGTTCAGAAAATGAATGACAGATAAAGAGTGGTGAGCTCATACTGTATCTATATGAAGAATGTGTTTTCTCCTTACTTACTCCTTACTATAGTATAATGAAATCCAGTAAAATATTAAACATTGCAATGAAAGTGTAACCTCAAAGACAGGCCATTCAGCCCCTTGAACATGATGCCTGTGTACTGATTTGAGATGTGAGGAAAAATTGACAAGCAACTGAATCATTTGTCACCAAACATCCATCTAAACTAGAGTAAGACATTTTATAAAGGAAAGTAAAATGAAAACTTGACCTAGGATACTGCTGTCAGGTGGGATCATTTATTACATCTAAACCTGCAATTTTGTTGGTAAAGTGGTGTAAATAATACAAACAACAGACAAAAAAACATTAGAATGTTTCTTTCCCACTGAGAAAGCTTTGTTTCACGCTGCTACGGTGTATGGTGGATTTCTCAGGCATGATATAGGTCCACAGATTCTCTCTTGAGGGCAAGGTAAATACCAATAAATCCAAAACAATTCTGAGTGAGTAAGCTCAGGGATGTGCAGGTAGATAAGCCTGTGGCATACTGGATAATGGACTACCTGTCTGGAACAGTCCCATCACCTTTTCCTTTCACTCTGTACTGTATAACACTAGGCCATGTCACTTGCAGAAGGTTTCTGCACTAATGGGGTGTATTGACAAGGGGAATAAAACAGAGAATACGAGTCATGTAGAGAACTCTGTTTCTTGGTGCAAAGAGAATTATCTGCAACTTAAAATCAACAAAACCAAGGTTATTGATTTTTAACCACACCCAAGATCCTCTAGGTCCAGTCACTGTTCATGGAGTGGATGTGACGATGGTGTACATCTAAAAAGTACTTAGGGGTTCACATCAATGACAGGGTGGACTGGTCTCGTAACAAAGAGTTATATAATAGAGGTTCTTTTTTCCCTATGAGGCTGCTCTCCTTTAATGTGGGAAATCTTCTATCTTCTATAACTTTGTGATGGCCAGTGCAATTTTCTATGCTGCAATGTACTGGGCCAATGACATCACTTTATGAGAGGCCCACCGAATCAAAAAAAGTAGGCTCAGTTATGCAACACACTCCAGACCCTCTGGAGGTAGCAGTATGCTTTTATAATGCCTAACTGTGACTGTTGTTTTGTCTTTGGCCAAATCAGACGTTTTTCTTTCTTTTTAGTTATTTTAGTGTATATATGAGAGGGAAGGGAGTAATTGTTTGTTATTATTTATTTATTGTGCTTCTGTAAAAAGTTACATTTCCCCCAGGGACAAATAAAGTGCTATCTATCTATTTATGCATCCACTGGTGAAGCATTTCCATACTGATAATAGCACAATTATCCAAAACAATTCTTGAGTGGCTTCTGTGTTTTTCTAGCACCAACATCAATGAACTATTTGACTGAATTTCCCATGGAATAATGGTGCCACATCCCTTCAGCATTTTTAGATATTTTCTGAAACTACACCAAGGTGAACTGAAGCTGCGCTGGCAGAGTTAAATTGCTGAGCAGTGTATTAATGCAATTTTCATAGAAATTTCCTTATAGTTGTCAATTACCTGTGACAGGGCTCTTTCACTCACAATAATTGTTATACGCAGATAGAGAAAACATGTTTACACGTTAGGTATTCATTATAAAGCACCTATTAACAGTTCATAAACATTTTTAATTCTAAACTATCATAAAAATTGAAGATACTTCCTCCATCCATCCATTTTCTAACCCGCTGAATCCAAACACAGGGTCACGGGGGTCTGCTGGAGCGAATCCCAGCCAACACAGGGCACAAGGCAGGAACCAATCCTGGGCAGGGTGCCAACCCACCGTAGTTGAAGATACTTATTATTGTTAATAATTGTTACTATCATATTGTTAATGTTACAATAATTTGTCATTGTTGTGTATCATGTAAAAGAGACACTTATAATCTGTTTAGTAATATGCAGCCTGTTAATTGCTGCTTACACTGGACACCTAAACTAAAATATTATGAAAAATATATGCATGAAATGAAATACGAGTTTGTGTGAGATCTGGATTGGTATACAGTGGATGTTACAATGAAATATACAGTAACTTCATTGCATTTTAGGCTGTTTAATTTCACTCTTCCAAAATGATTTACATATCTTTTTGGAGGTCCTGCTGTTCAAGTTATTTTTTGTTTAGATAAACTGAAGAAATCTATATCCTGGGAGTCTGAAGAGTTTTTTTGTTTTTTTTTATGCTCTTTGCCATGCTGTGATTGACTCAAGTTGCTACGTTTCACCCTTTTCTGCTATTGTGCTTTCTTATTTGACAATGGTATTTAATCGTGATTATTTTCACCACTTGAAATCTACTAAAAATTCTTTTGTTTTCTTGAAATTTATTAGCAGATAACTTGGGCTGCAATCATTTTGTACTTGTGCTTTAGTTTTTGACTACAATGTTTGTTTAACTCCTTTATTACTCTTCTTTGATATATTTTGTGTTCTGATTTTTCTGCCTACACTTGAAAACAATGGCATTTGGCTGTCCTGTTAGAATGTTTGCCTTATCCATACATCTTAGCTGATTCAATATTGTTTCTGTATCCTCCAATCACTCATCATACAACCTCTGATTTCCCTTTAATCGATTCCACTAACACCACATATTCTTTCACACAGGCACAAGTCCTCAATGTCAGTCTAATCCAAGAAGCTCATCCAGAACAAAAACTGGCAGCTGCAAAGTAGGGAAGTCCTGGCTTGTATGAGTTACATCAGCTCATGGTGGTCACACACTAATATCAAACCTTTTTTTAACCCAATACCTCAAGTGATGTTAAACTTTTTTCTTATGTTTATCTGACTACAAATTGCATATGACCTTGAATGTTTGCTTACATTCAGTCTTAGTGCCAGCCTTTGTGTTTTTCCAGTTACATGACATGAAATATGTACAAATTCTTCCTGTAACATCTGAAACAATTTATCTTAGCCATAGTGTCCAGTTTTGTCAATGGCAAAAGCAGCATGGGCAAAATTTGAATATTTCACCTAACTTACTCTTTATATGACACACACTTCACTTCAATTTCTTTAGCGATTTTCTGAATTAGGTATATCTTGTCACTGGTATTTAGCCAGAAATAAAATTGCATGTTTCACTTAAATTGGTTTGCATTTGTTATCTCATTTTGAATGCTTTCATTAATTAATTCTTTCTTAAATGGAAAGCCAGTATGAGACTGCAACTAACTTGATCATTGAAGATGTTCCACAAAGGTCCATGCAGACCAGTTAAACGTGTTTAAGAAACCACATTTGAAATGAGAATCCAAAGAAAGAACACTAAATTGCTCAAGAACAAGTGTTTCTAACAAAAGTCATTCTTTTTTTTTAACAGTTTTCACATGTCTTTAAAGGTGAGGTGACATCATTCAAGATGGCTACCATGATATAACCATCAACAGGTAGCACCAGAGTAACTAAGCAATCCAAAATGTAGACGATCGTAACAATACTGTAATAAAGGTAACAATATAAACAAAACAAAATGAATCATCATCTGCTGAAACCTCAAACAGAGACAAAGTGAAATGTAATGAAATTGTATCTCCTCTCCTGATCAAGTCAACAGAATTAGTACAAAGAAAGACGTCTCAATTGGTATGTATCATAGTGGTTGTGGAGGTGGAAGTGGACTTGGAACATGGCGGCTGGTGAAAATCCTTTTTTCCTACTCATTGTGAGAGGTGAAGAAATCATTTACCCTACCTTGTTTTCTAAAGGTTGCACTCTACTTTTTACAGTTTATATAAAGTACTTCAGGACAGTGTTTTCCAGGTAAGACATTAGCATATAACAAATAGAATAGTAAATTATAAGGCTGCCAATTTAGTCCTCACCTTATTAGCTGACAAGTTACTTCAATGGTCTGTGATCGGACAGTATGAAAGGCATGGAAAACAACTTCTGAATAGTTACAGACTTTAAGGTTCAGTAGGGGTATCAAGATTTGGGAATCCTGTAATTCGATTCAAAATCGATTCTTAAATAAATACAAACATTGGGGCAGCATTTTTTTTTTTTGCTTTTTTTGTATATAAGAACATAACTAAGCTCATTTATTTAGCTGTTCCAGCAAGTGCATTGTGTGCTAAGTGATGGATAAATTTGTATTTCTAGTCTACTGCAACATGAAACATTATTAGTTGTTAAGCTACAGTAAATGGTCTTGATGAAGGTCAGTGGCTGTCTGACTGAAACACTGACAAATAAAGCAGAGATTAGTGTATTTTGTGTATGCAGCTTTTTAATTTGAAAATTTGACTGACAAGAGGTGCAAGGAACCGTTTTTTCGCTGACATCATCTCAAAAAACTCTGGCGATCAACGTGTCTTATACAAAACACTAAATGCTGTCCTCTCTCCAGCCGTAACTGTTTTCTCTGCTGCCTCCACTGCTCTTTGTAATCAGATCCTCACGTTTTTTCTGGATAAGGTCACGAACATTAGATCCCAGATCTCCATTTCTTCTTCTGGCTCTGTTGATTTAGCCGCTCCTGCGCATGGTTCCCTCACCAGATTTGAACCTATTTCGCTCCCCCATCTGGAAAAAATCGTTGCCTCAATGAAGCCTTCGGGCTCTCCGGACGATGTGGTGCCGTCCAGACTGCTGAAAGATGTGTTTCCTGTGATTCGATATGATGTCCTAAAGATCATAACTAGTAGTCTATCCTCGGCTATAGTTCCTCATGCTTTCAAACACGCAGTTGTACATCCAATTGTGAAAAAACCTGATCTTGACCCTGCCATTCTTTCCAATCTTCGTCCAATCTCCAAGCTACCTTTCTTGTCAAAAATACTAGAAAAAGTAGTTTATGAGCAATTAACTCATCACCTACAGGACCATCAGGTAATGGATCTTTTTCAGTCAGGCTTTAGGCCCCAACACAGCACAGAAACCGCGCATTTACGTGTCCTAAATGACGTCCTTTTGGCATTGGACTCAGGATTCCACGTGGTTATGGTTCTTCTCGACTTATCTGCTGCTTTCACACAATCGACACCGACATCATGATCTCCGACTCAATCCTGGGCTGGTGTATCTGGCTTAGCCCTCGACTGGTTCAGGTCATATTTCTGCAACAGGACTCTCAGAGTCATGCTAGACGATTTTTCATCTGAATCAGTCCCACTCCCATGTGGGACTGATCCCCAGGGTTCCATTTTAGGGCCACTACTTTTTCAATCTACATCCTGCCTTTAGGTGCAATTTTTAGAAAGCATGCAATTTCATATCACCTATATGCTGACGACTGCCAAATTTATTTCTCCCTCAAGCCAACTGACTCCACCAAACCTCTCCTCGACTGCCTATCTGACATTAAGGACTGGCTGGCTGTAAACTTCCTTCACCTGAACGATTCAAAACCGAGGTCATTGTTTTAGTCCCGACTGCAAACAGGCTCCACCCCTTGGCCTCGTTTCTCTTCCCATTCCAGTAACTTCGTCTGTCTCCAATCTTGGAATCAAAATGGATACGCTCCTGAAAATGGATGCTCAAGTCAACAGCACAGTAAAATCCTGCTTTTTCCATCTAAGGCGAATCGCCAAACTCAAGCCTATTCTTTCTAACCACCTCCTGGAATCAGTAATTCATGCATTCATTACGTCCCGGCTTGACTACTCTAATTCCTGCCTTTTTGGTATCAGTAAAGCCACACTTTCTAGACTCCAACTGGCTCAAAATGCGGCTGCAAGGCTTCTAACTGGAAGTAGCAGAATCCAACACATTTCACCAATTTTGAAAACCCTTCACTGGCTGCCGGTTAGATTCAGAATCGATTTTAAGATTCTCCTCCTAACCTATAAGGCATTAAACGGTCTAGCCCCCGCCTATTTGAGTGTCTTGCTCCATTGTCACAATCCCCCTCGTGTTCTTAGATCCACAGATCAGCTGCTCCTAACCGTTCCCAAGGCACGTTTTAAAGCTCGTGGTGAAAGGGCTTTCTCCGTCTGTGCACCCAGGCTCTGGAACTCCCTGCCCTTAGTGGTTAGGCAAGCCGCTTCAGTCGCCACATTCAAATCTCGCCTAAAAACGCACTTCTTCACATTGGCTTTTAATTCTTAACCTGTTTCATTTTCCACTTGTCTTTTGCTATTTTCTATTTTATTTGGTCCCTTGACCTGTTTTTAGTATCTCTGTTTTAATTCTCTCTTAATGTTTATTTTTAATATTTTGCTTTTAGTCCTGCTTGTTGTAACTGTATAGCGCTTTGGTCAGTTGTAATGCTGTGTTTTTAAGCGCTCAACAAACAAATATGGTATGGTATGGTAACGTTCTGTAATAATGTGACTAATGTGGCTCTGAGGCAAATGGTTATATTTCTTAATACAAAATTATAACAGTTGCACAGATAAAACAGGTAGCAGCACTTGGAATAATATCGTGATTATGTCTTATTGTAAATACATGAATCAAAAATAACAAAAATGTTCAATAGATAGAACTGGTACAAGTATTTTCTACATCTAATTAACGAAACACAATATTCATTTATAATCAAGGATATACAGTACATGTAGAGAACATCTGTCTTCAATGTGTGACGTGGCGGCTACAGCAGCTTTTGTTTCTCCTCCAGGGCATGATTACGAATTGTGCTGCAGTGGAAGAATCCAGTGATTCACCAAATCCTTCCCAACAGTCATAACATCGAGAGCAGCTGCTGAGCTTGCTGAGGAGCTAGGTTAAGTGCAAAACACCTGACGTGTCTAAAGTTGCCCAACTGTGCAGATGCTGGCAATGTTAACAACATTATTGGAAACAATAATCAGATCAGTAGTGTTTTTGTCATGAAAACTGTGGTGGAGCCATACCATAATTTTTCTTTTTGTATACAGGTATCTCTAATGTTTACCCTAACTTACCTATCTAATAATATCTGTTCCACACTTGCTAATGACTTTGGAGACATGCAAGTTCATGGATTCTAGACTTCTACTTTTCTTACTAATCTGCAAAGTTCAGGTTGCTCAGGTGCACACACACTCAAGGGTAAACAGAGAACACTGAAGGGGCAATTGAGTTAGCCCCACTATCCAGAAACAGGCTGGCAACACTCATCACAAAAACAATTTCAAATACTACAAAAAACAATAAGAAATGAAATTTAAGTATATGATGTCAAATTGAAAAATACATTCTTTATGAAGACAAAGCTGAGAGTTTTTATAAACATTTTAACAATAAATTACTGAGAGAATCGTATTGCTTATTTTGCAGAACATCTTGTGGCACTTTGCCCCAATGGTCTTTAATGCATATATGCCACTGAATCAGGATGGTGCTTTATTTACCATAGCTAGAGCCTCCTGTGTTTTTGCGCTGGATTTTTGCCTTGGTAGTTCTTCCCTTAAATCTTCATTTTGATTTTTGTACCAAAATGAAGTCACAGGAAACAAGATGCAGTGAATATGGGGGGTTCGAAGTAACAACCACATTCTTTTTGGTCAAAAACTCTGACTGACAACGCATTGTGTGCAGGTGCTTTGTCATATGTGCAAAATCCAGATATGGATGCACCACTTTTCCTGTAGACACCTCAGCATTTCAATGTAATGTCTCTGACCAACAATCTGTCCACAGTGACAAACTCTTTATGAACAAGTCTATCAAAGCTGAAAATTGTGATAATTTTTGATTGTTCAAAATCTACCGCTGTGGGTGGTAGGAGAAAAAAATTGCTAAAGTTATGTGCATGATTGTAGAATAAACACTAGAAATACACATTCAATGAACTTACCACAATGCCACTTGGCAGACTGATTAAGCAGACTATAGGTATATGATACTTAGTGGCAAATTTGCTAATTTACCATTTTCTCGTGCTATTGCACGATTCTGGGAATTTCTGAATCCCCCTCATATTGCCTTCAAACAATTTGTTTCTCTTAACTCAGCATTTGTTTTTCTCTTGCTGAGAGGAACACTTCACAGCCATCTGATTATTTCCATATCACTCCTTTCCAACTCTGTTTCACGCTTCATTATCAACATCTCAAACTCATACAGTATAAAACTACTCTAACTGCTAACCTAAACTTTCTCTTCTAATATCATAAATAATCTTTTAAAAGTCAGAACATCTTCCAAGTAAATCACACCCTTTTGTCAGGATTAGGCTTGATGGAATCTGCTTCTATGTTTTTATTTTACTTGAAATTTGCCCCAAGACTTCCCTATCTTTGCCTGTTGATGTGCAATAATAATCATGCCGCAGTCACATGAGGAGAAGTGCAAGACAAGTAATGAAGGTTTGACCATAATGAAGTTGTGAAATAAATGCAAATGGGTAGCAGGTAACACTTCTGTAAAATACCAGTTGAGTAATAGATGGTTAGTAGACTCTCAAGACAGATACAAAGTCAAGTCTCTATATTTTTAAAGCATACGTGGACTTTGTTTGTATGCCCCATTCAATTTATTGGGACCCCATCCACACTAAACTTCTGTCTTAAAACACAACATGTTTATTATTAGTAGATATCTGTTATTGCTTTCTTATTCATTTCTTATAGGTGTGGAGGTTAGGAAACACTGATGGAATCTGAAAATTGTTTTCAAATTCCTTTGAGGTTTAAGGATACTGAAATGATTATAGGGATAAAATGGACATGTCATATTTTTTGCTGTTGTTAACAGACTCTGTATTTACAGTTCGCCAAAAATCTGCGGAAGTGCTATATTTGATAGCTGTCAGTAAAGGTTGAAATTTTGTTTAATACAGTACATTTTTACTGTTTCACTATTTTACTAAGCATTTGAATATGCCTGCATGCTGCATTCATTTGCTATAGAAAACATAGAGATAAAATTTCATAGGACTACTTTTCCAAGAGGTAGCTTACATTTGTATAATTCAAATGATATTTTCTTCATCCCTATTCGGGGTAATGACATAATACTGACTTGTCACTTTATTTCAATTTATTAAAAAAAACATTTCAGCAAGAAATGACATCTGGCAGTCAATGGAATACCTGCTTAATGTATTTCCTTTGCTTTTTACTTTCATATAAATAGAACTAACCTATAATTACCTTTTATGAGGTCAAGCAGGATATAAACAGTGACCTTACATTTACCCCATACTTTTAAATGGAAATGACTGTAAACTGAACAAAGTGGGAAGGTGTGACAACACAAATAGTAATTCTAAAAAAAGCCCATAGCTGATGAGCACAGCATTAGTTCCATTATGTAATTAAGAATTCTGGGAGGTGTAGTATTCTGACTAAATAGCAATCTGAGCAATACTCGCTACTTTCAAAATCTTCTGTCACTAAAGAAGAACAAAAAAAAGGGTTTCAAAGTCCTCACTAAAATCTAAAAAATATTAAGGAAATGTACCCACCATCACAAAATAGCTGTTCGAGATCTTCTCTCCAGGAGGTTTGGAAATGGTGAACAGGTGAGCAAGAGATATTTGCTCCAGATCCTAGTGTTGCTGGCTCATCTCCTTGCAGGCTAGATGGTGAGGATGCTCCTGGGCCTCGAGGAAAGACCAGGTCTGGCCGGTTGGAAAAGAGCTCCCTCAGAATGTTTATGGGCGACACTGTCACCTCCCAGTTAGTGATTCCAAAGTCACGCAGATGTGCTCTGGCATGGCTGGAGAGTCCTGCTCTAGTATCGAACCCAGCACTGCAAAACTCACAGCGCATGAGGCTGAATGTGTCGGGGTCAAAGTTGGCCACTGCAAGGAAGCATCATAATTAAAGTAAAATTAATCACATAGCTTTCTTACTCATTAAGCTTGATGTTGCTCAGTACCCACAGGTCTAAGAAATAAAAATCTGTGCTAAAAATGTAAGTATTAATTGCAGTTGGCTCACATGTCAGTCATAATTATGGCACTCTTTATTATTTTGTGTGCTTAGTGTAGCATGTATTTTAGTGGATCAGGTACGATCAGGTTCAGGTATGAACTTTTTTGTATTGGTCATTACCTTTTTCACACCTCTAACTTGGTTTCACATATTCTGTATCAAACTCAATTTTGTCAGACATCACCCAAAATTACTTTTCAGGTGTGAAATGTTTTGAGCACATTGTTAAAAATCACTATTTGGGATTCAGTTTCTTAGTTTGCTTATTATGCATCACTTGAATTGTTCAGAGGATGTTAGCTAATTTACAATTACGGACTGCATTTAATGTGTAATATGCCTATCTCTGCTTGGTTTCAGTAAATTCAAGTTACTATCTTTTCTCAAGTACATTTCCACTTAGCCAATGTTTTTTTTTTTTATCAAAAGCAAGTTAAAAATCAGGAGTGCACAATATGTCTATGTATCATACTGTATTCAACATCAAATCCTTCCATGTGAAGCCTATAAACCATGTGGACTGATTTAGACCATCTGTGTTAGGTAGAATGCCCAGTGGGAGCTGAGTGGTCTTTTGGCCTTGGAACCCTTGCAGATTTTTTTTTTTTTCTCCAGTCTAACTGGATTTTTTTTTTGTCTTTTCTGTCCTCCTATCCATCCAACCTCACCTTCTTCTTTGATACATACTGTATAATATTATTGCCTTGTTTGTTTATGTTTTATATATTAACTAATTTTTATTTCATCTTGTAAAGAACTTTGAGCTACATTTTGTGTATGAAAATGTGCTATATAAAAAAATGTTGTTGTTGTTTAGAATTAGCACTAGGTCCACGACGGATTATTGCCTTGCAGCCAGTGTTGCTGGAAGAAGCTAAGGTCCTCATGACACTGAAGTAGATTCAATACATTTGAAAATGACTATTTGTATAATGCAGTTATCACCCTAGATGACCCTTTCAATGTAATGTCCAGGTTAATACTCCCAACTACTATAGGAATTAATGTTGGTTGAACAATTATTCACACACTCACCATTACTGCTGCATCTTCGGATGGACAGCTCTCCTAATCTGTACCCTTAAAATGGCTTTGGGTTTGTAGGTCAACTATGTTGTGAGTCAGTGACTGATTTGTATACCATCAAATAAGTGACATGTTGTAGGCGGCTGCATAATTTGCCCAAGCCACAGGCCAATATAAGGGGCATGCACTCTCACCACAATAGACAGCTTAGGCAGTCATATTAATCACCAGTTCCATGGATGGTTACAACATTTATGCACCACTGCCATGCAGAGGACCTCCAGACAATCACCTCTATTGCCTATGTGACAATTAAGGCCTGATGTGAATGTGGGTAATTTAAGTGACTCTGTCAGGATTGTCATTACCTGGGCCTAAACTCGTAAGCGTGTGATTTAAAGCACAACCTTCTAGCTATAAGGAGGACAAATTGCCTAATCAGTCAAGTCTTACTTGTATTATTTTCATGTCATGCTATGTAATTTACTTTTTGGTTAATTACTGAAAATTTTTCATTTTCTGTATTTGATTTACTTTTTACTATCTTATATGTATTCTTTTCCAGAATTTTCTAATGTAAAATTAATCAGAAAACAAAAAATACCTGATATAGTTTCAAAGACAGTTTCTAAATTTTAACACTTATGAGTATTCTACTAAGCTGAGCTTTCTCACTTAGTCTTGGAGGATACCTACTGCTGCTGGTTTATTGCAAAGAATTTATTGTCAATAGGCCAATTCCAGTCTTTAATTCCGAACTTGATTTAATCAGTTGCTTCATTCCTGTTCTCATACTGTTCAGTTCAAAAAGACACTATACAAAATATTGCCACCCCATGAACGTATTCAAATTTGATTGCTTCCTAAATGTTACTTTTTGTTGGGTGGAATCGTAGAAGAATGTCACTGAGAATACTTTCTGGAATATTAAAATGAAGAATCCACTGCATCCATTGAACAGTGTCATTTCCAGGCAGAGGAGTAGCTTCAGTGACAGACTTTTGTCACTGTCCTGCTCCACTGACAGACTGAGGAGGTCGTTCCTCCCCCACACTATGTGACTCTTCAATTCCACCCGGGGGAGTAAATGCTAACATTACTCAAAGTTATTGTCTGCTTTTACATGCATTTTTATTACTATTTAATTTAATATTGTTTTTTGTATCAGTACACTGCTGCTGGATTATATGAATTTCCCCTTGGGATTAATAAAGTATCTATCTATCTAAAATGTAACATCTCTTAAAAGAAAATGATTGTTCCAAATATTTAACGTGTGTAGAAAATCTCAAAATGTAATGTTATAACCTAATACAGGGATCACAAACTCCAGGCCTGGGGGGCCGCAGTGGCTACAGGTTTTCATTCTAACCCTTTTCCTAATCAGTGAACAGTTTTCACTGCTAACTAATTTCTTTTCCATTCATTTTAATAGCCTTGTTTTTAACAATTCAGTCCTCAGAATGTATTCCTTTCTTCATTAAATGACAGCCAAACAGAAATGAGATGTGCAACGAGCAAACAGATGACCAGCTAAACTGAGATTTCAAACTCCAACCAGTCTCTCTTCTTAATGAGAAGTTGATTCTTGATGTTAAATAAACCTGTTATTTAATTCCATGGCTTGTTGCTGCTCTCATTCTGCCACAGCAGACATTTCCAAAAATGTTGATTTTTCTGTTTTTTTCTAAGAAAATGTTTTGGTGACCTGAAAGATTAACCTTACCAAGACCATCACCTTTATTTTCAGATATTGTGTGAAGGGCACAGGTGAGCTGGTCATATGGTGACTTGTTTTGTGTCTCATTACTGATTGGCTGCTAATTAAAGAAAAAGAGACAACTAAGGGGCTTGAGTCAAGTTAATTAAAATTGAGGCAAAAGAAGTTAATTAGCAGCAAAAACTGGTCACTAATGAAGAAGATGGTTAGAATGAAAGCCTGCAGCCAATGCGGCCCTCCAGGACTGAAGTTTCACACCCGTGCCCTAATATATACAGTCATGTGAAAACCAATGTCCAACCCCAGAAAATTTTTTTTTTCTTTTCTAACAAATGTGTACATATCAAGATTTGATCTTCATTTGTATAGTATCTACAGATAAAGGTGATGTAATATAAGAAACATCATTCCACATTTAATATTTTTATGCTCTACTGTATAATTTTAAATAAACATAAACTCAATTTTTTCTTGTGAGGAAAAGGTAAGTCCACCCCTATAATTATCACTACCTAAAACACCTAAAATTGGAAGCAGGTGCAAATGATTAGAACATCATTAGAGAGGATATTGTCTGATGCTGTCTTACTTAAAGCTGAGACATTAAGTTTGGTTTGCCCTTTGTTGTTGAAGTGTGGGTTATTGCCATGCCAAGATCAAAACAGCTCCCTGAAGCACTCAGAGAGAATGTTCTAGGTACTTATGAGACTGGGAATGGATTTAAAAGATCTGCAAACAATGGGAAATCAACCATTCCACTGTCCAGAAGATCACCTACTGTACAGGTGGAGAAGATTTCAAGCAAGTGCCAATTTGTCCAGGCCAGGCCATTCCAGCAAGTTCAACCCGAGAGCAGAAAACAAGATGCTGAAAGAAGTCTTGATGTCAAAGTGCATGAGTTCACTATTAGACAGAGGCTGTTCAGAAAGAACATCAGAGCAAGGCAAAAGTTTGCCCATGAACATCTACTGTAGGTGAAGTCCTGGACTTACAGGACAATGTGCTCTGGGCAGACAAGGCAAAAAGACAGATGTATTGGGAACAGTACCAAAAGACATGTTTGGCAAAAAAACAAAGACAGCATTTGAGCAGAAGAACTGGTTACCAGCTATAAAGCACAGTAATGGAAATGGTATTGTTTAAGACTGTTTTCTTGCATAAGGGTCTGGGCAGCTCACTGACACTGAATGCACTGTGAATTCTTCATTGTACCAGAGGATGCTTGAAGATAAAGTGAGACCATCTGTCAGATAATTGAAGCTCAACCGAAAGTGGACCTTGAAACATGACACCAGTTAATCCACCAAGGAATGGCTGAAAAGAAAGAAATGGAGTGTTCTGGCTTGGTCAAGTCTAAACACAGAACTGAATTCCATCGCGATGCTGTAGGGGGATTTGAAATGGGTTCATCTTTGTGAACTTACCAAATGATTTCCTATAGTTTTCACTAATTTCACAGATTATTCACATTAATACTAATATTGAATAATAATTATTAAAGTAATTTAAAAAAGGCATAATATAATGTTGACCCAATGGATTGTTCCTCACTTCATTTCTTTTAAATTTGGCTCCCTATGCTTAGAAGGATGGTAATCTTTCAAGTATGGCAGGCTTGGCCTTTTTTATAGGTTCCCCTGCAGTTAGCCCAGAAGTGGCTCATTTGAATGCTGAAATGCCAGTTCATACTGTTGGTGACTCACCCTTAGGCTGATGCAACTCACAGCCCCGTTACAGTATTACATATGCAATTTAAGGTTTTAAAGTGTATGCAGACCAGTTCAATAATTAAGCAGACATCTAGCCTTGGAGTAATTTTGTTTGGCATCTGGTGCTGTTAAATATTGTTAGGATTCATGACAAGCAGATAAACGATGCTGCTGAAACAGCTTGTGATTGGTGGTGCACTAGTCTTGTAAAATAAAGGAAAAATTGGAGAGAAATATATATTTAAATGTATATATTTGTATGTATATAGGTATATAAATGTATATATATGTATGTATCCAAAATCCACATTAACCCAGGGTCAAAATAAGGATAGAAAATGACATAAAGAACAAACATTCTGTAAGGAAAACAGTACTAAAATAAAGTACAACTATCAGCCTGCACCCGAAAAAAAAAATATAGAAACAAGGGGGTTCAGTGTAAAGAGGACTTTGTGGAATAGCAGGTCCACAGTTCAGCAGTTAGTGGCCATTTGTAAATAATCGCACCCAAAGAAGGTGCAGGTGTGAGAATGTGTTTCACTCCATGTTTAACTGCGGAATTGGCTGTCCGCATTGCATACACATGCAGAGCTGGGCGACTCAGTCACATCAGTGATGCCACGGAGGGAGGGACTCCTAGCATCCGTACCCAATTAGGCAGTATAGAATAAAGGAGCACAAGGAAGACCGAGGTTAAAAAGAGGAGAGAGAAAAGCAGGCAGAAAGATGGGAGAGTTCTGGTGTGAGTGCGAGAGAGGAAACGGCAGCCATGTGGAGAGGCCTCAGGGGAGTGTGTGGCCAATGCTCGGGGACTGCTGACGTGAATAACTCTGGTTGAGGAAGACAATGATGCGGTACCAGATGGTGCGACTTGCCACATAAATCCCGTGAAGGCAGTGGGAGTTGGCGAAGCTCAGATGAGAAGCCCTACTGGAGCCATGGACAGTAGGGACTCACACCCGCGGATGAAGATCAGATGTGCCTGTTGGTTTGAAGTCTCTCCGGGCTTGAAGATCCTAATAGGATAAGCCAAGAAGACATCCATTTTTAAAGGGAAGCACTGGGGACTTGATTTTAAAGGACAGATTCCTGCCTGAGAGATTTTAACCTCTTTTTAATGGACTATTTGTTTATTTTTAGCATCCACTTTTGCCCCGATTTCAGGATTATCTATTTATTATATATTATTATTTATTGTCTTTTGAGCAGTGAACTTTGTTTTGAACACTGTTTTGTTGGATTTTAATAAAAGCACTGATCCACTTTTGATCCCTTTGCTATGTGTGTTGTGCCCTCATTGGCCGAGCTGATCCATGGGTATGTTATCAGTGGTAGCGGGTTCAAGAACTTCCCGTGATGCGACCAGTAGCATGTAGCCGACCTGCACTGTCACATACTTGTGTAGCTTGTCAAATATAGCTAGTATGTGAAAGACCAAGCGTTGCTAGCATGTGAAAATATTTAATGATCTAATAGGGTTCTTGAGAGCTGGATGGCAGTATTGAGTCAGAGTCAGTAGTGTTTAAAAAAAGTTTGTACCATGCAACCACCTGTGGAGGAATATTTCAGAAATAAATGAACGTTTTGTGAAATATGACAATTAATATACAGTTAGGTCCATAAATATTTGGACAGAGACAATTTTTTTTCTAATTTGCTTCTGTACATTACCACAGTGAATTTGAAATGAAACAACTCAGATGCAGTTGAAGTGCAGACTTTCAGCTTTAATTCAGTGGGGTGAACAAAACGATTGCATAAAAATGTGAGGCAACTAAAGTATTTTTTAACACAACCCCTTCATTTCAGGGGCTCAAAAGTAATTGGACAATTGACTCAAAGGCTATTTCATGGCCAGGTGTGGGTAAGTCCGTCGTTATGTAATTATCAATTAAGCAGATAAAAGGCCTGGAGTTGATATGAGGTGTGGTGCTTGCATGTGGAAGATTTTGCTGTGAACAGACAACATGCGGTCAGAGGAGCTCTCCATGCAGGTAAAAGAACATTAGAACACTCTAGACGAGAACAGGCCATTCAGCCCAACAAAGCTCGCCAGTCTTATCCACTTATTTCCTCCAAGAAGCCATCCTTAAGCTGCGAAAACAGAAACAACCCATCCGAGAAATTGCTACAATATTACGAGTGGCAAAATCTACAGTTTGGTACATCCTGAGAAAGAAAGCAATCACTGGTGAACTCAGCAACGCAAAAAGACCTGAACGTCCACGGAAGACAACAGTGGTGGATGATCGCAGAATCATTTCCGTGGTGAAGAGAAACCTCTTTACAACACTCAACCAAGTGAACAACACTCTCCAGGGCTTGGTAGGCATATCGATATCCAAGTCTACCACAAAGAGAAGACTGCATGAAAGTAAATACAGAAGGTGCACTGCAAGGTGCAAACCACTCATAAGCCTCAAGAATAGAAAGGCTAGATTGGACTTTGCTAAAGAACATCTAAAAAAGCCAGCACAGTTCTGGAAAAACATTCTTTGGACAGATGAAACCAAGATCAACCTCTACCAGAATGAGGGCAAGAAAAAAGGATGGAGAAGGCGTGGAACAGCTCCTTATCCAAAGCATAGCACATCATCTGTAAAACACGGTGGAGTCAGGCAGTGTGATGGCTTGGGCGTGCATGGCGGCCAGTGGCACTGGGACACTAGTGTTTATTGATGAGGTGACACAGGACAGAAGCAGCCGAATGAATTCTGAGGTGTTCAGAGACATACTGTCTGCTCAAATCCAGCTAAATGCACTCAAATTGATTGGGCGGCATTTCATGATACAGATGGACAATGACCCAAAACATACAGCCAAAGCAACCCTGGAGTTTATTAAAGCAAAGAAGTGGAAATTTTTTTAATGGCCAAGTCAGTCACCTGATCTTAACCCAACTGAGCAGGCATTTCACTTGTTGAAGACTAAACTTCAGACAGAAAAGCCCACAAACAAACAGCAACTGAAAGCCACTGTAGTAAAGGCCCGGCAGAGCATTAAAAAGGAGGAAACCCAGCATCTGGTGATGTCCATGAGTTCAAGACTTCAGGCTGGCATTGCCAGCAAAGGGTTTTCAACCAAGTATTAGAAATTAACATTTTATTTCCAGTTATTTAATTTGTCCAATTTTTGTTCAACCCACTGAATTAAAGCTGGAAGTCTGCACTTCAACTGCATCTGAGTTGTTTCATTTAAAATTCATCGTGGTAATGTACAGAACCAAAATTAGAAAAAAGTTGTCTCTGTCCAAATATTTATGGACCTAACTGTATACAAAAAAAAATATTTCAGTGACACTGCAGGAACCATGAAATGAAGCTTGAAATTAAAGCTATCAGCTTCACGTGTCAGAGATGGGATGGTGGGCTCTAGTGAGAGCAGTGTTTTGATTGGTGAATCGTTGGGCAAGTGTGTATAAATCTTTGGTCATCGAGGGCTAAATTTATAGGTAGAGACCACATATCAGATGCAGTCTGCTAAAATCAATTCAAGGTTTCTTGAATTAAAGTAGCTGCTTTGTGTAATAATTATAGCCAATGTTTTCTTGCATTTGCGCAGTCAGAACCTTTAATACTATGCACTGTTTGCCTTGGGAATCCCATGGCTCATTATTATGTGTGAAGCTGCAACTGAGAGTATTCCCTCTACTAGTGATTCACCAATCAAAACACAGTGCTCACAACAGCCCACACTCTCGACCTTAACTGGTGAAAATTGTTAAGTATCTGTGTAAATTTAGGTGTATTTTATGTATTATTATTTTTATTAATTATGTTATATAATCATTTTTTAGTGGACTAGATTCTTAACCCAAAAGTTTTGGTTTTTTTTTAACGGTTTTCCTTTCCCTTGAGAGGCAATATGAAACATTTTACAATATTTAAAGTAATTTTGACTTTAAAAGCCTGTTCCCAGTTTGTGGGGCCTGAACAGGGCTAAAGCCTGCCTGTGGGGTTGGCAGGTCAGGCTGCCGTTGGTGATGGTTTTCTGGGCAGCCTAGGGAGTGCCCTGGCTTGTTTTATGGTTGTTTATTGAAGCCTTTCACCCTTTTATGTGCTGCTCCTTCATAACAACTGACTGATGGCAAGTAAAAAGAAAACCTATTCTAAAACATACAACATACAAGCAATTGTGAACAGAAAAATAAGCATGAGAGAGTATGTCCTCTTCCAGTTTCTGTCACAGAAATGGCCATGGCAGATGACAAATAAGAGTGCCACTTAAAATACCCCAATTACTTGACGGCAAGCACAAAGGCAATGTATTGAAACTGTATACTGAGGTTATTTTTTGATTTAATATTTATAATTTGAAGTGGATTCTGTTAATCAAGAACTTAAAGTTGTTTCTGTTATGTATGCAGCAAACAGCAATTTTGATGTCACTCCCCCAGTACATACACTATATACTGTACACTATTCACTCAGTGGACACTTTATATGTTAATGAGATAAGTCAGAGGAGAATGGCCAGACTTGCTCAAGCTAGAAAAGTCATTTATGCTCAGATATCTAATCTTTGTAACAATGGTGTGCAGGTAGGCATCTCTGAATGCACAACATGTGGAAATGGTACAGCAGCAGAAATCCACACCAGGTTCCACCCTTTTTAGCTAAAAGAAAAAAAGGTGGCTACGGGGGAAATTTAATAGCCTAAAATTGGACAACTCAAGATTGGAAAAATGTGAAAAACTGAAATAAAGTTTTTACTGTAAGTTCATAATATGACATAAACAGCATGAATCCATACTGCTTGATATCAATGGATACAAGCTGGTGATGGTAATGTAATGGTGTGGGGAATGACTGTTCATCAAATGTTAAGCCTCCTCTTACCAAGTTAGTGTCATCTAAATGCCACCACATACTGTACCCTAAGCACTGTAGCTGACTAAGTGGATATCTTTACTTCCACAATGTACCCTTGTTGAATTAGATACCTCCAGGAGGATAATTCACCCTTGCACAAAGCACATATTATCTTAAGCTGGCTCCATGATGACAGTTAATTCAGTTTACCCCAATAGCCTGCATATCCCCCAGATCCCAGTTTAGAAGAGCACATCTGGGATAAGGTGGGGCTGAAGGTTTACAGCACAAATGTGGGGCTAAACAGCCTGTAGCAATAGCATACTGTTATTAACTTAGCATGAATTTTTGCCTCAAAGAATTAATTTTGTTCTGAAGGCAAAAGGTGTACCTGGCAAAACTGACAATTTAAGTATATATACAAGTATATCTGCATGGTGTTTTATTGAATTTTATTCTGCATTTTATCTAGATTTGTATATATATTGTGAGATATGGCCGGCCATTCATCCCGGCCAATACCCCCAGGCTGCCAGATGGAGCATTCCTTGCAGCATAGAGGTGCCCCGAATGCCAGCAAGGAATTATGGACAGTGGAATTATAATGTACAGCCCTGCTGGATACCAAGGGGGCCTCCAGGAGTCGCTGCAGGGAGGCCCATGGATTTATATTTCCCATATAGCCCAGAAGTATTTCCAAGTCACAGGAACGGAAGAAATGATATACTTCCGGGCTGAAGAAAGAGAGAAGTTTTTACCTGACCCGGAAGTGCTGGATAATCCATGGACTGAGGGCTCAGAAGCACTTCCGGGTCGAGGACTATAAAGGACTGAGGGAAATCCCAGACAATTGAGCTGAGTAGGGAGGCAGGGTGGCTAAGCGTCTGGGAGTGGAGGATTGGATTATTGTATTGTTTATTGGAGTATTGTGGAGAGGAATTGCTTTGTGCACATTATTATTATAATAAATCAATTATTTGGACTTTTATCTGGTGTCTGACGAGTGGTCTGAGGGTTCAAGGGGACGAGAAAGCCCCAAACTACCATAATATATACTTAGGTCCATAACAATATGGGGATCGATTTTTTTGTAATTGGCTCTCTGTATACCACAACAGAGTATTTGAAATTAAGCAATCAAGATGTGAAAGAAGTATAGACTTTCAGCTTTAATTTAAGATGATTAACAAAGGTATGGAGTCCCTCAATTTTCAGAGGCTCAAAAGTAATTGGACAAAGTAATGTAAAATATATGTATTGCTTTAATACTTTGATGAAAATCCTTTGCAGTCAATGACTATGTGCAGTCTGGAACCCATAGCATCATCAGATGCTGTGTTACCCACCTTGAGATGCTTTGCCAGGCCTTTACTGCTGTCGCCTTTAGTTGCTGCTTGTTTGTTGTTCTTTCTGCCTTTGGTTTTGTCTTCAGTAACTGAAAAGTATGCTCTATGGGGTTGAGATCAGGTGACTGACTTGGCTGTCGAAGAATATCTCACTTCTTTACCTTGTGAAACTCTTGGGTTTCTTTCGCAGTATGTTTTTGGTCATTATCTATTTGCACTGTAAAGTGCCTTCCAATCAGTTTGCAGCATTTGGTTGAATCTGAGCAGAGAGTATAGCCCTATTCATCCTGCTACTTCTGTCAGCAGTCACATCAGCAATAAACACCAGTGACCCAATTCCATTGGCAGCCATACATGCCATGTCATATTTGACAGACAATGTGGTACAGTATATTTCGGACCATGAGCTGTCCCTTTCTTTCTCCATACTTGTTTTTTCCCATCATTCTGGTTCATCTTGGTTTCATCTGTCTAACAAAACATTACTCCAGGAATGGGCATGCTTTTTATGACGTTTTCTGGCAAACTCTAATCTGGACATACTGTAATTCCAGTGACCAGTTTTTTGCATCTATTGGTAAACCCTCTGTATTTACATTCATGAAGGAGTCTCTTCATTGTAGACTTTGACAGTGATACGCCTACATCTTCAAGAGTGCTCTTGACATGGCTAGATGTTGTGAAGGGGTTTTTCTTCACCAAGGAAAGAATACTGCGATCATCCACTTTAGTTGTCTCCCAAGCCTGTTTGTGTTGCTGAGCACACCAGTGCATTCCTTCTTTTTAAGGATGTACCAAATGGTTGATTTGGACACTCCTAAAGTTTTACCTATTTGTCTGATAGGTTTATTTAGTTTTTTTCTGCCTAATGATGGCCTCCTTCCCTTGCATTGACACCTCTTTGGACCTCATGTTGAATTCCAGTGAACAGCTTCCAAATGTTAATTCAGTGCTTTGAATCAACTTCAGTCTTTACTGTACATCTACTTAATTTGTCACGGGATAACGAAGAAATGGACCAAACTTGGCCATGAAACTGCTTGTTTGTCACATGCCCAATTACTTTTGAGACTCTTAAAATGCAGGAGCTCTGTGAAAAAAGGCTGTACTGTAACTTCTGAAAGCATAATGCAATACCTTTGTTAAGAGCCCTAAATTAAAGCTGAAGTCTGTACTTCCGTCACATCTTGATTGATTAATTTCAAACCCATTGTGGTGGTATGCAGAGAGAAAATGACAAAAATTACATCAAAGTCCAAATGCTTATGGACCTAACTGTATGTATATCTTGCTAAAATGAAATTAGTGATTAAGATATATTAATGTATCTTTCATTCTTTCAGCACACTGGACTTGCATTACAGTGATCCCTCGCTATATCGCGCTTCGACTTTTGCGGCTTCACTCCATCGCGGATTTTAAATTAAGCATATCTAAATATATATCACGGATTTTTCACTAGTTCGCGGATTTCTGCGGACAATGGGTCTTTTAATCTATGGTACATGCTTCCTCAGTTGGTTTGCCCAGTTGATTTCATACAAGGGACGCTATTGGCGGATGGCTGAGAAGCTACCCAATCAGAGCATGTATTACGTATTAAATAAAACTCCTCAATGATATAAGATATGCTTCCCACGAAAACTTCAAAGCTCTAGTAGTCCATATTGATTTTTGATTGTTTGCTTTTCTCTGCCTCTCTCTCTCTCTGTGACAGTCTCTGCTCCTGACGGAGGGGGTGTGAGCAAAGGGGCTGTTTGCACAGTGGCTGTTTGCTTAGAAGATACAGACGTGGACGCGCCTGTAAAAAATGCTGAAAGACTACCTTCACATTGATCCCTTCATTGCGGCTGCTTTATCACGGTGCTTCCCAACAGCCGTATTGATTTTTTGCTTGTTTGCTTTTCTCTCTCTCACTCTCTCTGACATTCTCTGCTCCTGACGCGCGCACTCCTTTGAAGAGGAAGATATGTTCGCATTCTTTTAATTGTGAAAAAGAACTGTCATCTCTGTCTTGTCATGGAGCACAGTTTAAACGTTTGACTAAAGGGTGTTATTTCATGTCTAGAGGGCTCTAATAATGTTAAAATACGTATTTAGAAGGTTGTAAACAGGTTTTCTATGCTCTACCGGCGAAAATATTAGATTTATAAATAAAGAATCCTACTTCGTGGAAATTCATTTATCTGTCTGGAGCGGATTAACCGCTATAAACGAGGGTTTACTGTATAACTGTGCGGAGAATATTTATAAACAGTGTGAGGGAGTTTCTAAGGGCTTAAAATATATACAAATAAACATACAAACATATGGTTTCTACTTCGCGGATTTTCACCTATCGTGGGGAGTTCTGGAACGCAACCCCCGCGATCGAGGAGGGATTACTGTATAGTCTTTTTTCAGTTTAATAATTTACTTTTTGCAGTAAGTTGTTTCTTTAATTTCTTCTACATATTTTCCTTTAAAATTGACAATTATGGTAAAAAATAGCATCCAGTGGTGGAACCGATAAAGTGTCCTAAGTAAGAGCTGATCATTCTGTTCTTTCCCACCAGTATATATAGCATTATATAGCTTCCTTAATAACAGACATTGTTAAAGAAGTAAGATCAAAACTGTAATGCATAATCTCAAAAAAATGTTTGCGTAAGTAAGAAACAATTTTTCTGGGAAAACCCTAAGATGTGTAAAATAAGCCCAGATTGTGTACTTCTGCTGTTAAATAATGATATGCACAATTAGGGTGTACTCACGCTAGCAACTTGTTCTGTGCCCGAGGACATTTGTCCGCATGTAACCCCCCCCAAACAAAAGTCTAGTTCATTTGACTAGTGTGTTTGCTCCATACTGTGCCCTGGCCTACTTGAAAAGGGTGCGCCCAGGCACAGTTCAGTAGGACTCAGGAACAGTGCAATCGCTAAATGAGCATGGAACATAGACATGATGCCAATGATGTGACGTCATTTCATTTGATACATTTGATACATTTCAGATGGATGTGAATTGCAATTGGCAAGAAAAGCTGCAAGTTCCTTCCTTAACATCATTTGTTGTATGTGCAGCACAATTAACAGCAAAACACTGTGGTGCACATTCAATGAATCTATAAGAGGGTAGAGCGTTATCCTGCCCCACACAACTCCAAAAAACAAACACAAAATAAGGAAAATCATTTTGGCATGCAAGAGGTCACTTCATGTTCGGATATTGTTTTGGCTTTACACAAAGTCACATGGTAGTGACGAAAGTGTGCCCAGGCCCAGAATGTGTGCAGGCCAGTGGGGAAGTAGAAAGGAGGGACAATCGTGCTCAGGCACGGTACGGAACAAACGTGCCTAGTATGAGTACATCCTTAAAGTAGCAGACCAATTACAGGCTTTAGTTGGTGTCAAAAAATAGTATGCATACTGAGAGTCTGGGATAGGGTTTGACAACCCTTAATAAAGATCAAGTCTAATTAAATTACAATTAAAATAAGGCCAGTGAATTAAAGAATGATATCACATATTTTTCTTTTGGTTTGTGTGTTTCACCAAGAAAACATTATATAAATAATGTTACCTTTTAGTGTAAAACTAGTATATTAATGTTAGTTGTTTCACTGTGACTGTTTAGGTTCAAAACCCCAACCCCATGACAAACAGAAGAATATATAAGTGACAGAAGTGTATCTCAACATTCAGCCAACTGAAGAAAGATGCCAATGGAATGCCTTCCCCTTAAGGATTCCATGGCCAAAACATGCTGCCATTAAAAGGATAGCAGAAGATTCTGGAAAATCTGCTTGCCACTGAATTCTATTTTGTTCACCTTCATTACATGCATGCAGGCCATTTTATTTGAATAGTGGTCTCAATTACTTTGATTAATCCAAAAAACATTTATACTGAGAGAAAACTGAAAAAAAATACCTTGCCCACCTTTTTTCTTCTTCTTTTGGTACGAGAATTTCTGCTCAATGGCATTGACCTCTTCAGGAGAGATGAAATGGCGCACATTGTAGCTGACACCCACCCTATTTAAGTGCCCCCGCACGTGATTTGCCAGTCCAATGCCATTGTGAAAGCGGTCTGGGCAGTAAGGGCACTTTCTTTCCATATTTTTTAGCAGGCTAGGGTCAGGGCGAAATAAATCATTCGCAAAATCATCCAAGAAATCTTCATCTGATCTCTGAGGAATGAGATGCTCCAAGACAAAAGGAGACACACACATGTCGTCTTTCTCCTCCTCTTCAAAAGTTTGCAGAATGTCATGAGTGCCATGGCTTGAGGGCTTATTGTTACGCTTGGGGTGAAGGTTTAAAGTTTCTAATATAACCACTGGGACCATCTGCCTCAGCTGGTTCTGCTGCTCTTCAGATAGTTCTAGGCTGTCTGCAGATTCTCTAAGGCAGTTCCTGAACTCTCTTTTGAGTTCCATAGCTTTCTCAGGAACTTCTAATTGATCTGGAAACCACAAGCCTAGATTGTCCAATGGGTCTACCTCAGAGCTAGAAGAAATTCCTTCATCTTCCATGCTTTCCAGGACACTCATGGACCACTGGCTGATGCCTTTCATTGCTGGCTGCTCAAATTGTTCTTTGTTTCTTTGGTTCCCAATGCTTTTAAAGGCAACCTCCTTTCGCTTGGGATGTAAAAGTGGCCCTTGGCAGTCAGGGCTTAGCACTCTTGTGCGGTAAGAACCACTTTTAAATGCAGTTGGGACACCAAAGTTAGATTTTTTATGAATGTTATGAACTTGGTTTTGGAAGGATGTATCCTTAATAACAGCTCCACTTGTCAGCCCTGATTCTGGGTTCAATATAGCAGAATGGTCAACCTCTTCAAAAGGCTGCGAGTCCTCCATTTGTTGAGAAGCCTTCCTCTGTGTGCTGAAAATGGAAGTCCTTACGGAGGGATATGATTTGGTCAGGCTGTAGGCGTCTTTACTGGTCCCTGGAAGACTCTCAACACTTTCTTGTAGGATCTCTTTCTCCCATGAGGAAAGTGAGTGAGTATATTTGATGTGTTCTTTAAGAATATTTTCACTGGGGGCTGGGAAACTACATATTTTGCAGGTGTAGCGTTCCTTTATAGTCTGTGACTGGTGAACTGTAGGACTAAAGGGCCGATACAGGCCCAAGGGTGAATGGCTAGCTTTTCCAGATTGCTGGTTCTGTTCCTTGATGTGCATTTTAGTGTGCTCAACAAATAACTTGGAAGAGTTGGTTCCAAACTGGCACTTTGGGCAATGCAAGCTTGGTTTATTACCCTCATCTTGGTTTTCATTTAGCTTTCGAATCTCCTCCACGATCTTTGCCCTTGATTCTTGGTGAAGACGTTGATGTTGGGCCAAGGCTGAACGATCCTCAAATTCCCACCCACACTCTGAGCAGGTGAACTTGCTCCCACCAGATCCTCTGCCAACACCAGCTGGCCCATCCTTTCCTGGTTGACTTTGCCCCTGGCAGTGCTGAAGCATGTGTTCCTGCAGGTGGACCTGCTTTTTAAAGTAAATGCTACATTCGACGCAAGTAAAAACTGATGGCTCTGCTTCTTCTGAAAAAATCTCTTCTTCACCTCCGTCCATTGTAAAACTATTGTATCCATAAGGCTCCTCATCCATATCAAAACTGGCAGTTGCACCAAAAGAATGGGCCATTGTTTCTACTGTGCTGCTATAGCGAGTACTCCACAGTGTTTTATTTTCTGAAGACACATTTAAGGGTCTGATATCAGAAGACATAGAACTTAGCTTGGCTTTAAGAAGGCCTTCCTCCCTTTCAGTTGCAGAGTTCTGCAACCCTGAGAAAGGCTTTAGTGTTTTGCGCAAAGTGCTGGATGCCCAGGAAAGTGGAGGAGGACTGCCTCCTTCAGAACCTGGAAATTCATACACATCCTCCTCCCCACCCATTGAAATTGGCTGATAACCTTCCTCAGAGCTTATTCCTGAGCAAGGTGATGCTATGCCTTCTTTCTCTAAGTGCTGTGCCTCATCCTTTGGTTTAGTTTCGTCCTTTTCCTCAGCTCTCCTGGGACTGGCTTTATCTACACAGTCCTGGGAAGACATCACATTTTTTCGGCTCTTTGGATCCATTGCTTCGGAAAGAGGAGCCGAATATGCTACACTGCTTAAGTGCTTAGATGTGACTGGTGTGGTCTGGCTCAAACTCTCCTCTGATTCAACAGGTGAAGTGCTCTGTGTTCTGCGGTGCTGCTCTGAACTTAGAATCAGCCCATCTTTAGTATCCATTCTAGAAGGACTGTCCCTCAGGCTGGGGCTGTTTGATAAAGTGGATATTAATTGATCCTGTTCAGATGTAGTGTCCTCCTCACTTTCTGATCTACAAAAAATATAAGAGCTTATTACTAAACTTTTAAAGCCATAAGACATATTTTGCACACAGTTATTATTATAAAGCTGAAAAAAAAGGGGATGGCCCAGCATCATAGGACCAATAAACATAGAGGCATTAAATATTTTATTTTTAAATGTGTTTAAATGTGTTGACAATGCTAAGCCAATAATTAAAAACACTATTGGTAAGATTCAAATAATTTTCCTCATCCTTCTCTGTGGATTGTGACACAGGTTGTTCAATTTAACTCTATTATACCAAACGACAATTGTTTTTTTTAAGAAACTGAATAATACAATGTATTGATAAAAACGAAGATTAGAGAAGCAGAATAACTACCTACAGGTTGTCTAAACACAAAAAGGTGTACAAAATATACACAAGACAAGGAAAATATGACACAAAATCTGCTGTTCTAAGTTAGCTCAGAGGTTTTCTAACTTGCCTAAATAAACAGATAGGTTTACCGTAGATCCCGTTATAAAAGCCGAGAATTTTGTCCTAGATTTTTGGCTTGGAGTTTGGGGGTCGGTTTATACAACGAGTATCGTTTCAGATTCAAGATTTCCAGTGCAATGCCGGTTTTGCAGATGAATACGGAAGTAAATAATGACGAAACCACAGAGCCATCTTTCAGATGAAGAAGTAACTTTGAATGCCGATACTTTAAATTAAATAAAGAATTTATTCAAAAAAGTGTTTTAGTTATTGATTTTATTAATAAAATTTATAATAAATTATCGTGAAGTTTAAAATGAAATTTTATATTTTGATTTAAGACCAACATCTTGCATTACGAAATGGATGCGGTCACGTGTATCCGCTTGCGCGATTGTAAACAAACAACCGAGAGCGTTAGTAGCGTCAGTCGGAGCCCAGATAAATGTGTTTGTGGATGTAATTTCCGTCATTGCAGTGATTTACCTATATATATATAATTCATTAAGACCATGCAAGCAAGACACATAATTGCTAAGAAAGGAAGAGAAGGTAAAAGAAAGCGATCGCAATCGAAACGAAGATGGACATTGTGTGGAAATATCTCCTCCCTTCCTGCAGCCCAAAGATGTCAAATTAAATGGTGAGTACAGTATGAAATTATTTCTAGAATAGAATTCCTTTTATTGTCACTATACGCATCTACAATGAGATTAAAAGCAGCTCCTTCAGTGCAGAATAAAATTCTGTATAGGGCTTGTATGGTTGTTTTTTAGCTTTAGCATAACGCCGGATCTGCGGCCCCGCTTCTGCTTTCTTTCCCTCCTCCATCTGTGTCGTCTCCTAGACCCGACAACAATCCACGGAGAGCCCGCTGGTCTCGCTATGTTGTCTGGGATGTTGTGCGTGTGATGAAAAACACTCGAAACAGATGTCTGGCTCTGGACACCGATGTCTATAAGGTTCTGAATGGTGTAGCGGATGTTCGCCGAACTGATCGTGCACAAACAAGGACAAAAAAGGTACAAAAACAACAAAAAAAGTGCACTGAAAAGGAGAGCCCTGAGCCGCTGCGACCATGCGCGCCGCCATGCTCCTAGCTTAATCGAAGTAGGCTAGGCACTATTTATAACTTTTTAGTTAGTACATTAGAAAAATTATTGGTGTTTTGGTAAATTATGAACATTATATTATATATCAAAAATGCCGGCAGTCTCAAATTCTCGCCGATAAACATTATAAATATACCCGAAGAGACACTTTTAAGGAAATTTAGAAAATTTTGCTTGGAGAAGGGGGTCGGCTTAAATACCGGTCATCAGCAAATACATGTAATTTAGTAGGTAGAGAAGGGGTTTGGCTAATATACCGGGTCGGCCTGTATTCCGGGATCTACGGTAATTCTTTCTATAATTCACAAAATTTTAATGGGTAAGGATGTAGTGAGAAGTTAAGCAAAATGACACCTTTTATTGGCTAATCAGAAAAGCTTTTGAGGCAACTCAGGCTTCCTTCTTCAGGCAAGATGTAATCATAAAAGAAAGAAAGTGTATCCTTTTCCCCAATATAGAAGCTTATTCTTAAACAACAACAACATTTATTTATATAGCACATTTTAATGTTATTGATTAGATCTTGCCATATTTTAAAAATGTTTTGAACAGATCCTCTAAGTGAGAATCAGATTTTTTCCAATTTCAAATAGTATAGAACAGGGTTCTCAAACTCTGGTCCTGGAGGGCCACAGTGGCTGCAGGTTTTCTTTTTAATCCTTTTCTCAATTAGTGACCTGTTTTAGCTGCTAATTAACTACTTTTAAATTCATTTCAATGAACTTGTTTTTGAAGATTTATTTCCCAGAATTTCTTTATCGTTCCTCTGAATTGCTTCATTTCTTTCCTTAAACAACACACAAACAGAAATGAAATGAGAAATGAGTGAGCAAACAGAAAACCAACTAAGTCAGGGCCTCAAACACCCACCAGTTGCTTAATTAGGAGCCGATTCTTGTTGTTAATTAAACCCATTCTTTAATTCTATTACTTGTTGCTGCTCTCGTTGTGCACTAGCAGACATTTCTGAAATTGTTGATTTTCTCTTTTATAAGAGTACTGTTCAAATGTTTTGGGGACCTGAGCAGATCAACATTCCTGAGACCTTAATCTTTATTAATTTTCAGATATTGTATGATGGATACAATTTGCTGGTCATGTTTTAGTTCATTTTGTATCTCATTGTTGTTTGACAGCTAATTAAGGAAAAAGAAACAATTAAAGGGTCTGAGTCTTCAAGGGCAAGTCAATTACAATTAATTAAAAAGAGGTCACTAATTAAGAAAAGGGTTAGAATGAAACCCTCTAAGACCGGAGTTTGAGAACCCTGGTATAGAATATCAGTTTCCCACTAACTTAAAAGTGGTGAGGTGGAATTCTTCTATTTGAGCAAGATAAGACTATGTGCTAGGAGTGAGGTAAAGGCAATTACAATTTGTTTGTCCTCCTCCTCTTTAAGCCCATCTGGCGGTACACCAAACACAGCTATTAATGTGTTAGAAGTGATTGTGACACCAAGACTACCTGATAGGCATTCACAAATCTTTGTCCAAAATGATGTTAGTTTGGTGCCTGCCCAAAATACGTGGCCCAGTGAGGCAGGAGCTAGATTACAACATTCACAGGTTGAATCTTGCCTTGGATACATTTTGGACAATTTTAAATGAGATAAGTAGATTTGATAAAAAGATTTCAAGATGAATGATTGTAGTACTAGGGTGCTGTACCGTGTTAGCCATTATGAATGTAGTGAAAAGTTAGGCAAAATGACACCTTTTATTGGCTAACTAAAAAGATTACAATATGCAAGCTTTCAAGGCAACTTAGGTCCCCTCTTCAGGCGAGATGTAACATGCTTGCAAGATGAATGACTGAATGCTTTGCACATATGGAACTAGAGTGTATTTTGTGCATGGCTGCCTTCCACTCCTATTCTGAAATATTAAATGAAAGATTCTTTCCCCATTATACCCTAGGATCTTTAAAAGGAAGGGAGTTTAAAATGTTTTATATATTGTATACAGCAATACGTTTTACTAGCTGCTTGCTTGGTTTTAACAGTTCTAATGTATCTTAGCCTCTATAATGTGATTAATTATACCCCAGCTTTTAGAGGAAAGTCTGATGATCTCTGGACTGAAGTCTCAGATTGCAATTGGTTCAGAAATACCCCAAAGAATATGGTGGAATCCATACTTTTATATAACCATAGTGACACTGTAATGATTCAGGGGTTGGGGAGTGCAAGAGACAAAGTAATGCAATTAGAAACTTTATGCAAGACTAGTGGGCTCTAAAAACGACAGTTGGCTTTTTTAGTAGCAATTTCTGCCATGCAGCTCAGGTCTTCTGCGGTGTTACACACTTCCTTCTACTTCATTTACACAACACCCAGCTTTCCCAGGGTTAGAGGCCACCCATCTACCACACCACCTCCAGGTTCAAGGCCAGGGTCTACATCTGAGGTTCAATGGCAGTCACACAGGGTAATGGGCCTCAGCAGCAGGAAGATGCAGTTCAGGTTCTCTCTAAGTACTGATTCTTATTCCCAAAAGACCCCACCAGGTATCCTCAACCCTTCTCATGGTTTGTGACCACTTGGGGCAAAGTGTCCCACTGAGGTTCAGATCAGAGTTGCTACAACATTTTTCGTGAAGCAAGACTATGCTTTACACTCTTTATCAGGTTGCATTGCTTATACCAAATCAAACCAGTAGGTGTGGAAAATACACACACACATCAAAGATGGACATAGTTGCTTTAATGTGTTAATCTTTTATACTGAATTACACTTCATTTTACTGGGCTTGGAAAAATGTAACCGTCTCAGTGATAGTTGGCATGTGAGTACCTGCAGTTTTTGGTCAATTTACTTAATGACTAGTTTAAGATTGGTTACAAAGTAACCACATCTGAATCTGCATGATGAGAGCAAATCGCCATATACAGGGGGTCCTCAGATTACAACTTCTCGACATACAACGTTTTGAGTTTACAACGCTCACTCCCATAAAGACTTGACGTGTAAAGGAATAAAGGTAAGGATTTTTTTACACTCATTTTTTCTGTTACTATAATACAGTGTACAGTACAGTATATTTATGTCATTTCCTTTTTCTGTGGCTTAGTTGTGTTTTTATGTTCTAGATTATGATTTTGCAAATGTGTTAGGATAGGTAAGTGACTTAGGCTAGGGTGTGTTTCGACTTACACCAAAGTTCGGGAACTGTGTCGTAACCCAAGGACCCCCTGAATATTGATTAATACCACTGTTATGTGATGAGGACAGCACTGTACCAGTTGTACCATAAAAGAAAAACTGTTTTTAATGTTTCTTAAGGAATTAAGTGTGGGGACTGTTATGGATAGTTAAGTACTGCTTAAGATTTTCTGCTCTTTAGTTGCAATTTTCTAGTACCATGCTAAAAAGAAAAGGCATACAAGGCTGATTTTTAAGATATAACACTTTTTAATGTGAAAACCATTGTAAATCACTATGAAATGAACAAAAAAAACAAACAAAGCAAAACACATAACAAGACTGATTGAAAGGGCTAATGCCTGAAACGACTTGCACAATAAAACAGAAGCTCTCAAATGATTTATTTACCCATTTCAAAATACAAACGCACCTACTGTTGACGTCATGTCTACCTGCCTGCCAGGTTTATTCTTCAAGAAAATGTATTGGGAATGGTCAGTTTGGTCAGTAAAGTTTGCTGCACAAATAACTGAAATTTCAAAATCCCAATGTAAACAGCACCGAGAATACCAAAATGGCTTATTTTTAAATGGAAAAACTTTCTGTGCAACCAGGAGGTGAAATTTAAAGCAAAACACTAGCAGGATTCTCATCAGAAAGACAAACAATTGTGTAATTAAACCCAATACTTGATCAAAACTAACCTATTTAAGAAGTCTGTTAACGAAAAGATCTTTTACAAAACTTGTGAAAGGCTTTTGTTTATTATCCATGAAACTTTGATAATGACTGACTTACATCAGAAGGTTATACTGCATAGAGTTGAGCTGATGATGTCACCTGATGCCACTTCTGGGACTTATGACCTTGGCAATGAAGTCACATAATGGTGACAACACTAAAAAACACATTGGCAATGCAACAGAAGAAAATATAATGATAAAAAAACTATAAGAGAATAAAATGAAAGAGGAAGATTCAAAGGCATGGGAAAAAAAAAGAAAATAATTTGATACCAAGGTTAAAAAAAAAAAGTTACAGAAAATCAACACGCACAGAATTCCAGGTATTTATCTATAGTCATAGTCTTCTTCTTCTTCTTCTTCTTCTTCTTTCAGCTGCTCCCGTTAGGGGTTGCCACAGCGGATCATCTGTCCGCACATCGATTTGGAAGAAGTTTACACCGGATGCCCTTCCTGATGTATCCCTTCCCATTTATCCGGGCTTGGCATAGTATTGAACAAAAATGCTAAAATGCACATATTCATTATCCTCCATGAACAAGTAAGCCATAGGAAGAATGTTGTGCCATGTAATACCTTTTGTTTTATCATATAGCTACCATCCTGCCCAAAGAAGAATTCTAAATATTTTCTGTTTTTCCTACATGATTAAGGCTGAGCACAGCAGAGAATTCAAAGCAGTAAGCAAATGTTTGTCATCTGATATTATACATAATCACAAACAAGCAATATACAAAAAACAAACAAATGAGACACAAGGTGGAATCCATCTTTACTGTGGTATCACTTGTGTATTTCCAAGTACTGTATAGCTTTTACTCAGGGCACTGTTGGGACAATGCCCAAAAGAGGATATTACAGATATGTCATGTGTTCAGATGTTAACCTTTATTCTTATTTTGACTTTTGCTTGTATTTTTAATTGATGCATTAGTAACTTTAGTAATTAGTTACTGAAGCCACATAAAGCCTGCCCAGTGTAATGCCATTTGAGTCATTCAAGGTTTGCAAAGATAAATTTCTGGTTAGTTTGATCCATGTGTTCTCTCGAAGGACAATGAGAAATCTAGTTTTAGTTTAGGGAATACAGTGCATCCAGAAAGTATTCACAGCGCATCACTTTTTCCACATTTTGTTATGTTACAGCCTTATTCCAAAATGGATTAAATTCATTTTTTTCCTCAGAATTCTACACACAACACCCCATAATGACAACGCGAAAAAAGTTTACTTGAGGTTTTTACAAATTTATTAAAAATAAAAAAACTGAGAAATCCCATGTCCATAAGTATTCACAGCCTTTGTTCAATACTTTGTCGATGCACCCTTAGCAGTAATTACAGCCTCAAGTCTTTTTGAATATGATGCCACAAGCTTGGCATAGCTATCCTTGGCCAGTTTCACCCATTCCTCTTTGCAGCACCTCTCAAGCTCCATCAGGTTTGATGGGAAGCGTCGGTGCACAGCCATTTTAAGATCTCTCCAGAGATGTTCAATCGGATTCAAGTCTGGGCTCTGGGTGGGCCACTCAAAGACATTGACAGAGTTGTCCTGAAGCCACTCCTTTGATATCTTGGCTGTGTGCTTAGGGTCGTTGTCCTGCTGAAAGATGAACCGTCGCCCCAGTCTGAGCTTAAGAGCGCTCTGGAGCAGGTTTTTGTCCAGGATGTCTCTGTACGTTGCTGCAGTCATCTTTCCCTTTATCGTGACTAGTTTCCCAGTTCCTGCCACTGAAAAACATCCCCATAGCATGATGCTGCCTCCACCATGCTTCACTGTAGGGATGGTATTGGCCTGGTGATGAGCGGTGCCTGGTTTCCTCCAAACGTGATGCCTGGCATTCACACCAAAGAGTTCAATCTTTGTCTCATCAGACCAGAGAATTTTGTTTCTCATGGTCTGAGAGTCCTTCAGGTGCCTTTTGGCAAACTCCAGGTGGGCTGCCATGTGCCTTTTACTAAGGAGTGGCTTCCGTCTGGCCACTCTACCATACAGGCCTGATTGGTGGATTGCTGCAGAGATGGTTGTCCTTCTGGAAGGTTCTTCTCTTTCCACAGAGGACCTCTGGAGCTCTGACAGAGTGACCATCAGGTTCTTGGTCACCTCCCTGACTAAGGCCCTTCTCCCCCGATCGCTCAGTTCAGATGGCCGGCCAGCTCTAGGAAGAGTCCTGGTGGTTTCGAACTTCTTCCACTTACGGATGATGGAGGCCACTGTGCTCATTGGGACCTTCAAAGCAGCAGAAATTTTTCTGTAACCTTCCCCACATTTGTGCCTCGGAACAATCCTGTCTCAGAGGTCTACAGACAATTCCTTGGACTTCATGCTTGGTTTGTGCTCTGACATGAACTGTCAACTGTGGGACCTTCTATAGACAGGTGTGTGCCTTTCCAAATCATGTTCAATCAACTGAATTTACCACAGGTGGACTCCAATGAAGCTGCAGAAACATCTCAAGGATGATCAGGGGAAACAGGATGCACATGAGCTCAATTTGGAGCTTCATGGCAAAGGCTGTGAATACTTATGTACATGTGCTTTCTCAATTTTCTTATTTTTAATAAATTTGCAAAAACCTCAATAAACTTTTTTCGCGCTGTCATTATGAGGTGTTGTGTGTAGAATTCTGAGGAAAAAAATGAATTTAATCCATTTTGGAATAAGGCTGTAACATAACAAAATGTGGATAAAGTGATGCGCTGTAAATACTTTCCGGATGCACTGTATCTGGTTATGTTTGATCGGTGGCTCTTACTAGATTTAAATTTTAAGAAAGGTGCTTAATAAATAGTTGGTACGCTAATGATGTTATTCTGGACAAGCTCTCCACAGGTCAGCCAAAGGGTTTTATTTTAGCTGAAGACTGATCTACAAAGAAAATGTAACATTTTAAGTCTGCAACCTGGACCTAATGCAGCAGTGAAAAACTGAATGGCAGCTTGATTCTACAGGTATGAAATTAGATATACTGTTTTTATATTTGTTTAAAGCTAAAGGCAAAATGATCTGGCCATTTATGAGCCACTCATTAACTAGTCCTTCTACATACAACTCTGTGACATTCTCAATTATTTTATACTGTAACATAAATTTTTAAGGCTATCATTTTCTTATTTTCATTCATAGACATTGGGAACATTTGTTCAATCAGTATTATTACTACCACTACTACGAGACATCTGTATTTTTATTTTACATATTCATTTATTACCGCTAGAACAGAGAACATTAGTTACAGATCCACAAATGTATTACAATCAATTAAATTTGGGGGCTGAATACAGCTCTCTTTCATATTCACTCAAATACATTGCAATGTACTGTAAAAGTTAACATAACATTCTCAAATCCGCTTACTAGAATCAATAATCAACCTAACCTTCATGCTACTGGAGATTAGGGAAGAAAACTTGGTAGAAAATCCACACAGGGACAGAGAGAACATAAAAAATGACCGACCAAGGGATTCTACCCCAGAACACGAAATAACAGTTTACTGTAATGAATACATTATACACTGTAACAAATAAATACATCCATCCACCCGTCCATCCATTCTCTAACCCGCTAAATCCAAACACAGGGTCACGGGACAAATAAATACATAATACATAAATAATTAAATGTGTTAAAATTGTTATTTCACTTTCTAGAACACTTTATACAGTAAACCTATGTAAATAACCACAGTTGAAATGAAAACATACCACAACCCAGAATCTGTAGTGAAATTCATTTCAAAACAAGCAAGCACCATCTTACCTCATTGGTTTCTGCCACATGGGTATGACATTCTGGTTAAGTCCAGGACTGTGGGAAGCAAGCCCATGTGGGTTTGAAAAGTGCTGAAACTCATCCTCTGTGAATAAATAAAAGAAAAAAACTCATCTAGTATGTATCCATCACCACACATTTGGAATAAACAGCCCACTGAAATAGGATAAAGCCCCTTTCATGGTCCACTCCAAGCTGACTTTGAACCCTTTTTAGAATTTACATTGTATATCCACATCGTGTGAAAGCACCCAACTGGACTGAAGCACTGAAAAATGAGGTGGAGAATACAAAGCATCCTGAAAACCAGGTAGATAATGTGAAAGACACTAAGCCAGAGTAACACTTGGGTCTGACGCTAAGGAGGCTGCCAATCCATAGGAGGGACCTGGTAGAGGACAACCCTCAGGTTAACTTCATTCAGCTGTTCAATATACTGCACCTTCAGAAAGTCTTCGGACCCCTTCACTATTTTGACATTTTGTTATTTGGAAGCCTTCTACTAAAATCATTTAAATTAATTTTTTTTCCCCATCAAGCAATGCTCAATACCCCGGTATGACGAAGCGATAACAGGAGTTCAGGAACTGTACTGAGAGGAGTTTTATGTCAACCAAATAAATTACATATTCAGGTTACAATGCCAACTACAGTTAATTTGTACAGTTCTTTCTTTACTGTTTCAAACCATAATTATTATAACTCTGATTTCTGTTTACTTATTAAGTGCATTTTACACGTCTTCGCCAATTTCTGTTTTTCAGTTTGGCACTGTATGTTCTTATCACTTTAACAGAACGTCTTTTAGAAAATGTACATAGAAACTCAGGTGAGTTCATACCTTAAAAAAGGAGTGTTAAAAGATAGGGTTGAAGTCATAGTGGGAAAACGCCTAAAGACACCTGGCTCATAATATTCCACAAGAAATAAATCAATGAATTCAACATTCTTTGTCCTACACATTTTCACCTCATACGTTTATATTACTATATGTGTAAGAAAGTTTTTAAATAATGTTTACAAAAATAGTCTTATTTTAATCCCTGTCAAATGACTGGCACCCTGTCCAGTGCTGTTTCCTACATTACACCTAGTAGTGTCAGGATGGCTCTACGTCCTGTAACCTTGATAAGAAGGTTTGAAAACGTTTATGTATGATTTTTTTATTTTAATCAGAAAATAAACAAATTGAATAATAGACTGTTTTTCTTCCATTGGGCAGTATGTATTTTAGAAAAATAGTTGCACAAATAATATTTGCATTCTTTTCAGATGGCTATTTATTATTTTATTGTATCTTTTGCATTGTACAACTATGTCTGGCCTGCTCCATAATCCATCCATCCACTTTCTAACCCGCTGAATCCGAATACAGGGTCACGGGGGTCTGCCGGAGCCAATCCCAGCCAACACAGGGCACAAGGCAGGAACCAATCCAGGGCAGGGTGCCAACCCACCGCAGCTGCTCCATAATTATTCTTGTAATTACTGATTTTCTCCACAGCATTACTAAGAAGATATGGTAGATCTTGCTTGAGTTCCATATGGAGAGGAATACATTAAATGAAAATATTTCAAGGGAAAATTGACTCAAGTGGGAGCAGAAAATTTTAAAAATCATACATTTTCTGCTATCATAACTAATTTAGATTGTCTTTTCACTTTGACATTATCATTTTTTTCTGTAAAAAATATTAAATGAAGAAAAATGATTGGAATGCAATAAAATGTAAAACAGTCACAGAGGATGAATATATTTTAACTGTTCAGTTAATGATTTTTCTCAAAATGTTGTAATAGTTGACATATTGCAGCATATAATATTTTACTATATTTTGTGCAATAACAAGTTAAGTGATATTTTCAGAATAACTCAAAGCATCAGGGATAGGGATGCAATTGTGCCCAAGTCTGACAAAATTGTTGATCTGTTGAGTCTACTTTAGAGTGTTTAAATTAAAAGTTTATTTTGTTTGAAGCATTGGAGTCTAGATCTGTGTCTGCTTCAATTTATTTACACCTTGTTTTCATATGGATACAGCTTGAATCACATCACCATCATGCAGTCTGCCAACATTAGCAGAACTTGCAGTAACAATAGCTAGCACTAGTGTGACTGGAAGTAGTGTTGGCTGGTTGGTGATGGTTGCCATCATGGCCATTTGCATTATCCTATTTAAAAAACATCCAGCTTCCCTGTTACCTTTGTTTGGTTTTAACCTACGAATTACAGTCAGAAAATAAACATTTATTTTTTTACCATAGATTTACATTGTCTTTTGGGTTAGAACTAATGTGTAAATGACTTTACGTTTAGGTCTGGTCAGGTCAGGTTGGGAAGCATGCATGGGTACAGTGCTTTTCCGCATCCATCACATGATGAAACAGCTCGGATTATGGTTTGCAACCCTCTAGACAGACAAGCAGTCAAATCCCAACCTCCGGAATGGACCCTCTATCTGCCACAGCCAGGTGTTACGTGGGTGTCCCCTTGGCCTGGTCCAGCCACTCGAGTCCTCAACAATGAGGATCCTATGTGCCGGATCACCCTTGAAGAACTGCGCCACATGGACGTAGTGCCGTAACTGACACTCCTTCACAATGCAGGTAATGTGTCTCACTCAGGACTCAGTGAGCAACTGCTCGTACGACACAAAGTCAAACCAGCAGTGCCCAAGGATTCTCCAAAGAGACACATTACCAAAGGAGTCCAGTCTTCGGCTCAGGTCACTGGATAGCGTCCATGTCTCGAAACCATATAGCAAAACAAGAAGCACCAGGACGCTAACGAATTGGACCTTTGTCCTTTTGCATAGATATCCAATCCAATCTGCTTTCTGACTTCACAGAAAGAGTCAGCAGAGACATGAATGTCACTGCCAAGGTAAGTAAACCTCTCCACAAGGTCTACACTCTCTCTACTGACAGACACACTGCTGATGGCTGGGCCTAAGAGGTCATTAAAAGCCTGATCTTGGTTTTTATCAGGACACTTGCAAGCCCAGACCCTCAGACTCGTCCGTCAGTCTTTCGAGAGCCCCGATCAGAGTCTCCATTGACTCCATGAAGATCACAGCATCGTCAGCAGTGTCAAGATCAGTGAATCTTTCATCGCCAACAGATGCCGTACATCCTCTGGACCCCACAACCTTCCCCAACATCCAGTCCATTCAAGCATTGAACAGAGTAGGAGCAGAACATACCCCTGACAAACCCCCGAATCAACTGGTTAAAATGAAGAGGTTCTGCCTCCACTCTGCACAGCACTCACAGTACCAGTGTACAGGCCGGCCATGATATCCAGCAACCTTGAGGGGATCTCACAAAGTCTCAAGGCAGCTCGACCAACTGAGTCGAACACTTTATGAAAATCAACAAAGGCTGCAAAGAAACTCTGCCGATATTTGTGTTTGCACTTCATGAGAACCATGAGAGTAAAGTATAATTTATCTATGAAGTTTTGACAAACATTAAAAAAAACATGTCTGAGTAAAACACACAAAAAAATCATTTGTTGTTTTGTCAAAAATCATATTGGCCCGCATACAAAAAAAAAAAAAAAAACAAAAGAAACAAAAAAAAAATTCAAGGCCAAGTGAAGTAATTAGGTTTTCTTGAGAAAAAGGACCTTCATACTCTGATGGCAGTTGTATGAAATATGGTTAATACTCAGCAGCATTTTATGAGAAATCTGAGAAACAGATTGAGATTGAGAAGTGAGTGAGTGAGAAGTTAATTAAACCTGAAATGAAAGAAAGAGGATATTGTTTGTAGTTTGCAACGAAAATGTGCACCTAATGTAGCATCCTCTTCTGTGCAACCCTGCATTAATCAGTCTGGAAATGGAGGTGTACAAATTGTCCTCAATACTAGAAATGTTTTCAGTAGTAACAGGAAAGTAAAATATGTCATCCAGATAGATTTCCAGGTAATTCTGAGACTTGAAACAAACAAATAGTCTGCCAGTAGTAAAGGGAACAACCATGGAGAGGCTTAATAATCCAAGATCACAGGTACTGGAGCTTTGTAAGGAAGGTACAGTTTTTGAACATTCTCAAAGATCTAAAATGATCTGTTATTTATACAATACTTTCTCTTAGAACCTACAGTGGTGTGAAAAACTATTTGCCCCCTTCCTGATTTCTTATTCTTTTGCATGTTTGTCACACAAAATGTTTCTGATCATCAAACACATTTGACCATTAGTCAAATATAACACAAGTAAACACAAAATGCAGTTTTTAAATGATGGTTTTTATTATTTAGGGAGAATAAAAATCCAAACCTACATGGCCCTGTGTGTAAAAGTAATTGCCCCCTGAACCTAATAACTGGTTGGGCCACCCTTAGCAGCAATAACTGCAATCAAGCGTTTACGATAACTTGCAATGAGTCTTTTACTGCGCTCTGGAGGAATTTTGGCCCACTCATCTTTGCAGAATTGTTGCAATTCAGCTTTATTTGAGGTTTTTCTAGCATGAACCGCCTTTTTAAGGTCATGCCATAGCATCTCAATTGGATTCAGATCAGGACTTTGACTAGGCCACTCCAAAGTCTTCATTTTGTTTTTCTTCAGCCATTAAGAGGTGGATTTGCTGGTGTGTTTTGGGTCATTGTCCTGTTGCAGCACCCAAGATCACTTCAGCTTGAGTTGACGAACAGATGGCCGGACATTCTCCTTCAGGATTTTTTGGTAGACAGTAGAATTCATGGTTCCATCTATCACAGCAAGCCTTCCAGGTCCTGAAGCAGCAAAACAACCCCAGACCATCACACTACCACCACCATATTTTACTGTTGGTATGATGTTCTTTTCTGAAATGCTGTGTTCCTTTTACGCCAGATGTAACGGGACATTTGCCTTCCAAAAAGTTCAACTTTTGTCTCATCAGTCCACAAGGTATTTTCCCAAAAGTCTTGGCAATCATTGAAATGTTTCTTAGCAAAATTGAGACGAGCCCTAATGTTCTTTTTGCATAACAGTGGTTTGCGTCTTGGAAATCTGCCATGCAGGCCGTTTTGCCCAGTCTCTTTCTTATGGTGGAGTCGTGAACACTGACCTTAATTGAGGTAAGTGAGGCCTGCAGTTCTTTAGACGTTGTCCTGGGGTCTTTTGTGACCTCTCGGATGAGTCGTCTCTGCGCTCTTGGGGTAATTTTGTTTGGCCGGCCACTCCTGGGAAGGTTCACCACTGTTCCATGTTTGTGCCATTTGTGGATAATGGCTCTCACTGTGGTTCGCTGGAGTCCCAAAGCTTTAGAAATGGCTTTATAACCTTTACCAGACTGATAGATCTCAATTACTTCTGTTCTCATTTGTTCCTGAATTTCTTTGGATCTTGGCATGATGTCTAGCTTTTGAGGTGCTTTTGGTCTACTTCTCTGTGTCAGGCAGCTCCTATTTAAGTGATTTCTTGATTGAACTCAGGTGTGGCAGTAATCAGGCCTGGGGGTGGCTACGGAAATTGAACTCAGGTGTGATACACCACAGTTAGGTTATTGTTTAACAAGGGGCAATTACTTTTTCACACAGGGCCATGTAGGTTTGGATTTTTTTTCTCCCTAAATAATAAAAACCATCATTTAAAAACTGCATTTTGTGTTTAGTTGTGTTATATTTGACTAATGGTTAAATGTGTTTGATGATCAGAAACATTTTGTGTGACAAACATGCAAAAGAATAAGAAATCAGGAAGGGGGCAAATAGTTGTTCACACCACTGTATGATCCCTGCAGACTATGTGTCATGATAACTACATAAGAAAACACAGCAACATACAAAAATACAGTTGGCATATTGTGAATGAAGGTTTTTTTATTGCCTACATGCACATAAGAAATTAATTTCATATTGCTTTTTGTATATTTTGAACATCATTTCAACAACTTCTCCATCTTTAGAATGTTCTTTTCCCTTCCCATCAGTATATTCTTTTCCCTGCCATGTAACAGCAATTTGCATAGTTAAACAATGAGTTGCCGGAGCAGAATGTGAGGTTAATCTGATTCTCCACAGCTCATTTTATGCTTCTTCCATAAATCTTTATTGCAATTCCTTTGTAGCACCAATACAGCTGTATTTCAGCTTCATAATATCATTGTTTATCCAATCTGCACTGCCTAGGTGTTGTGTTAAAACACACAGAGCCAAAATATTTTTTTCCTTGTGTTTATAAATACGTTTTAGAACTGTTATCACTTTGATCCGTGCAAAGTTTAAGACAACTGCTGTGGGAGGGTACTTAATTAAAGTAAGGTGGCACTAATAATGTGATAACACCTTACAATATAGAACAGAATGAAAATGGTAGCAAAAACTAAAATTATATTTTCCAATAAACCAGGAGTTTCATACCACATTTGCACAATAATAGCGTGTAACAGGCAGCTCATAAGTTACATGCTAATATAATAATAGAGATCACTATAGGATTGGTGGGATCGTATACATTAAAAGAAGATGACAGCAATTGATCCTGTACTTCCCCACACAGCAAATCTCAAAAAAGAAAACAAAGGCTCACCATCTAGTGTCTCCTTTTCGGAGTCAGAATCCCATGCTTGTGCTGAAGGAAAAGCCAAGGGACGAAATGTTCTCTGAATGCCCTCTCCCAAAGCTGCCATTCCTAGAGCATCTTTTCTCCTGGTACCCTGTGCAAACTGCATTCGTTCTTCCAGGTCCTCTTCAAGGTAAAGTGACCCCTGTTAAGTAAAATTGCTACCTGTCAGACAGATACTTTAAATATGAATTAAATACAAATTTATGTAAACTTCAGTATACTCCTCTTTACGCCAGGCCCTGTGATATAGTGGCATCCTTTCCAGGGTTAATTCCTCTCTTGTATCCAGTGCTGGCAGGATAGGCTCCAGCTGCCCACAACAGAGAACTGTACTGTATACTGATACTGTTTATTTTAATGGATAAGGGACTACCAAATCTATATAATTTACAAAAACAGTATCTCACAGTCTTTTTGTTACTTTAAAACAGAGATTCTTAGAGTCCTGGGGAGGGAAACCATGTGGTTGTTGCAAATCAACTTCTGTTTTTAATTGGACTTCCATCCTCAGCAAGCAAAACCTGCACCCACTGGGTATCCCAAAACAAACCCCTGCTTTGAAAGATCACAGTTGTAGGCCCTAACTCTACTGTACATTTAGCTTTATAACACACTACTGAGGCCTCACCTTAAGTAGTGTGTACAGTTTTGGACTCAAGACTACAAAAAGGATGAAACAGTGCCAGAAAATGTTCGGAGAAAGGTGACTAGGTTGATTGAAAGAGTTGAAACTTCCCATCTTAAGCAAACTGAGATTAAAAAATGAGAAGACAGAAGTTTTAAAAATCACGAAGGAAATTAATGCAGTGGTCCAAGCTGGTTAAGAACACAGGCACACAGTTGGAAAATTGTTAGAGGCAGATTTCACACAAGCATTAGATGTTTTTCTTCTCACAGGAAACCACAGAAATATGGAATAAGTGACCATGTAGTGTGTTTGGAGAGCAAGACTTCAGAGCTCTTCAAAAGTAGACCTGAAGGCATTTTGGAGAAAATGGGTGAATAGGATTGGCAAACATTTTTGGGGCTTAATGGCCTGTTTTTGTCAAAATGTTTCTAATGCACCCTCATTTTACAACTCTGAGTAATTTGCTAATAAGTGTAGTGATAAAAGGTAGGGGTGACAGCTCATCAGTATGAAGCCACTAAATAATAATTATGATTCTGAATGTGTATGTGAATGTGAAACTAAAGTGTTAAATATATGGGGTAGCAAGGTGGGTGGCACATCTGCAACGCAGTATGCTGGGTTCGGCATCATTTCCAGGCTGCAATGCCTTCTCAATTAAGTTTGCATGTTCAGATGTGTGACAACCTTTAGGTTATATCGTCACATGTGTGCTATCTGGGGATTCTCAATTTGTTTCCACTATTAAAATGGGACAACAATTAACCATTGTTTGATTATCCAACATTAAGTATTTAAGCTGAATACTGTAATATTATAAAATTATACAATTAACTTAAACTTGTGTTTTTAAATTGAATTGCCTCATTGCATGGCAACACCTCACAATGACATAGTTTGAGAGATGTTCTTCATTAAATAGAGCATTGAGGGAAATCTTTTAGGGACACCACAGATCTCTTTAGATTCCGAATTAGAAGAGATTATTTAATTGAATATAAATTGTGCTAAATGCAGCTCTATATTGGAGAATATTGGGTCACAGGGTGATGAAATTCACTGAATCCTTTGTAATGCTGTGCTGAAATGCCAAAGCAGCAAATCAAACGCGCTTTACTATATAAAGACAACATAGTGTTAAAAGGATGCACATCCTAAAGAAAAATCCATCCATCCATTTTCTAACCCGCTGAATCCGAATACAGGGTCACGGGGGTCTGCTGGAGCCAATCCCAGCCAACACAGGGCACAAGGCAGGAACCAACCCTGGGCAGGGTGCCAACCCACCGCAGGACACACACAAACACACCCACACACCAAGCACACACTAGGGCCAATTTAGAAACGGCAATCCACCTAACCGGCATGTCTTTGGATTGTGGGAGGAAACCGGAGCGCCCGGAGGAAACCCACGCAGACACGGGGAGAACATGCAAACTCCACGCAGGGAGGACCTGGGAAGCGAACCTGGGTCTCCTAACTGTGAGGCAGCAGCACTACCACTGCGCCACCGTGCCGCCTAAAGAAAAATGCAAAAAAAAAAAAAAATCTTACACAATTTGGGACACACTTTCACCTGACATTAACATACATAAAAGATAAATAAAAACTTTTTTCAAAAAAATATCCTTGCATTATCTCTCTATTAAAATAAAAAAATCCTGGGACGTGACAAGACTTTTTTAGCTTGGGATGAGACGTGACTTTTTCATAAAGATACTTTCAAGTCCCGCAAGACGAGACTTTGTGCCAAGAGATTTAACCAGGCCTGGGGCCAGAAATGAAAGACAAAGAGTAGATGACAAATTTGAACGTCGTAAAGAAACGATGGTGCGATACACATGCAGAGCAGGTTAGAGATAACAGAAGTACAGAAATTCAAAAGTATCAAAAAATGATAGTAGAGATCGCATTAGCGCAAACAAATGGAAATTATTACTCTGTGAAATAACGGAACAGCGAAAAGAGATCAAATATATTGTTTGGATTAAAACTTTAAGTTGGAGACTTGTAGATAGTCTAATTCGTGTTGCCATCAGGGAAAAGTACTGTTTCTTCTCAATGAAGAGGAGTACCCTCGAGAATTAAAAGATTTGTTGTTTGGTGAAAGTGAAATCCACGTACACAAGCGGCAGAGATGCAAAGTGGTTGGTGCGTAGCACAGGCCGGGGGGATTGGTGAGCAAAGCAAGTGGGGGGGGGGAGCCCCCTAGTTTTCTTGATTATTAAGCAAAATGTCTTTATTCAATGATTAATGATTGCTAATTAAAGAAGGGTTGACTATAACTTAAGAAGTGTTATCAAAATTTCAATTTCAACTTTATTGTCATGTGTACATAGTACATATTGTAAAGTATAGCACAATAAAATTCTTACATGCTTGACTCCTCATAGATATTTCAAGTTGTGTCTGAGATTTAACATGCTCTGTCATACAGATGTACCTATCATTTTTTTTGTTTTATACTACTTTGCCTTTTATAGGTATGGCTCCTGTACTATCTGTGAAGTTCAGCTGTGCGCCTTTACTGATATCACTGTCCTATTAAGCACAAAGGTTACTCATAGATAATGCTTCAACTTGAGCTACTTTCCTTATATTAAAATTTGGAACATTTCTTTGTTTATTTGGTTTCTTTTGAAATTTTGCATGCTTATCAATCTTGATTTTTGGATTTAGTTTCTGCCTGTTTATTGCCTTTATTTTTTTTTACCAGGCTTACCTATATGGCTATTCTCCATGAGTTACTTTTGTCTAATACCTACCTGGAAAAGGAGATGAATATTTAAACGCAGTTGCATGTGTAAATCGACTTCATACAAAACCTTTAGTCTACAGTTAAGAACACAAGTTTTTGTACAAGAACGATTATGGGTTTGCAGAGTAATTAATTAGCAGCTGAAGGAAATGGATCACATAGATGAAGCAAGGCTATGCATGATGACTAGAGTGCTGAGTAAGAAGTAAAATCAATAAAGTGAATTAACTGAAACTGTTTAGCAATTAGTTCATATCATTAATGATTTGAAGACGTACATTATTTCATCTTGGCACTACGGTGGTACAATGACCAGAGCTGCCTAACAGTTACAGAATGCCTTGGCACTGTCCTTTTGGAGTTTACACATGACTCCAGTGTCCTCTCACATCACACAACTCCTTGTTTTGCTGCTTCTGTTTTGTGTGTTGCATTCTTCCCTGTGACCCCCTGTGTTTCAACAGAAATATATTCACCAATTTGTCATAAGGTATATGGGCTTGTTGGATTTATGTTGGGCCTGAAGAGATGTCAGAAAAGTACTGTTCAGTAACTATGCACAGAGTATGGTAACTAGAGTGGTTAACTGTCTTGCTTCACAGTGTTAAATACCGACTTGGCTATGTCCATATGGAATGCCCATGATCTCCCTGCATCCATGAGAGTTTCTCTGGACTGGTTCCCTCTCATGTGCCAACGATGTATGTGTTTAAAAGGCAACTCCGCATTGAGCGGGTATGACTAGATAGATAGACAGATACTTTATTAATCACAAGGGAAAATTCACATACTCCAGAAGCAGCATACTGATAAAGAACAATATTAAATTAAAGAGTGACAACAATGAAGTTATAACAGACAGACAATAATTTTGTATAATATTAATGTTTGCATAGTTTGGTGGAGGAACAATCTCCTCAGTCTGTCAGTGGAGCAGGATGGTGACAGCAGTCTGTCGCTGAAGCTGCTCCTCTGTCTGGAGATGATCCTGTTCAGTGGATGCAGTGGATTCTCCATGATTGACAGGAGTCTGCTCAGCACCCATCGCTCTTCCACTGATGTCAAACTGTTCAGCTCCATGCTTACAGTAGAGCCTGCATTCCTCACCAGTTTGTCCAGGCGTGAGGCATCCTTCTTCTTTATGCTTCCTCCACAGCACACCACCGCGTAGAAGAGGGCGCCACAACTGTCTGATAGAAGTGAATTTCCCCTTGGGATGAATAAAGTATCTATCTATCTAGAACATCTGCAGCATCTTATTGCAGATGTTGAAAGACGCCAGCCTTCCAAGGAAGTATATTATTGAAAATAACTTGTGCTAAATGATTATGGGTCTGCATTTTATTTGTAAATATGTGTAAGTGCTCCAAGTCTGTTATAATTTAATTTGAGTTTAGCTGAATATATATACTGTAGGTGTGTCCCAGTGGCTGAAATCACTGCCTTGCAGCTACAGTACGCTGGTTTCAAATCTTGGCCTCGTCCCTGTCTTTGTGGCATATGCAAATTCAATTCAGTTTATTTCTGCGTAGCATTATTCATTCAGTGCAAATCCTCCTATGTCTGTGGGTGCTTTGTTTTTTTAAGATTGTGTATGTTTGATTGACTGGTGAATCGAAAATGGTACTATGTGAGAACGTTTACCCTGCTACATACTGCCACTTATTCTAGGTTAATTTCTTGGCTTTCTGCAACCCTAAATTAGATTTAGTACCTTCATTAATTATTATACATATTATCATGCACGTGAGCCCAAAATTTGGTTTCCGTGCTCATCAGAAGCAAGCATTACCACTCCGGGACACAAGGGGGCACTGTAGTTGACAGTATCATCTCTTCTTTCGCTCACTACCCAGAGAAAACATGCAATATGGGCAGATGACTTTGCCTGTACCGGTCTGTCCACTATAAAGCTAAGATGCTCCCGGCAGGGGTTATCTCATTCCAGAGACAGCACGCCACAGAATGAAACTCCTACCCAAATACTGAGTGCTCTACAGACCATTGAAACACACTGAACCCATCTTATTTGCCTTGCTTTTTTGTGTTCTGTTTCCATCCAAACGCTATCAAGCACCTGCTTATTTTGGACTCTGAAAATATTAAAAGGTGTGACCCAGTTGGTGCCCCAACATTTTCTTTTTTACAGTGTGTTCCCTCAGTCAACAACAATATATTTTTTACAGTATATATACATATAAGCAGTGCAGACAGAAACTTTACACATCTTTTCAAAATTAGATGGGTAGTGTATTTAAAATGGGCAACATTATGGGCAACAAGGAACTTACTAAGGGCTTACTTGACAAATTAATGGAAAGGCATACATCAGAAAATGGATATAAAAATAATTGAAACACATTTAATATTGCCTCCAGCACAAGTTAGACCATCATTAAGAAAATACAAGGCATATGGCATTAACAAGATTTTGCCTTGTTCCTCTGCAATGGATTATAGAGTAAAGAGCAGGCTAAAGAAAACCGCCATTCAAGTAGGCCTCACTGACTCTTTGTGTATTGCCTGGCATAGACAAAAACCCGAAGCAAAAACTGAAGTCAGGTGGGATGAAGTTTTTTGCATTCTGAGGTACGCAAGATGGAACTTTTAACCTAAATACAAAGCATTATATTGTATGAAATGCACTATAGTACAACATGCTAAATTCTCAATTCTTACTGAACAGCATTGCGGAGAGAGCTGTTATGGAGGTTTTCTTTTCTGAAAGGACTAGAAAACATGTCACAACAGAGCCAAAAAATACTGTTGTCTCCAGAAAGGTAACATTGGGAAGAAACTGAATTTTCAGCATGACATTTACAGTTGTGCTTGAAAGTTTGTGAACCTTTTAGAATTTTCTATATTTAGATAGATAGATAGATAGATAGATAGATAGATAGATAGATAGATAGATACTATATTTCTGCATAAATATGACCTAAAACATCATCAGATTTTCACTGAAGTCCTAAAAGTAGGTAAAGAGAAACCAGTTAAACAAATGAGACAAAAATATTATACTTGGTCATATATTTATTGAGGAAAATGATCAAATCTATACTAATAAAAGGCAAAGCCCTCACTCACTCCTCACTCACTCACTCACTCACTCACTCACTCACTCACTCACTGACTCATCACTAATTCTCCAACTTCCCGTGTGGGTGGAAGGCTGAAATTTGGCAGGTTCATTCCTTACAGCTTCCTTACAAAAGTTAGGCAGGTTTTATATCGAAATTCTACGCGTAATGGTCATAACTGGAAGCAGTTTTTCTCCATTTACTGTAATGGAGATGAGCTTCAACGCCGTGGGGGCGGAGTTTCGTGTGACATCATCACGCCTCCCACGTAATCACGCAGTACATAGAAAACCAGGAAGACCTCAAAAAAGCGCTCAAGAAAACATGCATTATATAATTGAGAAGGCAGCGAAACAATAAGAAGCGAGCGAGTGACATATACAACCATATTCATGAGTTCTGCTACTTCAGAAACAAAGCACGATGTAAACCTACACTTTAAATTAAGTTCATAGACAGGCTGCGCTGGCGTTTGTAATTTAGTGCCTGCCCATATAAGGCCGTCCGTCAGCGGCAATCCAATAGCAAACTGCCACGGGTAAATATTCACGGGTGAAGGACTGTGCTTATGGAGAGGAAGATGAGATGGTCAGGGTGGTGTTTGACACAAACTCAGCGAAACTGCGAGAGAAAGTTTTAAGTGCCAGGACTAAGGTAACATTAAATACAGCTATGGACATAGCGAGATGGCACCAGCACAGCTGGGAAACTTCGATGCATGTACACCGAGTGGCTCACGTGAACTGGCGAGTGCACAGATAAAAGCAACAGTTCCAAAGAGCTGAACAAAAACCGAATTACACAATTGAAAAGGCAGCAAAAAATATGAAGCGTCTGATACTTACAAGCATATTCATAAATCCAGCTACTGCGGAAACAAAGCACACGTTGGAAAAAGTCAATGTCCCGCTAAAGGAAGACAGTGTAAAAAAAACCCGTGCATGCAGTGTGTCAGGTCTCAGATAAAGAAGAAGACGAGCTGTTTATTGATGCAGTAAGAAAGCGAATCGATGAATGAAACCTGTCATCTTTACAGCGATTGACAAACACGGAATGTAACTTGAACACAACACATCCTACAAATACGAACCTGATTGAAAGAAATAATGATAATCAAATCCTTGATGACAGCAACACTCAGTAACACTCACAAAACAAATACTGTATATTGACAGTCATGTTACGTTATTTTTAAAATGTTCCCTTTTCTTTTTCTAGCTTTTTTAACACACTACTTCTCCGCTGCGATACGCGGGTATATATATATGTATATATATATCCCGATCTACATACTCGAATAATGGATACTTTATTCACCATCAATGATTGTTTTGGTAAAGCCATACTCAGTGTATTCATTAGATGAGCGGTAAAAAAGTAAGAGCGAGGGAGGATGACTCATTGAGGCATGCAGGCTGTAGTCTTGGCGTCAACTCTATCTGAATTGCGATCACATTTGAAAAATATATCTTTTCAAGTTCTATTTAGTCCATATGTGTCAAACTCAAGGGCCACGGGCCACATCCGCCCGGGTGTAATTATATCCGCCCCGAGATCATTTTATATACTGTATTATTGTTATTAATGGCCGGGTATATGAAGCGCTGGTAACACAATAAACTACAGATCCCATAATGCAGCGCTTCAGCTGCCTTGCCGAACACTTACCGCGTTAATCAAGTCTACCTTATGATGCTGCAAGTTATTGCGAAGCTAGAGTTATTGCGCAATGAGTTTGCACGGCGCTTTGGTGACTTTGAAGAACAAAAAAAGTCCGTCTACATGCGGCTCGAACCTTGTGCATGTTTGGTAGCACATATCTGTGTGAGAAGCTCTTCCCAGTGATAAAGACTAACAAAACAGCACACAGGAGTCGCCTCACTGATGAGCACCTGCAATCCATCCTGAGAATCTCCACAACACAGAACCTCACACCAAACAGAAACGAACTTGTGGCCAAAAAAAGATGCCAGGCGTCCAGCTCTAAAATGACATATGAGCAAAGACAACTGAATGATTTGATTTGTTATTGCACGTAAGAGCGGGAGTCAACCGTTTTAACAAACAGCGTATTGCACTGATACGAAATAGCTGTGTGTGTATATATGTAGATATATATATATGTATGTATATATGTGTATATGTATAGATATGTATATATATATGTGTTATGTGTTTATATATGACAACAACACTCATCACTCACAACAGTGACAAAACAATTACATTGACAATCAGGTTACGTTATTTTCAAAATGTTTCCTTTTCTTTTCATTGCTTCTTTAACACACTACTTCTCCGCTGCGAAGCGCGGGTATTTTGCTAGTATTACATATTTGTGAGTGGCAAAAGTATGTGAACCTCACGGATGATCAGTTAGTTTGAAGGTGAAATTTGAGTCCGGTGTTTTCAATCAATGGGATGCCAGTCAGGTGTGAGTGGGCACCCTGTGTTATTTAAAGAACAGGATCTATCAAAGTCTGCTCTTCACAACACATGTTTGTGGACGTGTATCATGGCACGAACAAAGGAGATTTCTCAGGATCTCACAAAAAGAGTTGTTGATGCTCATCAGGCTGGAAAAGGTTACCAAACCATCTCGAAAGTGTTTGGACTCCACCAATCCACAGTCAGACAGATTGTGTACAAATGGAGGAAATTCAAGACCATTGTGACCCTCCCCAGGAGTGGTCGACCAACAAAGATCACTCCAAGAGCAAGGCACACGTGTAATAGTCGGTGAGGTCACAAAGGACCCCATGGTAACTTCTAAGCAACTGAAGGCCTCTCTCACATTGGCTAATGTTCATGTTCATGAGTCCACCATCAGGAGAACACTGAACAACAATGGTGTGCATGGTAGGGTGGCAAGGAGAAAGCCACTGCTCTCCAAAAAAAACATTGCTGCTCGTCTGCACTTTGCTAAAGATCACGTGGACAAACCAGAAGGCTATTGGAAGAATGTTTTGTGGACAGATGAGACCAAAATTGAACTTTTTGGTTTAAATGAAAAGCGTTCTGTTTGGAGAAAGGAAAACACTGCATTCCAGTATAAGAACCTTATCCCATCTGTGAAACATGGTGGTGGTAGTATCACGGTTTGGGCGTGTTTTGCTGCATCTGGGCCAGGACGGCTTGCCTTCATTGATGGAACAATGAATTCTGAATTATATCAGAGAATTTTAAAGGAAAATGCCAAGAAATGTGTCCATGAACTGAATCTCAAGAGAAGGTGGGTCATGCAGCAAGACAACGACCCTAAGCACACAAGTCGCTCTACCAAAGAATGGTTAAAGAAAAATAAAGTTAATGTTTTGGAATGGCCAAGTCAAAGTCCTGACCTTAATCCGATCGAAATGTTATGGAAGGACCTGAAGTGAGCAGTTCATGTGAGGAAACCCACCAACATATCAGAGTTGAAGCTGTTCTGTACGGAGGAATGGGCTAAAATTCCTCCAAGCCAGTGTGCAGGAATGAACAGAAGTTACCGGAAACGTTTAGTTGCAGTTATTGCTCCAAAGGGGTTGGGGGTTGGGGGTCACACCAGATACTGAAAGCAAAAGTTCACATACTTTTAACACTCACAAATATGTAATATTCGATCATTTTCCTTAATAAAAAAATGACCAAGTATAATATTTTTGTCTCATTTGTTTAACTGGTTTCTCTTTATCTACTTTTAGGACTTGAGTGAAAATCTGATGATGTTTTAGGTCATATTTATACAGAAATATAGAAAATTCTAAAGGGTTCACAAACCTTCAAGCACAACTGTACATTAAACACACAGTTAACCCCACAGTGGTGTATCGAAAAACAAAGGTAAACATGCTTGAGTGACCCAGTTAGAGGCTTGACCTAAATCAAAATGAAATCTGTGGAATGACTTGAAAATTTGCATTGCAATTTGACTGAGCTTAAATAGTTTTGTAAGGAGGAATGCACAATATTTGTCAAGTCAAGATACTTTATTGTCACATTAGTTATGACAAATATACGAGTGAGTGAAAGACTTGTATGCAAGGTGCTCAGTAGTAACAGAGTTCACACATAATAAATATGTTCAGGTATCATTCACCAATTGCATACTGTGCAAAAATAAGCACAATACATAAGTAAACAATGTGTGCTGCTATATTCCATTTAAACACAGAATTATGGAATTCAAGAAAAAGCTGTGCATAGTAATAAAAGTACTGTGATCACAGCGTACAAGTTACCAAAGTAAGTGTTTTACTTTACTTCATTACCATAACACCACCATGCTCCATGGAATTGAACTCAGTCAGTTCATATCAATAAGACATCAGCATGAATATACAATATAAGGACAACAGTAATAATCAGTCCTAAGAAAGGACATGCTACATAAAACCAGCATAACCAAACACTTGGATATTTTTATGAAACTATTGCAATGGACTCTAAAGTCAAGATATATATATATATATAAAGAAAAAATATATATATACATATATATATATACACATATATATACATATACATATATATATACATATACATATATACATATATATACATATTTACATATGTATATACATATATACAGGTATATACATATACATGTATACATATACATATATACATATATACATTCATTCTGTGCTTTTGCTCTGGATGCAGAACTGAGACACCTTGATAGTTTAGAAGTTTAACAAACTGCTGAATATACAGGCCTCATAACCACCGAGTCCATTGGTTTGACAGCACCAACTAAAAGGAACTGAAATCAACATGAGGTCGTGTAATATACTGTAGGTGTCAGTATACTGGCAAAACAGGGAAGCGGCTTCTGGAAAAAGGGCGCAGTCAAACAAGATGCTGCTAACGGGGACATCATCTTACGGGCCTCGGAATATCTCAGGTCGCTGAATCTGTCCGAGGCGACAGACTGTCTTGCTTACAGCTGGACTCTACTGAAAATGACTGCACTTTGGGAAAGCTCCTAAAGAACGGAAACTGGAAAATATAACTACTGAGAGGTGACCAATCGCTACCCATTATTTACTTCTTTACAGACAGGCTACTGCTTCATAATTACTTTTTTGTTACAAAATACTATAAACATTAGGAGCATTCAGGTTACTTGAACTATAAATAAAATGTTAGATTACAAATTCGCCATACCAGTAAGGTGCTCTCTGTTTTCACAGGGAGTGCCAGTGTCTCATGTGCCCAGCTGCTGCTGTGAGGGAATCCAGACTGCTCTCCCAGTGGGTTGTGGCAAGCTGACCCAGACCTGGGAGGATCTCCGGTTTCCCCCTTGAGATGTAGAACGTCTCCTTGTTCCATAGCACCAGAATCTTCACTGCCCAAAACCTTCAGACAGGGGTTGGCCACAACTGTACATATGTCTACATAGTTTTGTAGTAAAGACACTCCTGTGGACATACAGAAATTAAGATATTTTAGGTCTTGTTCAGTATACTGCAAGCTTTCTTTAGAATGTAAATTTAAAAAAAAGAAACAACAGATCCTAATAATTAACAGTGCACTACCGTGAGAACGTGGCACCACAGTGTCTAGTTTTTGTTCCAAAAAAGATTTTAATTGGTTTTCCTTCATAATAGTGGAGCATTTCACACAATTAGCAGAATATTATTATCCCCACATTTATGCAAACCCAATTCCAGGAGTTTACCGTTTTAAGATTACTGGGGCTACTTTGGCATGTAACAGAATATTTGCATTCCCTAATACGTTTTCTGCAGTGTTCAAGAATGTAACTGTGGGTTCAAACTATACAGTAGTGTCATGAATTATGAAATTAAGATGTAAATTGCCTAACACTTAACAAAATCTAATTTAAAAGGTAATAAAGCATGCATAACACAACAGTTCAAAGTTCAAACTCTCAATAAATGTTAAACTGTTTTGCAGGTCTATAACTCACAACTCTGTAGTTAACAGGTTTAGTGTTTAAAAATGGAATCTCTGGTAATTCTGTACACAAGAAGTGTTTTCTTATGGTTCATACAAGCCACCCTTTGCAAATATAAATCTAAATTTCAATCCACTTGAAGGTTCACGAAAAATAATACTTTACTCATTTTTTTTTTTTTTGTGTTTATACTTTAAAAGTATCTACGCACACAGAACAACCAGTTTTAATAGGGGTTGCATTGTTTTAATGTCATGCTGCAAAGCTAAGGCTAAGTCTGATGCAATGAGTCTCAAGTTTGTATCCTGGAAAAAGAATGCAAAAATCTCCAACCATCACATTTCAGGTCAAGTCATGCTGCACCATAAATTCAACAATATTTTGAATTTAAATACCTTTTTTATCTTAAATTTCCTAGAAATTTAGTTGAATAAGAGAAATTAAGTGCTGACTCATTAATGAATACAAATTCAAAAGCAAGGATAAATGCGATCATTAAATAGGGCAGTAAACAAACATACCATTAAAAATGAGCACATGGGAGTATCAGGGTCGATATCAGAAACAAATCCTGGATGAGGTGCCAGTCGATGGAAGAATACACATACATTCACTCAAGGTCAATGTGGAGTCACCAGTTAACCTAATAAGTGCATACTGTGTATTAAAGTCTCAAGCAAGACAAAAAAAGGTTGCGAGGCCTTAAAAGAAATCATCAAAGCAGGCCAGGACTTTCACTGGCCAGCCTAGCAGACACCCATTCCATGCCAGCCAGTCCCCCAAATGCTACCTGCGGGCTCTGGCCTAGACAGGCCTAAAATGAAGGAAAAATACACTGAAAGTTCCGAAGATACATTACAATGCCTTAATAAGTTCAGGGTGACAGTAAACCTCTGGCTTTTTTTAGATAACCCAAAACAAGAATCTTTTTAAATTGAGAACTGATCTACAAAAAAAATAAGAAAAAAACAAATAACAGAAACAACAGGATTTGTCTGTAAGGCAATCCAAACCAAACAATCCCAAAACACTAGGAAAGGAAACAAAGCAAGGAAAAAAAATCCAACAACCAGAAAACCAGAAGAGAAGAATACTCACAACAAGTCCAAACAATTTTGGACAACCTGAAGGAAGTTGTCTCATCCACCAGAATATAAAGGTGGAGGATGGACCCTCAGGTGTGAGGTTACGGTGGCCCCACCCACAGAACACAAAGCACATATATAAACTTGCAGACACAGTACAAAGATACTAAATAATGAACAAACATAGCAGAAAATACAAAAAAATGAAAAATAATTCAAAAATAACAAAGACAGTAATAAACCAGAAAATACACATAAGCCAGGGAATAAACCCTGGCAGAAACATAACAGTATGTCTTTGGCACATAGGAGGAAAATCAAAAAAAACCATTCAGAACATTGAAAGACCATATCAATACCAGAATGCAGAATCAGTGATCCAGCAGTATTAAACATATTTATGAAAAATAAAAGCTTATCTACTAACATTTAAATTGTATAAGGTAATAAAGAGCAGTTAATTTGCTCACCTACTTTCCTCAAAGAAATATTTCAATATGTCATACCACCACAGCTCCAGAGAGCTAATATTTGTTCTCATTCAAATCCAAACTATGAAATCCCTGGCTGACAATGATCATAATCCTTAAATTAAAATTAATTCTAAGTTGGGGTGATACCCATGTGTGTGGTTTCTCCAGGGTAACAGTGCCTCTTTGGAGTTCCTAGTTGCATTGCATTGAGACTATCTGAGACTACATCTGAGACTATTTGACTAAAGCAGTCTGACTCCGATGCCAGCTTCTACTGGACATTGCTGTGAAGTCATTGTAGGTTAAAACGTTTCTAATCTTGGCTCACCAAGACAGCAATTCTCTTCACAGTAAATAGATAGATAGATAGATAGATAGATAGATAGATAGATAGATAGATAGATAGATAGATAGATAGATAGATAGATAGATAGATAGATAGATAGATAGATACTTTATTAATCCCAAGGGGAAATTCACATACTCCAGCAGCAGCATACTGATAAAAACAATATAAAAGAGTGATAAAAATGCAGGTATAACAGACAATAATTTTGTATAATGCTAACGTTTACCCCTTGGGTGGAATTGAAGAGTCGCATAGTGTGGGGAAGGAACAAAAATAAACAAGAATACTATAGTCACATGTTGAAGATGCCCCTCTCTACTTTAAGAATTTGCCTATAATGCAAGAAGCACCTATTGCAAGAGCAATGTCTGTCTATCTGACTGCATGAAACATGCCTGGCAACCTCCAGACCAATTTTGTTGAACCTTGGCACACAAATTCTACAGAGAAATGCATCCAGACAGTTCAGTTTTCAGTAAAACATATTGATGACATGGCAATGTAAAAAGTTTTGAAATTTCAAAATCTTCCACTGAAAAGCATTGGCTAATCTGCCGACTCTATCTTCTATTGTCTATCTTCTCATCACTTCTCTGGAAATTAAATTGAAGAGGAAACCAATTATGAAAGCATATATAAGACTGAATTGACTGAACTAACATTATCTTCAGATTATTATTGTAAAGACTTGACATTTTCAACCAGTAGCCAAATACTGTTTAAAGTAATTAATTACATGGGGAAAGTGCAGCTCCTCTAAGTAACATAAGGGCAGGAATTCAGTTAAAATGTGCTAAAAGAGTTACTTAGCAGCATAATGTACAACAGACTAAACTAAGATTACGGTTCATCAGTGACTGAAGAGTTGCTTTTGCATCTTCACACTAGAATTAAATTTTTTTAAGATAATTGTCACCTTTGATATTCTTGTTAATAAATAAATCAGTTTCTTTCGACATTCTTAGTCATTTTTAAATTTTGATGAATTTTGGTTTTAACTAATATTAATAGCTAGGTATGGAACTTATTTCGGTTTCTCTACTTCCTTTATATGGCATTTTGAAAGTAGTTTTTAGTCACAGACCTTTCACAACTAACACACATCATTTTACATCCCTTGAATTGGAATTTACTGTTTATGAAAGCCATTGAGCTACCACAAGCCTGTTTAGGCTACATTTTTAAATACATGACATTATAAGTGATTTTAAAAAGCATATGTTTTAATGTAGTCTAGTTACACAATTAATTGAATTGTATTATTGCAGTTATTTTGGAATATGATTCATTGTTACAAAAATAATAAATAGAATTGGGATAACTGACTCTTGGATGAAGTAACAAAAAAACATGAAAGGCTCAAACTTTAATATCAGTTAACTTAGACCCCAAACACACCTGAAGCTTACACCATATGTATATTTTCTCACTTGTTTAATCTTAGCATGGATGTATGTGACCTTTGTTGATTGTATTTCTTTTGTTCCAGTGTACAGACTCTAATTTGTATACATGTACTGTAGTTGAGAACATGGTTAAGGTCTGTAATAATGTAAGCCACAAATTAAGCCGCCTGTCAATCACTATGTGAGAACTAACAAGTAAGACAGTGACCATAAAGATGATGGCAAATACCCCTAATACCCTATACACCAATAGATAGATAGATAGATAGATAGATAGATAGATAGATAGATAGATAGATAGATAGATAGATAGATAGATAGATAGATAGATACTTTATTAATCCCAAGGGGAAATTCACATAATCCAGCAGCAGTATACTGATACAAAGAAACAATATTAAATTAAATAGTAATAAAAATGAAAAGAATTAAAATAAAATTAATGTTCGCATTTACTCTCCCGGGTTAGGGTTAACCAAACCCTAACCCTAACCCTAACCCTAACCCAATAATATTGCATTTCAAATTGTTAAATAATCCATTCATCACATTTCCAACCTGCAAAACCCATTTAACGGTGCAGCAGCACTGGATGCAAGGCAGGAACCAATCCTGGACAAGGCACTTTTACACAGTCAGTTATTTTTTAAAATACAGCTTTTGAGTTCTAGCCTGAAAACTTCCAATCTGGCCATCTGGCAAGCAGACAAAAAAACCATGCGGACAAATAGTCACATATTATTATGAGTACAGTTTGGTGTGTGTAGGGTGACAGTTAAATGCTTTTAGCCTCATCAATCAAATATCTGTTAGTCCTGCAATTGCTCAGTATGTTTTTTCACTGAAAGGTTAACTATTCATTTTGAGGTCTGAAATCAGAAGTGCATTTGTTTTACATCCTTTAGACACACTCCTTAGTTTCACCATTTCTGGTCTCCATCAGCTGGTTTCACCTTTTTGCACTGATCTAATTCTCAATCCTGGTGTTAGCATACTAGGCCACTAGAAATCTGTCCCTCAATATCTCTAGGCTATGATTATACTATATACTGTACACTAATGAGCTTTCTGTGGGCAGCTGCTACTGGTCATATAATGATGAAATCATCATAGTTGCAAATCTACTGCTCACCACTTCTCACTATTGTACCTGCTGTGATGAATCAACGTACAATGCATCCGGAAAGTATTCACAGCTCATCACTTTTTCCACATTTTGTTATGTTACAGCCTTATTCCAAAATGGATTAAATTCATTTTTTTCCTCAGAATTCTACACACAACACCCCATAATGACAACGCGTGAAAAAGTTTGCTTGAGGTTTTTGCAAATTTATTAAAAATAAAAAAACTGAGAAATCACATGTACATAAGTATTTACAGCCTTTGCTCAATACTTTGTCGATGCACCTTTGGCAGCAATTACAACCTCAAGTCTTTTTGAATATGATGCCACAAGCTTGGCATAGCTATCCTTGGCCAGTTTCACCCATTCCTCTTTGCAGCACCTCTCAAGCTCCATCAGGCTGGATGGGAAGCGTCGGTGCACAGCCATTTTAAGATCTCTCCAGAGATGTTCAATCGGATTCAAGTCTGGGCTCTGGCTGGGCCACCTCAAGGACATTGACAGAGTTGTCCTGAAGCCACTCCTTTGATATCTTGGCTGTGTGCTTAGGGTGGTTGTCCTGCTGAAAGAGGAACCGTCGCCCCAGTCTGAGCTTAAGAGCGCTCTGGAGCAGGTTTTCATCCAGGATGTCTCTGTACATTGCTGCAGTCATCTTTCCCTTTATCCTGACTAGTCTCCCAGTTCCTGCCACTGAAAAACATCCCCACAGCATGATGCTGCCCCACCATGCTTCACTGTAGGGATGGTATTGGCCTGGTGATGAGCGGTGCCTTGTTTCCTCCAAACGTGACGCCTGGCATTCACACCAAAGAGTTCAATCTTTGTCTCATCAGACCAGAGAATTTTGTTTCTCATGGTCTGAGAGTCCTTCAGGTGCCTTTTGGCAAACTCCAGGCGGGTTGCCATGTGCCTTTTACTAAGGAGTGGCTTCCGTCTGGCCACTCTACCATACAGGCCTGATTGGTGGATTGCTGCAGAGATGGTTGTCATTCTGGAAGGTTCTCCTCTCTCCACAGAGGACCTCTGGAGCTCTAACAGAGTGACCATCGGGTTCTTGGTCACCTCCCTGACTAAGGCCCTTCTCCCCCGATCGCTAAGTTTAGATGGCAGGCCAGCTCTAGGAAGAGTCCTGGTGGTTTCGAACTTCTTCCACTTACGGATGATGGAGGCCACTGTGCTCATTGGGACCTTCAAAGCAGCAGAAATTTTTCTGTAACCTTCCCTAGATTTGTGCCTCGAGACAATCCTGTCTCGGAGGTCTACAGACAATTCCTTTGACTTCATGCTTGGTTTGTGCTCTGACATGAACTGTCAACTGTGGGACCTTCTATAGACAGGTGTGTGCCTTTCCAAATCATTTCCAATCAACTGAATTTACCACAGGTGGACTCCAATTAAGCTGCAGAAACATCTCAAGGATGATCAGGGGAAACAGGATGCACCTGAGCTCAATTTGGAGCTTCATGGCAAAGGCTGTGAATACTTATGTACATGTGCTTTCTCAATTTTTTATTTTTAATAAATTTGCAAAAATCTCAAGTAAACATTTTTCACATTGTCATTATGGGGTGTTGTGTGTAGAATTCTGAGGAAAAAAATGAATTTAATCCATTTTGGAATAAGGTGGAAACATAACAAAATGTGGAAAAAGTGATGCGCTGTGAATACTTTCCAGATCCACTGTATCTGACACAAACAGTCTGGGGCTCTTCCCCTTGGAACATTCTTTCAAATACTGTACATTTTTGTTCTGGCCCCATTTATCTAGGTCTATATGGCAACATTAGTCATGCAGCAGTCACACGACAGAGGAGCTGGAGACATAAAAAGTGGAGGTTTGGAAACTGATGTCAATTAACCATATGCAGTTTTGTCTTTGTGGCTGCCATTTCCTAGTAACCTCCTTGTTCTAGTGGAGTCTGCTTCATGTTCTATCTGGAATTCCCATTCTGACATCTTTGCCTGCCAGCTAGCGATTCCTGCTATTCATCTTTCACTTCTGGAAACACTTGCCTGTATCCAATTCCTTCTACATGCTACCATCTGAATTTTGTTTACGGATTTCCAACTTATTTTTAGATATATTTTTTAACATATCATTATTTCTGTTTTACTATGGGTTCACCCTAATCTGAATGCCACTTTTGATTATTTCTATGGTAGGTGCAGTCTGCTGCACATTATACACTGGTGGGTACGCTCCCACTTCTGTAAACTTACTGAACCTTATAGTGCACAACATTAATACTGTAATAAGCAATCTCAATGCACGTATAAAATCTAGGAAATACGGCATAAACTCCAATAATCGAATTAAAATTACTATCTTAGAGGAACAATGTTTTAAAACTATAAAAACAGATCACAGATTAAACAAAAAATACACACAGAGCGGCGCTTATAAAAATAATTTAGTTGCTATTCCAAATATCAATAATGCACATAGTATTCATCTCTGCACCTCCGAAACATTAAATATGGCACTATTAAAAGTTAGAGCTTTAACCAACAAAACATTTTTTATCAACGATCTTATTAGTGATAAAAAAAATAGATTTTATTGCACTAAGTGAAACGTGGCTTAACTCAGACGGCGCTGCTGTTTTAATCGAATCTGCGCCTCCGGATTACAGTTTTACTCGTGCAGACCGCCAGGGAAAAAGGGAAGGCGGTTTGGCAAACATTTACTCGAGCCGGTTAAAATGTAAAGCTGTCAGTTTTGGTAAGTTCAAGTCGTTTGAGTATCTCGCCGTTGTTATCCATGGAGATTCTCAAGTTCTAGTATTATCCGTGTATAGTCCTCCAAAATTCGACGCGTCTTTTTTTTTGAGGAATTCTCTGACTTAATGTCAATTTTAATTACTAACTATGACACACTCCTAATAGTTGGCGAATCTCCATATAGATTTTATGAACCTCCTGGATTCTTTTGATTTGAGGCAGCTCGTAAATCAGCCTACACATAAAGCAGGTCATACGTTAAGACTTAGTGATTACTAAAGGACTGAAAGTTGAGATAAAGCAGGTCACTGATATTCGTCTATCAGATCATTTTCTTCTACTTTTTAATATAGAAATAATGATAAAAAACACCCATGAGAAGCATATTGTTAATAAACGCTTCTTTGACTCAGCAGCAGCTTTAAAACTTACAAACATTCTTAGCAATCAATCCGTTTATAGTGCCAACTATAATAGCGAGGATAATGTAAATAGTAAGGTGGAAAGATTTAATACTAAAGTGAGGGCTGCTGTTGACATAGTTGCACCTGAAAAGACAGTTAAAAAATCTTCTAGCATTGTTATACCATGGAAGACCCAAAGAGTGTCTGATTTAAAGAGAACATGCCGTAGAGCTGAGCGTAAATGGAGGAAAACTAAACTAACTATCCACTATGAAATAGTAAAAGTTAAAATAACAGAATACAACAACACTGTCCGTCTTGAGAGGCGCTGCAATTTTCCACAATTGATCGCCTAACAAACCCAGGTAACTCAAAGGAATGTCTCCTAAGTACTTCCAGTAAAACCTGTGAGGCTATCGCTGTATTTTTCAATCAAAAAATTAATGATATTAGAAATAACACAATATATCCCTCCAACACTAAGGATCCTCCTAAACCCCAGCATCCTGTTATAAACAAATTAAACTCTTTCACTAGGATAGATTTACCTGATTTACAAAAATAATATCTCAATTAAAACCCTCCACCTGCGTCCTTGATCCAATACCAACAAGGTTTTTCAAAGAAGTATCAGGCGTGCTAATTGATAATGTTCTTGACATAGTAAATTCGTCATTAGATACGGGGGTCTTCCCAGACTGTCTTAAGACTGCTGTAGTTAAACCCCTTCTTAAGAAACATAATCTTGACCCTCGCTCTTGAAAATTTTAGACCCATCTCTAACCTGCCTTTCTTAAGTAAAGTTCTAGAGAAGGCAGTCATTATGCAGTTAAATGACCACCTAAATAAACATGCTATTCTTGATAAATTTCAGTCGGGTTTTAGAACAAATCACAGCACAGAAACTGCACTCGTTAAAGTAGTAAATGACTTGCGGGTAAATGCAGACAGAGGCCATTTATCTGTTCTCATCCTCTTAGATCTGAGTGCTGCATTTGACACCATTGATCATAATATTCTTAGAAATCGCCTTAGTCAATGGGTGGGCCTCTCTGGCAGTGTCTTAAATTGGTTTGAATCCTACCTGACAGGGAGAAAATTTTTGTTAGTTGTGGGAATTACAACTCAAGACACATGATATCCATATGGTGTTCCACAAGGCTCTATCCTGGGTCCGCTGCTCTTCTCAATCTACATGCTTCCGTTAGGTCAGATTATCTCAGGGCACAACGTGAGCTACCACAGCTATGCTGATGACACACAGCTGTACTTATCAATAGCACCTGATGACCCGATTCTCTTGATTCACTAACACAATGTCTGACTTGTATCTCAGAATGGATGAATAGTAACTTTCTCAAGTTAAATAAAGAGAAAACTGAAATCTTAGTGATTGGCAATAATGGATACAATGAGGCTATTAGAAATAAACTGGATACATTAGGATTAAAAGTCAAGACGGAGGTAAAAAGCTTAGGGGTAATTGTTGACTGTAATCTGAATTTTAAATCGCATATTAATCAGATCACTAGGACAGCATTTTTCACTTAAGAAACATAGTAAAGTTAGACCTCTTATATCACTGAAAGATGCTGAGAAATTAGTTCACGCTTTGTTTTCAGTCGACTAGATTACTGTAACGCACTCCTCTCAGGACTACCCAAAAAAGACATAAATCGTTTGCAACTAGTGCAGAATGCAGCTGCTAGAATCCTAACTAGGAAAAGAAAATCAACACATTTCTCCAGTTTTAATGTCACTACACTGGTTACCTGTGTCATTCAGGATTGACTTTAAAATTCTGCTTATGGTTTATAAAGCCTTAAATAATCTAGCCCCATCTTATATATCGGAATGTCTGACACCTTATATTCCAAATCGTAACCTCAGATCCTCAAATGAGTGTCTCCTTAGAATTCCAAGAACAAAACTTAAAAGAAGTGGTGAGGCGGCCTTCTGCTGTTATGCACCTAAAATCTGGAATAGCCTGCCAATAGGAATTTGCCAGGCTGATACAGTAGAGCACTTTAAAACACTGCTGAAAACACATTACTTTAACATGGCCTTTTTATAACTTCAATTTAACTTAATTTAACTTAATCCTGATACTCTGTATGTTCAATTCATCATAATAACTATTCATGGTGGCTCTAAAATCGTACTGACCCCTACTCTCTCTTCTGTTTCTTTTTTCTGTTTCTTTGTGGTGGTGGCCTGCGCCACCTCCACCTACTCAAAGCTTCATGATGCTCCAACAATGATGGATGGATTAAAAGGCAGAAGTCTACGTGACCATCATCATCATCAAGTCCTTCCGTGAGAACCCTAAATCCAAAGAGGACTGTTTCATTTATGTTAGGTAGAATGCCCAGAGGGGACTGGGCGGTCTCATGGTCTGGAATCCCTACAGATTTTATTTTTTCTCCAGCCGTCTGGAGTTTTTTGTTTTTCTGTCCCCCCTGGCCATTGGACCTTACTCTTATTCTATGTTAATTAATGTTGACTTATTTTGTTTTCTTATTGTGTCTTTTATTTTTCTATTCTTTATTATGTAAAGCACTTTGAGCTACTGTTTGTATGAAAATGTGCTATATAAATAAATGTTATTGTTGTTGTTGAAGCAATAAGCATCTGGCACTGCCCATCATACCCTTAGAAATTCCAATTCCTGTCCAGTATTTAAAAAAGACTCAAATACACAAATAGACTTTTTCGTGGATGAGACAAATTCAGAAGTCTGAAATTCCAAGACCTCCTAAACCAAGAGGAGTAGGAGAGATTAGGAGCACACGCTGATACAGCACATTGCCGTACCCACCACATGACAAACTAACTCAGGATCCCAGATTAGAACCCGGGTGCAGCCATGCAATGGGTGACACCTCAGCACCACGCTAGTTCAGATGGAATGGAACAGTGTGAGGTTTTTCATGGTGGCTGGAGTGCCAATTCTGCCATCAACCCCCAGGTTTTTCCCAGCAGGTTGGAGGGCCTACATGCAGGACTGGATGCAGATTAACGTCATACCCAGGGCTAAGCTAACTTTATATTGGTTATATGTTTCCATGCCTCCTCCCTTCTGTGACATTTATAATGTAACTTCTTATATTTTGAATTGGAGGTGTCAGTAACACTTGTTATGTTTAATTCATTGTTTTATGCACAAATCTACTTGACGTGGAGTGTACTATTCCTTCACTGGCACATGTATGAAATGACTTGCAATTTTACGGCTTATGTGTTTTTTTGCTTTCTAAATAAATTTACTAAAATGAAGATGAAAGCCTGTGGTGGGCTGGCGCCCTGCCCAGGGTTTGTTTCCTGCCTTGCACCCTGTGTTGGCTGGGATTGGCTCCGGCAGACCCCCGTGACTCTGTAGTTAGGATATAGCGGGGTGGATAATGGATAGATGGATGGAAGATGAAAGCAGCCCAGTGGTTAGCAATACTACAAAACAGCCCCAGGGATTCAGGTTATCCCCAGGTATGCAGATTTGTTGTCACATGTCACAGACATGCATGCTAGTTTAAACAGAAGTATAAAAAAGTCAAGTGTGAGCCTGTACAGTATTATACCCTGTGTTGGACTGTGGCTCAGTTTATATTGGTCTATGCCTTATGCCTTTGACTGCCAGGATAGGCTTCAGCACTTTGTGATCCCAGACTTTAACAAGAGTGTGTTTATAAAGTGACTCATCTGCCCTTTTACATTTAGTATTGGTATTATCCTAGAAAAGTCCACTTTAGGCTGTCAACTAAGTCATTTATTTGTAAAATATAGTCTAAACTGTTTAATATCCAGTATGGTGAACAACAGAAAAAATCTAACAGACTGAAATACACAGTTAAAAATAAAGGTTTCAAACTGGGTCTTCAGAGTGATGCCACTGGAGAATCATTTTTGGATCCTAAAAGGACCATCTGTATGAAGGCTTCAGAAGGAACCCTTATTTATTTAGATCTGTAGCAGGTTCCATAAATAGCCATGAACAGATGATAAAAGATTTGTGAAACACCAATACTGTAGGTTTCAGGTTTTAACTCTTTGAGAGCTCAATATTTTTTCCAAAAAAACAGTTTCTGAAAAGCAATGGTTTCTCACAGAAATCAGTATAAAGCATCTGTTGCTGCATGCTGTGGCTGCCAGTTTGCCAAAAATGTCTTCACGTGGCTGGGGCAGCAGCAGCGATCACGGTCGCAGTGCATTGCAATCTGGTTTCTATCTCTTATCATTGTTAAGTGGCAGTTCAACCTGGTGAACATTGTCAGTACCACAATTAGCTGGGGATCAATTAGCTGAAGCTGGAACCTCACATTCGTTTTCGATCACTTGTATCAAAATCAGAGTCTGAAAAGTCATAGTCCAGTTCAGAGATAATAGGCAGAATTTCGTCTGCGGAGTATTTTGCTTTACGCATTCGCTTTGATCTCTCACCAGATGTCAGTCCCATTTCTGCTACTCATGCGAGCGCAAGAAATCTCGGTCAAACCAATGACGCTAACGTTCCTTCAGACAATGAGAGTCCAACTAAAACATAACAGTTGGTTTTGTCACAGTTTACAGTTAATTATCATCATCAACTCCTCCTTTTGACAGAAGTCGACATCAGCCCTGAAGGAGTTAAAATAGCACAATCTCAGTTTAGGTTTTCTTGACGAGTTATATCCTGATAAGTCACTTACTACACATTAAAGATTTTTTGCTTTGTCCACGTATTAGGAACCTTTTCAAAGCCCAAAGAATCTGTTTCAGATGCAAAGAACCCTTCTCAGAATGAAATGGCTCCTTGTCAAGCAATGTTTCCATAAAGAATTACATAACGCAGCAAAATTCCATTAATGAACCCACATTTTTAAGAATGTAAGGATGGGTAGCAGTGGCTAAATGTTTTGGCAATCCAACAATTTGCAAAAATATGAATTATGTAGGGCGGCATGGTGGTGCTTTGGGCAGTGCTGCTGCCACGCAGTTAGGAGACCCGGGTTTGCTTCCTGGGTCCTCCCTGCATGGAGTTTGCATGTCAAGAACATGTCGCAGTTCAGCGTGAGTTTCATTGCCATTTCAATATCCACAGAAATAAAGCTGTTCCCACTCGTAACACTATCCTACATTGGGTTAAAGCACTTTGTACACGAGGTACATTAATGAACAAAAGACCGCCGGAAGCTACACGAACAGCACATACCCCTGAAAATGTGGAAAGTGTACGACCAGCCCTGCTGCGCAGTCCAAGTCGATCTGCTTGGAAGCATTCTTCTGAACTTGGCCTCAGTAATCGTTCGGTAAGGCGTATTTTGCATTTAGACCTGCATTTCCATCCCTACAAATTGTCAAATCCTATTTCAATATGAACTCAAATATTTTAATAAATTTCTTTGTAAGAAAAAATTAAAAATTTTGTGATTTTGTAAGAAAACGTCCGTCCTTTCTGCCTCACCCTGTATAAATAAATGTCGTTGCTGTTGTAGTGTCCCAAGCCTCCCTATATTCTAGATGACACTCAATTGGGTTTCGCATTTAGCTCTTTGCTGTTTTTTCCTTGTGTTTTCTTTTCCACTTGGTCTAGTCAACAGGGTGGAAGTTCTCTGATCCAGTGGATGAAAGGAGCATGGCAGAGATCCTCAAGCAACTGCCAGAGCAAATTCAACAGCTTTAAATACAGTTAGCCAATCACCATTGGTACCTTTTGTTAAGAGATCAGTGAAAGCCAATCAGACCCCAGGTGTGCCTAGCACCTGCGAAGTAAGACCTGACCCAAGTCTAAACAAAAGATTACAGATAAAGACAACGTGGAAGGTTACCACTTGGTGCGTTCTCCGGTACACAATATCACTGGCTATCAAGATCCTGGAGCAAATTTAATGGTGCCCTTCATGTCTAGTGAGGTCCTCCCGGAGTTCTACAGCTTGGATATTACTCACTGCAGTGTCTTAAAGAAGAAATCTAGGTTTGGCTTTACTTTATCAGTGTGCACCAGAAGATGGAAAGAGTGGAACTGTAATTGGGACAGAGCAGTAGGTGCCCATGTCATCAGCCTGTGATGTTGGGCAGTGACATGGCTGCAGCCAAGAGTAAATTCGGGTGAGTGGATAGATTAAACGAATGTGTGACACATATTTAGGAGTCCCAACCACCGATCAATATCATAGTCTTTCATGCATAGGAGTGTATGCTGTTTATGAATCACTTACACTTCTGTCCAAATATAAATAAATATAAGACACACTTACATGATTAATACAAAGCCCAAACCTCCATCTAATACAAGATCTGTGGAGTCACTTCATAATGACAGTCTCGTGTAGCATGACTGAGCTTGAACTACTCAGTAAAGAAGACTGAGATAAAATTGCATGTGTACTAAGTTGATAGAGACATAAGTAGAAGGACCTTTAAAGAAATCAAAGCAATAGGTGCTTCCACCAAGTATTAGTTAAAGACTTTTTTTCACTATTTTTAATTATTTTCCTTAACATTTACCTGTAAATTTTTTTTGTTCATATCCTGACAGAGAGACCCCAGACAGTCTCCATTGGAAACACCATTTCCAGCACCATTTCACTGAGCACTGGCACAACCCTGGGCTGCATACTCAACCCACTACTGTAGAGCTACACTCAGCTCTGACATCATTATTACATTTTCTGACGACACAACATTAGTGGGTCTCATCAGCAATGGGGATGAGTCAGCTTACAAAACGAAGATACAGTGACTGGCAGACTGGCAGAAGTGCAACAACCTATCTCTCAAATTAGGCAAGATGAAGGAGATAATTGTTGACTTCAGAAATGCCCCTGCTGCCTGCACCCTACTTTAAACTGGGCTCTGCAGTGGAATTTGTCAAGGGCACCAAATTCCTTGGTTTACACATGACTGTTGACCTTACTTTCATAATTAACACCACCTCCATAGCAAAGAAGGCGCAACAGCATATCTATTTTCCATTAGCAGTCATAGAAGGCAAGCCTAACACCCACAATCTCACCATATTCCACATGGGCAACATTGAGAGTGTTCTGACCAACTGCACCCGGGTTTGGGAATTACAATAATTTCTGACCGTTTGGACTTACAGAGGATAGTACACACAGCTGAAAAGATAATTAAGACTTTTCTACCTTCCATTAAATACATCTTTATTAATCATTGATTTTTGCAAAGCCTACAGCATTGTGAAGGATCACTCCCACAAAGGCCACGTTTTCTTTATCCCACTTCCACCTGGCAGAAGGTACCGTAGCATCCAAACCAGCTTCTCCCTCTTGTCTGTCTGGGCTCTGAACTCCGTTCTGGCCCCCTGCTCTCAGATATGCTCCTACTAGTTTATTTATTTGCAGTACATTTATTACAACTTTTGTATTTATTATTAGTTTTCATTATTTATTACTATCTATTTCAGTTCTTTACTATGCATTTATTACCTGTTATTAAAAATTTATTGTATTTATGTACTTATTATAGTATATAATTCTTTTGTCTTTTACTTGTCCTGTGTTGATGTATATGTTTCATCGCAGTCCTCAGGAACATTACTTTGTACTACCGTATGATGTAATTCAGTGTATGAATGGTATGACAATAAACCCACTTTACTTGACTTGAATATTGTTAGCTAAACAATTTAACTAAAGTTGTAGAAATATCTGACAGGATTTTCCTTGATTGATAAACTGAAATTTCAGTTATACTATATGGATTGATATCCATGGTATATGTTTACATGCTTACGTATATCATATATGCTTTTGCTGGAAATTAGGCTGCATCTTGGGGATCGATAAAAAGAACATCATTTCTCCCCAGGGGGAAATTTTTAAGGGAGCTCTATAAGTGTATATATAAATATACACATACGTACACACACACACACACACACACAGTGGGATGACTAAATACAAAGTCATTCCAGGTCAAACTTGCGACTTTATAGGTACAGTTGCAGTTAGGCTCTATGAAAGTGTATTGCCATTTGTGGCAAGGAGACCCAGTAGCTTTCTTGACACACTTCTGCTGAATAATTTGTCGGCTGAAAGTCCTCAGTGTTGGTATGTCAGAGAGAGGATATGCAGCACTGTTCATAATGGAAATAAGTTTTGTTTTCATTTTTTCCATTGCTACTACCTCTAGGGGGTTGACAGCGCATTCTGTAACCCAGCCTGCCCTTTAAATTAGCTTGTTGATTCGGTGGGCCTATCCTGAGGTTGCCGGCCCAGCACATCACAGCATAGAAAATCGCATTAGCCACTACAGAGTTGTAGAATATGCAAAGGATGTTACTACCCACATTAAAGGAATGTAGTCTCCTATGAGAAAAAAAAAAGAGTCTTCTACACTACCTCTGTGTTACAAGTCAAGCTTCCCATTGATATGGACCTCCATGTACTTGTAGCAATGCACCACTTCAACATCCACTCCCTGAATAGCCACCAGGCTTATAGGCCCTTTGGTGCATCGAAAGTCAATAACAAGTCCATTGGTTTTACTAATGTTATGTTGCAGATAATTCTTTCTCCAGCAAGGAACACAATTCTCCACCTGGCTCCTCTCTTCTGTCTCGGTCCCCCTATCATTAAATCTCATAAATACAGAATCATCAGAGAATTTCTGCCAATGACATGACCCGGTGCTATATTTGTAGTCTGAGGTGTATGGAGTGAAGATAAAAGGACACAGGACTGTTACTTGTGGCGTTTCAGTGTATCAGACACATAGTCCTTAAGTCTCACAAACTGTGGTCTGCAAGACAGATATTCCATTAACTAGGACACCACAAGCTAATCCACCACCATATACCTGAGCTGACTCATTAACAGTGATGGCTGGATGGTATTGAAGGCACTGGAGAAATCAAAAAACAGAATCCTCACTGTGACTTGAGGAGCAAATAGGCAACTGTGTCTGACAATCTTTGTCAGACAGGCAAACCACAGTTGGTATGGGTCAACCACAAGAGGACTCGAATAGTCCAGGACCAGCCTCTCAAAGGTCTTCATGAGGTGAAATGTGGAATGTCACTGGTCGGAATGTATGAGTTTAGTTTCGACTTAACATAACAATCGCTGAATGACTCGAAAGTAACGCACCGGCTGGTCATTTCTCTGCAGCAGTAATGCTATGTTCCCACAGTGCTGAGAAAAACAACAAAGTGCCTTCGGTAAACTTTTCATCCAAGTCAGAGTGGCTGCACGCGAAATTCCCAGCCGACTTGTGCGCCACGAGTATCAATAATCACCGCTCGCTCTAAATAAGACGCACCCGCTTGTAAAGAAGAAGCTCAAATCAAGGCAGCCCTGCGGCGAAGGATTTTTTTTAAACCTCATTCACAGTTTACCGATTACACCCACGGGGATGTACAAATAACCCACGCTGCCACCAACACACCCACTCCCACTTTATGAGCACTATAAGCAACATCAGAGTATCTATTTGTCAACAATTATCCGTTCAGTCAGATCAAAAGAGCCAGCTGTCAAAATGCGCATACCCCGTGTCCGCCACTGAGCCAAACGCTGTAAACTTCAAGAAATATGAACCAGGGTTGGAGAGGCGCTATATGCACAGGATAGCACGAGCAAAGCCAGCCAATCATCTTCACTAAAATATCGAAGCCCGGAGCAAAGTAGTCAGTGAGGTCCAGTCAGTAAATGATAGTGGGGTGTCGGGAAAAGGATCGGGCTGAACACAGTGGTGGCGCTGGCGGAGAATGCCATGCCATGCTGGCTTCTCCTGCTCATCCTGCCTCATCGCCCGTCCGCCTGTCCATCCGCCAGTCAGCGAGCTATTCGGGTAAGAACAGGACACGAGAGGAGCGGCTTGGCACGGGATGCACCAGCACTATCGCTTTACTGCACAGCCTGGATCTTGCACAGCCGCCACACTGGACAGGCCTGTCTGCCTACCCCCAGATCACCTCTCCCAAAAACGAAAAAATTACAGCAGCTCACCGAGAGAAGAGGTAATCACCTCACAACTGGCAGCGCTCATCAGCCTCCACATCGCACCGAAGCCCCTGCCCAGCCCCAACCGGGCAAAACGCTCCTCTCATCTAGCTCTTCTTTTGTTATTCTCATTCTACTATTTATTTATTTATTTGCACGAAACTGCTGGGCACTGCTTTGCTTTGTCTACTACAGTACCAAAAAAAACCCTGGAAGAGCAGCCAGTGCTTCAGTATGCCTTGCTAAGCCCTGGTATGTGCCTGGTGTAAACAGCGCAAAAAAAAAGCCGCTCGTTCTGACGGAATCCACTTACAGCAGGTGGCCGGTCGGCTTCGGGCTCTCTCCTGACACTCTAAATGTGCGCTTGCATGTTTTTGTTCCTGTTATTTGGCTGTCACTGGGTGCATTGTCCCTTTAAATCCCTCCTCAGCGCTTTCCAAAGCCAGCCTGCAGGACTCCATGATGCACCCTCAGGCCTGGCCCGTGACGTCACCGACGAGGGGAGGACGCATCCTCCATGTTCAGTGTGGGCAGCTGCCATTCAGAAGCGGCGGGAGACGCGCGTTGACCTTTCACCCGGCTGGTTTCTGTGAACCCGGGCTGGTGCTGCCGCCGCCGTGCCGCTGCTCTCCGCACCGCACTGCACTCACAGTAATCTTCGTTTAGGTAAATACTTTGTTCATGAAAGGAGTTTTACATAGACATGACTCCTTGTGTATTGTTTTTGAAAAGATAGTGTGTTTATTTTTTTCAGATAGTTATATTTTTAGAGGTTTAGACTAGCGGATCCCAAGTTCAGTTCCCCTGTGGCTGCAGGTTTTTGTCCCAACTACACATCAGGGAGTCATTTTTATGTTTAATTAATTTCATTGTTTTATTTGTTGCACACTTCCCTTTTCTTATTTCACATTCAATGAGGTAGTGTGACATTCAACATTTGAAAACAAAACAACATTTTTGTTTGCTATATCTTTCAATGTTTGAATCTGTTTTGTTGTTTTCTTTTCCATTCACTTTTTCTTTGGAGTTTGCTTTTTTAACTGTATTTGAGTACTAACAATTAATGATGAATTGAGCAAACACTGATGCAAATAACAGTTATTTTCTAACCTGCTTAGTCCTGAACAGGGTCATGGGGGTCTGCAGGAACAGACCCAGGATAGGGCACCAGTCCATTGCAGGGCAACCACCCACAAGAAAATGCCAATCCACCTAACCTGCATGTGTTTGGATTGTGTGAGGAAACCCACACAGACGTGTGGAGAACATGCAAACTCCGCCGGTGGGGGAGACGGACACAGGATGCAAACCCTGGTCTCCTTACTGTGCGGCAACAACTGTGCCACCATGCCACCCCAGCTATTTCACTATTTGTTATATTTCAGATAGATATTTTAATTAATCCCAAGAGGAAATTCACATAATCCAGCAGCAGTATACTGATACAAAAAAACAATATTAAATTAAAGAGTAATAAAAATGCATGTAAAAACAGACAATAACTTTTAATAATGTTAGCATTTACTCCCCCGGGTGGAATTAAAGAGTCGCATAGTGTGGGGGAGGAACGATCTCCTCAATCTGTCAGTGAAGCTGCTCCTCTGCCTGGAGATGATCCTGTTCAGTGGATGCAGTGGGATATTCATGATTGACAAGAGTTTGCTTTGTGCCCGTTGCTCTGCCACTGATGTTAAACAGTCCAACTTTATTCCTACAATAGAGCCTGCCTTCTTAACAAGCTTGTCCAGGCATGAGACATCCTTCTTCTTTATGCTGCCTCCCCAGCACACCACAGCGTAGAAGAGGGCACTCGCCACAACTGTCTGGTAGAACATCTGCAGCATCTTATTGCAGATGTTGAAGGACGCCAGCCTTCTAAGAAAGTATAGTCGGCTCTGACCTTTCTTACACAGAGCATCAGTATTGGCAGTCCAGTCCAATTTGTCATCCAGATGCACTCCCAGGTATTTATAGGTCTATGCCCTCTGCACACAGTCTCCTCTGATGATCACGGGGTCCATGAGGGGCCTGGGCCTCCTAAAATCCACCACCAGTAACTTGGTTTTGCTGGTGTTCAGGTGTAAGTGGTTTGAGTCGCACCATTTTACAAAGTCTTTGATTAGGTTCCTATACTCCTGCCCACTCCTGATGCAGCCCACAATAGCAGTGTCATCAGCGAATTTTTGCACGTGGCAGGACTCTGAGTCATATTAGAAGTCTGATTTATGTTGGCTGAACAGGACCGGAGAAAGTCCAGTCCCCTGCGGCGCTCCTGTGTTGCTGACCACAATGTCAGACCTGCAGTTCCCTAGACGCACATATTGAGGTCTGTCTGTAAGATAGTCCACGATCCATGCTACCAGGTGTGAATCTACTCCCATCTCAGTCAGCTTCAACCAAGGTTCCTCCCTTGGATGGGGTTCAAATGCTGCTTTTATGCCTTTTCTGTTTGTTTTTAGTTATTTATATCAATTTTTGCAATGTTTATGCCCAGTGGGGACTAGGCAGTCTTTTGGCCTGGAACCCCTGCATTTTTTTTGTTTGTTATTTTTTTCTGTCCACCCGGGCCATCTGACCTTATCATTAGACTGTCACTTTGAAACTAAAACAAAAATCTTTAAGGACTCCATTTCTCTGAATTATATATCTCTGTCTTATGTAAGTGTGCATTATGCATTTATCTTTTGTGTACTATTTATTCATATCCAAATTTAATTTGTTCTTCTTTTGTATGTAACCTTTTCTTTGACATACCTTAAAACACTGAGCTTCATCTTTGAGTAGTGAGAAAAATGCTATATAAATATAAAGAATTATTACTATTATTATATTTTCTGATGAAAATATGCTATAGTGCGTGGTGCAGTGGGTAGCGCTGCCGCCTCTCAGTTAGGAGACCTGGATTTGCTTCCTCCCTGCGTGGAGTTTGCATGTTCTCCCCGTGTCTGCATGGGTTTCCTCCCACAGTCCAAAGACGTGCAGGGTAGGTGCATTGGTGTTCCAAAATTGTCCCTTGTGTGTGCTTGGTATGTGGGGTGTGTGTACCCTGCGGTAGGCTGGCGCCCTGCCTTGCATCCTGTGTTGGCTGGGATTGGCTCCAGCAGCCCCTCGTGACCCTGTAGTTAGAATATAGAGGGTTGGATAATGGATGGACGGATGGATGGAAATATGCTATAGTAATAAGTGTTGTGGCATTTGATGCCTTTGTTTATTCTATCTGTGTGTCTTTTTTTGTTCCATGTGTTTTCTGGGTGGTCCCCCCAAGAGATGGGGCCTCCGGCCCATCACTGTCAAGGGTCTGCCCTTAGCCTTATAATTAAAATAAAACACCAGGTCATGTCACTTGAAGAAATTCTCTAATGATTCTGCATTCTGATATTGTTATGGGGGGTGAGACAGAGGATATGAGTCAGGTGGAGAAAGAATTCTCTGCAACTAAACATCAGCAAATTCAAGGAACTGGCTATTGACCTTCACTACCCCAAGGAGCCACTATGTTCAGTCACTATTCAGGGAGTGGCTATGGAGGTGATGCACTGCTACAAGTACATAGGGGTCCACATCAATGACAAGCTCAGTTAATGGGCAAATTCTGGATACTTGGAGGTAGTAGCTAAGGAGAAATTAAAGAAAAACTTAGTGCCATTGTGAACTAGGGTGCACATCCTCTCTCTGACACACTAACATTGAGAAATGCTGGTGGGGCTCCTTTACATCAATAGCAATATGACTGTATAGTGCTTCACTGAGATTGTAACTGGTAAATCAAACGTTTTCTTTCTTTTTAGACATTCTGGTATGTGTGTGTATATACAGTATTTGTAGCTGCGATTTCCCAAAATTACCAAAGTTCAGCAGCTTCAACTCAAAAAATGGGATTCAACAAAAGCCTGACACGCAGAAATGATTCCACAGACAAAATATCTTCGTTTTTAAAAGTTTAGTTAAGTTTTAAAGTAAAACAGTTCACACAAAAGAGAAAATTAAAATAGCAAAAAGAAAGAAAAATTAATGTTAAGAAAAGTTCAATTCTAAGCTTAATCTTGTTACATCTCAAATCGTTACTATTTACTTAACATTTCTGAACCATTTCAAAACGGTCAGAAAACTATACGCTTATCCCATTTCTAACTTGAAAATGGGTCTTTCAAGTCCCTCTTTACTGAGACTTGTTCTTACCACAACTGAGCTTATTATCACACTGTTTCTCAGTGACGCCCAGGAGGACCAGAGGAGGGCTTGTGCCTCCTCCAGACCGTGAGGGGGCACCCGTCCTGGTTATGTAGGGGGCCTCGGGTAAAGGGCTTGGAAGCCCAACCCTGTAGGGACCCGTGGCTACCGCCAGGCGGCGCCCCGATGCCGGTGTATCCCGTGCCCGGCCGGGACACCCAGGAGGACCAGAGGAGGGCTTGTGCCTCCTCCAGACCGCAAGGGGGCGATCGCCCTGGTTGTATTGGGGGCCACCGCCAGGCGGCACCCTGGTGCCAGAGGAACCCTGGAGCCCAGCACTTCCGCCACACCAGGAAGTGCTGGGGGGAAGACGGCTTCCGGGTGCGCAGCCGGCACTTCCGCCACACTGGGGTGTGGCCAGGACTGATTGCCGGAAGCAGCTGGAGCCCATCCGGTTCCCATTTAGGGCCTCCCTCCAGTCAGCAGTGGATGTCGGGTGGAAGAGGACAGAACTGGAGAGAGGACGGGAGGTGGTCGAGAGAGGCACAGTGACTGAGAATGTGGCCTGGACTTTGGGGAATCGGTGCAAGAGGCAGTGGGGTTTGTGTGCACGTTCTAATTGTAAATAATTGTGTAAATAAATAGTGTGTGGTGGAACATACGATGTCCGTCTGCCTGTGTCCGGGTCCCAGTCCACATCAGTTATAGTAAGAAGGTTCTATCTCTTACTAAGTTATAGTGGGAAAAGACTATACCATAAGTTATGACTATAAAAGAAATTTATGTTCTATTCAAATTAAGCAAACATTAATATGAGTTTAACTCAAAACTTTAACTTTCTAAGATTGGCTCTTACAGTATGTAAAAAGATAAATTTCCTCTGGTGAGAAATAAAGTTGTATTACCCACTTGTGTGGTTATTAGTAAATAACAGCTTAAAACAACCAGAACATAAAAAATTATTTTTTACTGATATAACCCAAAATATTATTACATTCTGTAAATGTTTAGCATATCCAGTTTGCAATTTCTGGATGGTTTAAAAGAAAAAAATGGTGACAAACAGCTTGCCAAGTCAAGTTAAGAGCAGAAGCTGGCTGAGAAGAAAACCTGTATCCATAGGCGACCCCCAAACACTGAACTTGAAAACCCCTAACCATGTTCATGTTCTGCTTCATTAAATTAAATTTAGCATAAACAGATTGTAATTTCCAGATTGATACAAAATAAACACATACCAATTGGGAAGTGCAGCTTGTTTAGTAAATGAAGAAATGCAATTAAAAGGAAAAATTAGTCAGGATAAAAGTGTGCAACCACAGGGGGCCTCCAGGAATGAACTTGAGAACACTGGCTTAGATTATTAACAGTGGTTCTCAAGCTCAGTCCTGTGGACACCCTGTTGCTGCGGGTTTTTGCTACAACCTACTTATGTTTTTAATTGGACACTTGCCCAATTAAGCAAGTTGTTATTTTCCACTTTTTGGGGCAATGCAGAAATGACAAATTTAAGTTTGGTAAATTTTTATTAGAATATACAGGTGCCGGTCATAAAATTAGAATATCATGACAAAGTTGATTTATTTCAGTAATTCCATTCAAAAAGTGAAACTTGTATATTAGATTAATTCATTACACACAGACTGATGTATTTCATATGTTTATTTCTTTTAATTTTGATGATTATAACTGACAACTAATGAAAGTCCCAAATTCAGTATCTCGGAAAATTAGAATATAAATTAAGACCAATGCAAAAAAGGATTTTTAGAAATGTTGGCCAACTGAAAGGTATGAACATGAAAAGTATGAGCATGTACAGCACTCAATATTTAGTTGGGGCTCCTTTGGCCTGGATTACTGCAGCAATGTGGCGTGGCATGGAGTCGATCAGTCTGTGGCACTGCTCAGGTGTTATGAGAGCCCATGTTGCTCTGATAGTGGCCTTCAGCTCTTCTGAATTGTTGGGTCTGGCGTATTGCATCTTCCTCTTCACAATACCCCATAGATTTTCTATGGGGTTAAGGTCAGGCGAGTTTGCTGGCCAATCAAGAACAGGGATAACATGGTCCTTAAACCAGGTACTGGTAGTTTTGGCACTTTGTGCAGGTGCCAGGTCCTGTTGGAAAATGAAATCTGCATCTCCATAAAGTTCGTCAGCAGCAGGAAGCATGAAGTGCTCTAAAACTTCCTGGTAGACGGCTGCGTTGACCTTGGACCTCAGAAAACACAATGGACCAACACCAGCAGATGACATGGCACCCCAAACCATCACTGACTGTGGAAACTTTACACTGGACCTCAAGCAACATGGATTCTGTGCCTCTCTCTCTTCCTCCAGACTCTGGGACCTTGATTTCCAAAGGAAATGCAAAATCTACTTTCATCAGAGAACATAACTTTGGACCACTCAGCAGCAGTCCAGTCGAGATGCTTCTGACACTGTCTCTTGTTCAAGAGTGGCTTGACACAAGGAATGTGACAGCTGAAGCCCATGTCTTGCATACGTCTGTGTGTGGTGGTTCTTGAAGCACTGACTCCAGCTGCAGTCCACTCTTTGTGAATCTCCCCCACAGTTTTGAATGGGTTTTGTTTCACAATCCTCTCCAGGGTACAAGCGGTTATCCCTATTGCTTGTACACTTTTTCTACCACATCTTGTCCTTCCCTCGCCTCTCTATTAATGTGCTTGGACACAGAGCTCTGGGAACAGCCAGCCTCTTTAGCAATGACCTTTTGTGTCTTGCCCTCCTTGTGCAAGGTGTCAATGGTCGTCTTTTGGACAACTGTCAAGTCAGCAGTCTTCCCCATGATTGTGTAGCCTACAGAACTAGACTGAGAGACCATTTAAAGGCTTTTGCAGGTGTTTTGAGTTAATTAGCTGATTAGAGTGTGGCACCAGGTGTCTTCAATATTGAACCTTTTCACAATATTCTAATTTTCCGAGATACTGAATTTGGGACTTTCATTAGTTGTCAGTTATAATCATCAAAATTAAAAGAAATAAACATTTGAAATACATCAGTCTGTGTGTAATGAATGAATCTAATATACAAGTTTCACTTTTTGAATGGAATTACTGCAATAAATCAACTTTGTCATGATATTCTAATTTTATGACCAGCACCTGTATACCAAGAATTTATGTATGTTACATGAGGATAGTTACATGTTTTTTTTTTTATCTTGCATTTTAAGAGGTCATTAAAGGCTTATAATGACTTCTACGGCACAGCCATCAGCAGTGTGTCTGTCTGCGGAGAGAGTGTCGACCACATCAAAAGGTTTACTTACCTTGGCAGCAACATTCATGTCTCTGGTGACTCTTCCTATGAAGTCAGTAGACAGGCTGAGAAAGCATGGGGTGTCATGAAGTCGCTGGAAAGGTGTGTGTGGCGCTTCTGATATCTATGCTAAAGGACGAAGGTCCAAGTCTTTAGAGTCCTGGTGCTTCCTGTTTTGCTATATGGTTGCGAGACATGGACGCTATCCAATGACCTGAGATGAAGACTGGACTCCTTTGGTAATGTGTCTCTTTGGAGAATCCTTGGGCACTGCTGGTTTGACTTTGTGTCGTACGAGCAGTTGCTCACTGAGTCCTGAGTGAGGCACATTACCTGCATTGTGAAGGAGTGTCAGTTACGGCACTACGTCCATGTGGCGCAATTCTCCAAGGGTGATCTGGCTCACAGGATCCTCATTGCCAAGAGGACGCCCACGTAACACCTGGCTGCGGCAGATAGATGGTCATTTCCAGGTGGTGAGATTGGACTGCATGTCCACCTGGGGGGTTGCAAACCGGAATCTTGAGCTGTTTCATCATGTGGTGTGTGTGGTAACACACTGTAACAGTGCATACTCCCCAACCTGACCTGACTTTTTTAAGATTTCCATCATAATGATTTCCAATCTGTTCTTCCAAGGTATTCTGGTTAGTTAATCCATTAGTTACCAAGAAGTATGTTAAAGAATCAGGCACTAAAGCAGTTGCAGCCATTTGGCATTCAGTGACATATGCCAGGATGTCTGCTTTGTTCTTGTTAATTGTCATTATTAGGGTACAGTTAAGGAAGCAAACTGCACAAAAAATAGCAAATTAATAGAAAGACAAGAACAAAGCATTGCATTTAAAGCTCTAGCAAAAATACAAATATTTTAAAATGTCTCTTAAATGTAAAATTACTCTGGTATGCTGTTCTAAATTCAACATAAGAGAATAGAAAAATAGAATAAAGGTCAAAACTTGTGAAACTGGTTGGAACAAAAACTTGCAGCCAGATGGGTCCTCCGGGATTGAGTTTAAAAACCACTGGGCTATGTTTGGCTGTTAATGGCTTTCCCCTATCCTTTGTGTCTTAAAATGGATTTTGTATTTTTATGTATTTCTATGGGCAGCGCGGTGGCACAGTGGGTAGCGCTGCTGCCTCACATTTAGGAGACCTGAGTCCACTTCCTGGGTCCTCCCTGCATGGAGTTTACATATTCTCCTCGTGTCTGCGTGGGTTTCTTCTGGGTGCTCCGGTTTCCTCCCATAGTCAAAAGACATGCATGTTAGGTGGATTGGCGATTCTAAATTGTCCCTGGTGTGTGTGTGCGCGCCCTGTGGTAGGCTGGTGCCCTGCCCGGGGTTTGTTTCCTGCCTTGCAAAATGTGTTGGCTGGGATTAGCTCCAGCAGACCCCCATGACCCTGTAGTTGCATAATGGATGGATGGATGGATTTCTATTGGATGTGAATTGATGTTCAAAATTGTAAGATTATGAATGTATTTATTTCAAAATTTTCTGGACCTATAAATCTATTTTTGAACCCACTTAAGGCTTGCTGAGGGCAATGTGTTAAATAACCTGGTGTTGGGCAGAAGTCAAGATCCTCCTCAAACATGGAGGTAAGGCATGCCACTAAATCAGAGAGGCCTGTATTTTCTAGTGTTTTTGTTCCAATATTTGCGCTTAATTGGACTTCTATCTTAAATAAATATGTCATTTACATATCTGCTCTTTTATGTCAATATAGAAATTAAAAACTGGATTGATTAATGTGTTAGAATTTGTGTTACACTCTGGAATAGTAGTATCCACCAAGGGTTTTAGGTCGAGGAATAGAAATTGGCTGTGATCATCGTATTAAGGTTTGACTCTCACTGTACCTCAGTGTTTCCCCTTCTACTTTTTGACAGCATTCTTTGCTATAAATTTAAGGTGATGGACTGTGTCATCTTTGCTATTTGTACAATTTTTTTCCTTATCATTGAGTATAGGATAGTGAGTAAGATGCCACTACTAGTTAATGTTTGACTCTAAACAAATCTATTCAAAAGGCGGAATTTTTATTGCAAAATATATTGCCATCTATAAAGGTCTTTGGGTGATGCTCAACAGAAAATTCACGTATTACATAAATTCTCACAAAAGAATCAGAAATTACAAGGTGTAGATCTTATGGGAGAAAATCAGTGTGCTTTATTATCTATAGTAGCCTTGTTTTATTAGTATCCCTTTAAAATTAGACTAGTGGCTTAATATTAGTATGCTTTTAAATTAGGCTAGTGGCTAATTAGTAATGGTTATGCTTAAGGGAATTACATTTTGTGAGATAATGAGGTTAATAATGTAGGACACCCTTTAGTTGTTCTCCTCTGCAAAGCTACAGTTAGACCTTTGTTATATAAGTGCAGCCTTCAATTTCCTTTGTCGGTACTGGAAGTTTATAAAGCATGTTTATTCACAAACCAGCAAAAACTGACAAAATGTATTTTAATGAAATATAGGTCTTAAATAAAACAGTTAAAAATATTAGACTATTTCTCTTATGCTTATCTCAAATTAAAGAAATAGCCCTGTCCTGTATTTTATTAGTATGGTACTTTTTGATAATTTGAAAAAAAAAGGTAAATAATGCAATATATTAATTTGAGAACCCTGCCTGGTCTAATATGTTTAAACAGAGAAAAGGCATTGTTGACAGAAAATGGAAATGCCTTGGGATAGAGGGGGAAGAAGCCACCAACACAAGTAATTAATGTGGGAAGTCCTGTTCATACAAGGATGCTACAGAGACTGGCTGCATTTACTTTTTGGTTCATGTAGTTTTAAACCAGATATATGGTTAATCCTTCTATATAAAAGCGGTTGGGATTGTCCTTCCGTCCCGTGAGTGCTACGCAGGCGCGGAGTTTCATACACGCCCCGTCCATTTTGCAATGCACGATGGGATTTGTAGTTTCGTTTTTCCAGGTAAAAGATGATTTTCTACTCCAGACTGTGCGATATCTTCTTCTTCTTTCTTTCTTACTATATAAAAGCGGTTGGGATTGTCCTTCCGTCCCGTGAGTGGAAAGCGTAGCGGTATTCTGCTTATCACAGACTTACTACTTGCAGCTTGCGGTACGAAGCGACATGATGTGAGCAGAGTTCTGGTGCTCCCATCGTTCCCTTGCTTTTGTGCGCGATGCGCTGGAAAGATAGACAAAATTATGTCTCTGGAAATAATTAATGTTAATGGAGTACAAATGCCTCACCGCGTAGTAAATATCAGGGGGGTTCAAAAGGGCGACCTCAATATAGTAAAAAAGTTTAAATTTCATCACAAAAATAACAGAAACTACGAGTATTAAAGTAATACCGCTCAAATGCAATATAACCAAATTAATGAGTTTGTATAAAATGCCAAATTGATCTACATATTGAATTGCCTTCAGAAGTGGTCAACTTAAAAGTCGGTCGCCTTAAAAGGCGGGTCAGCCTAGTACAAAATAAAATATGACATGAGACAGTTTTACAAAATATAAGTTTGAATTTCTTTAAAGAAACTCAGGGCCCAAGAGTACTAAAGGCATTTTATTCTAAATACTAAAAATAATACAGAGAGCAATAAATGGAAAAAATTAACATACAATGGAGAAAATAAAACCACCTAACTGGACCACCTACTAAATGAGAAAGCAGATTAGTAGCCTTTCCCTTCCAGGTCTCCAACCCCTCATGTCACAGTTTCACTTTCAGATGTCTTCTAAGTCCAAACTCCAGTCATGCTGGCATTGAAACATCATATAAACTCCAACTGTGTTCAATTCCAGATGGCACATGAAGTTACTTCACAGTAAAAGAGTGGGGGCAACCACAGAGTATTTTTCTGAATTCTTTTTTTTTTTAATTATTTAATTTATTTATTTTTTATTAATTTTATTACAATCCATACATAGCAATCGAGTTTTTACAAAAAAAAGAATGATGTTTTTCTGAATTCTGATACCCCTGTACCCCCAGTATTTATATAAAGGATCAGGCACTGTAGGATAGCTCCAGGACAGTCTGCTTTTACTAATAGATCTGGCAAATTCTGTTTCCACCTATTAACATGAAAATAAAAGTTTATTAAATGTTAACATTTTTTTTCTTTTGATCTAAGAAAAACATCACTTAAAAAGCGCACCTTGAGGTCCTTTAGATCTTGATTAAGAATTATTTTGGACTTTTACTGCATAGAAGATGACAAACTATATTCCAGTGAATGGATTGCTTCATTAAAAACATCCTTACAATACGTGTGCTGCCTTCAGTCCTTTCTCACTATTTATATGCTGTACTTGTTGAATATTTCTTGTATATTTGTTAGTAGAGAAAACATTTTTGAGTATTCCAGATTTGTTTTAACAAGTTGCTTCCCACACAAGTCAGTATGCAATCCAGATTCTTATAAGCTTTATAAAAAAGCTATGTCCTTTTAGTGATTTAAAAAAAGCACAAAAGATGAAAAATATACAAACTCACTTAATTGTGTCATTTGTAAAATCTGATTATATATCTGAGTACCTAATGGTGCAATTGTTATCCCAGCCTCTGCTTCATTGGAGTCTGCATGGTTCTCTTTTTTACACCTTTTGTATTTTTTTTAAACAAATGGGTTTTGAAGTTGGTTGTCTAATACTATTCCTCATCAATTAATGGACATGAGATACTTTGTCTTCTGTTATTCTTCTTTCTGTAGGTTGACTAACTGTTGGCCATTTGTCACTTGGCACAAGCTTTGTCAGCCTGTATTTGGCCCATTTCTTCACTAGTGCAAATCGGACCTCAGGATTATTGTGATCTGTATTTATTTTTTAATATGACCCACTAATGATGTATCTGTTACACTGACAAAGTTTACAAGGAGTCTTATGTTTATTTAGTGAATATAAATACCAGACTGAGGCTGATTAAACTACAATTTCTATGTAAATGAAAGTGGTATGTTAATTCCTTGATTATCTATTCGATAAATGGATATCAAATAGTAATAAACACATTTTAAACTTATTACTACATCATGTAAACATTAGTCACGTTTACATTTTCAAGTACAAATGTATTGTTTTGTACGGAGAACAATGAGATTCTTACTTGTATAGCTCCCACAGGCTAGTGACTGTGGTATAATAATGCCAACAACCAACAGTGTTTAAACATCATATATCAAATACAATATTCAACTATTGCCATTGCTATACCTTACAGGGGGGTTGATATCACGTGGATCCTGGTTAAAGGTTACACTGTAGCCTAACAATTTTGACTTTTCTTCTGCAGCCAAGAAAACATCAGCCTTTCTGGTCTCTAGGAAATTATAACCCTGAAGAAAAGCTGAAATGTTATCAAGTTCACCCAGTGAGTGACCAAAGCAAGTCGAAGCACTACCATGTCTTCTTTTATTTTTGAATAATCGCTGCCTACAATATATTGCCTTTCTGGCTATAAATTAGGAACTTTTTCCTGGGTCCCCAACCCTTTTTTATGTCTTATGTTGTACACATGCAGTTGTCATTACATTCCTATGCACAACTGCTAGGTATCTTTATGTCCTGTGCATTTAAAACTTTCCATTGAAAACTGCCTAAATGTCACTCTAACACACTAAATCTCACAAGCCATGTCTAGTCAGCTGCAGCATGAGGATGCATGATCTACAGATAGTACCTTAAAACTGATCTCCTCAATTAACTCTATAAATTGACAAATGTACCTCTTTTGAGCCTGTCGTCAATATCAGACTCTTCAGGACAGGCTGTTTATTTTTTCAATTTAAGTATACCTTTGGAAAGAGAATAAATACATTTCTTTCAATAGTTATGTGAATGCCAAATTGCTTAACATGACGGTTCACACAGCTTCTACGTTTATACAACATGATTTCAATATTAATCTAATGTTGCACTCCTCCAATGTAGGTTTTCATTAATACAATTTGTTTACTGAAAGAGTTTCTTGCCATGCTGAAATTTCAACTCCACTGTATATAAGTAAACTTTTAAAACAACTCATTCCTACCTCTATTCTCTATTCTTTTGTTTTGGAGGGTTTTTGACATGCAAGATGTGGTCCTCAATAAGTGCACCACACTGGCATTTTCTTTTGCTGTTTAAGCACATTTCGTTGACTGCTTTTTGGAATATTGCATAGTTTTCTTATATAAACAAATGTCTTAGCCCACTGCTTAAATTTGTCTACATATAAAATGTACAATTTTAATTGCCAACTGAAATACATTTCATATTTTTTTAATCTGTATCTTGTTTCAAAATCACAGTTGGATAGATAGATAGAAACTTTATTAAGGAAATTATGGGGTTGCAGCAGAAGACAAAAAAGCACAAATATACAAATGAGAATTATAATAATCTTAAGTATGCTAAGTTACAAATACACTTGAACTAAATTAACTATAAGTAAATCAACAAAGTGTAGGTATATACGAAATGTAAAATAATTAGAATTGCACATAATTGTAAATTACAACTACACCTTGACATGATGTCATTCATTGGCACAGTATATTGCACATTGTTATGATGTCTGCTAGACTCGACTCGGTAAAATTCAGCAAACAGTGATTCGCTCATTATGCTGAATCGGTTGCACACTACCATATACTTTCAAAGCCACTTAAAAGTTTAGCTCTCCCTCAAGTTCAGAAACACACACAGACACACGATCCATTAACAGCTGCCTCTGTACTGTCATCTGTACGTATGAGGCTATCGCTTACGTAAAAGAGTCAAGTGCTACTTCTAAATAGGAGCATTATTGTGCATAACCTTCTGTATGTTTTCAAAAGAATGTTCAAATTAGAAATAAAAAATCAGCTATAACATGCGTAAACATTAAAACTGACTGTCGCAACAACACAGCAAAATCGTAACTGTCAAACAGTGATAACTACACCCACCAGTCCGCAACTGCTCCAACAATTTAGTAGCCAATCGTATGAGAGTGTCTTGGAATGGAACGCCTTCTTTTTAATGACGCTTATCTAGCCAGTCAAAAAAGGGAGAAAGGCAGCAACAATCCAATCAGAACGGGGACAAGTGATAGACAGTTGGCTCACTGAATGAAACGTTCAGAATACGCAGCACTTGCAAAGAACCTCGGATGGGCGGTGCTCTATCTGGCAGTTGTATCTTTTTCTCCGTGTAACCTAACTTGAATCGTGCAATCTCGAAGCTGCGAAAATGGATAACAGCGGATACGCAGGTTAGTTGGAAAGCATTGACTCTTTTAGCTCATTATCGATATTTATGCTCCAGTTAAAGTCTAAATTTATTATTCAGACGTATATGTGCACTCTTTCTTGCTGTTCTGTATGCCTGTCAGATCGAATTTAAACGACATTTATACAGTACCTTAGAACTAAATGATTATGGATCGTCACTAGTGAAAACCGAAACTGGAGATTTCCTTTCCGCATTTTCAAGGTTTGCATAGTGAAAGAGAGAAACTGTCAATATGAACAAGGCTATATAAGCATTGCACTTATATGTGGATTGCCCCACCCCCTGTTTAATACTTCTGCAAAGCTTATGGATAAAAGGGGTTGGTAACTAGTAGGTTTTCGAGTTTTTGGAGGGGGCGGATCTGGGTATGTTTGCCTCTGTACACACAGCGCCTCATTAGCTTGTTTAATAAGAACTGCCAGTTAGCAGTCGTTCGCATTGACATTAACCCCATCCCTATAAGCGAGTCGGATAGAAAAGAAGTCCGCTTCCGTTGTTTTAGGTATAAATTAATTTTGATCCGGAATAAAATGGAGATACAGTACGTTTTATTTGTAGTACTGCAACACACAAAATGGCCGCTGCCGCTCCACACCCCCCTCCCCCTCGTGTGCCCCCTCCCCCTCACGTCAACTGCTCGTGTCAACATAAACACACTTGGATTCATTATCAAAGTTTATTAGGGGCAGAAAAAAATCAGTCCGAACATATGCTTAATATTTTTGGAAGGCGGCTTAGCTTTGAAACTGTGTATTTTACTTGTCCGAGATGTCGTAGTTTGCTTGTTACATTATAAGATGCTGAGTTGCTTTACATTTTCATTTTTTTCAAAATGCTTGACTCGCGAGATTCAGCTATTAATTGTGATGAAATAAATGTATACGTACAGTACAAGGTCTACGCAGTGTGTAGTTTTTCTGTGTAAACTCTTCGACCTGGAGACTGCAGTATACAATGATAGACGAAGGTCGTAAAGGTAACTTTTTTTTTTTCAACCATCTACAAAATAATGCATTCCGCAGTCAAACAGTTATATTCTTTTCCTGCTAAGAATTCTGATGTGAAATGTAGTATGAAAAGCATTATGTTTAGTAATAAAGAAATGGCCAAGACGTCTGCAGCCAAAAAATGAATGAAAATGGTCCCTTTTAGCAGCTTAAGCTGAACTTTTCTCTTTAACTCAGTTTAACTATCAGCTATCCATGCATTAAAAAAAAAGTGATAAACGGATCCTCTTTACAACCCTGCTTTGGATTTGTGGTAGTCTGAAAGGCTAACTTGCATACAAAACTGTGGCTAAAACCCAATGCACGCTTTTATAATAATAATTTTTGCATATATACATATATATAATATATGTGTGTGTGTATATATGTGTATATATATGTGTATGTATATGTGTATATGTATATATATGTGTCTGTGTGCATATGTGTGTATATATATATATATATATATATATATATATATATATATATATATATATATATATATATATATATGTGTGTGTATATATATATATATGTATGTATGTATATATATATATATATATATATGTATGAGCAGGTGAAACCCAGGCAACACATTTTTTGAGTTTTGGGGTATCAAAAATATGGATTCTGGTACAACTACAATCCATAAACACAGCATTGGCTTTCTCAACTCTAACCAATCCACCAACTATTTATTATTTTGTAACCAGTAACAGTGCACTGTACGAATACACTTGACTTTAGCATTCGTAGTTTTCATGCTCTTTCTATGAGCATTTATTGCTGCTGCTTCTCTTCTTTCCGTCGGCATCTTTTCCCGTTAAAACTGATTAAGTCAGTGTTTGTGTTGCAATTACTTGGTGCGTTTTCTTTAATTTTTCACTTAAGCTGGCACTTAAATCTTTAATCTGCCACAAGAATGATTTAAGTTATAAAGAGGAGTAGGGGAAGTGACGGCGAAGGTGTTAGGGATGAGAATAGCACCCGCATGCATGTGCCGCAAGGCCGCCCTGCTGGTCACTGCCAAGATTTGATTCTACAATAAAATAAAAAGAGGAATAACCTCGGAAGTCAATCATCACCTCTAAAGCGGACAGTAGACATCACATAGTATCCATCCATTATCCAACCCGCTATATCCTAACTACAGGGTCACGCGGGGTCTGCTGAAGCCAATCCCAGCCAACACCGGGAACAAACCCCAGGCAGGGCACTCACACACACTAGGGACAATTTAGAATCGCCAATGCACCTAACCTGCATGTGTTTGGACTGTGGGAGGAAACCCACGCAGACACGAGGAGAACATGAAAACTCCACGCAGGGAGGACCCGGGAAGCAAACCCAGGTCTCCTAACGGCGAGGCAGCAGCGCTACCACTGCGCCACCGTCGCATAGTATATGTGTACCAAATTTCAGGTCAATAGTTCAAACGGTTTGCGAGCTACAGGTGATTTAAAATTCCATACAGACAAACGGACAGCTTATTATATATAAAGATGTCACCACTTGGAGAAGTCATTCCTCTGTCTATCTCTGCATTTTTTTTTGCAAAATGGCATTATCATCAGATTGTTTTTGATTGCTGAATGTTATAAATTATTTTTCTTGAAGAAAAGTTGCAAGTGCCAAGAGTTACTTACTTTTACCACATAGTTAGTGTAGATGTGGAATTTTTGCTGTAAGACGCTTAAACACAAGTGTCACAGGTTAAATAGAATTCTCAACTACTGCCATATTTTGTCACTATTTGGCCCTCAGCCATACCACATGCTCTGAAGCTAAGTCTGTTTGGGCCCAACCAGTATTAATATATATAAATGTTAACATTTGTTACACAGTTTGTTGCAAAGTAAAGGGTCTTGAACTTTAATCTTCGTCTTTAGTTGAAATGTGGACATTCAAAACGTTTTAGGAAGTGGTTGGCAGAAAAATTCATTGTAATTAAAGTATGATACCTGCAAGCCCATTTGTTGATAATTGCCCAGAACGTGGTGAGTAGATGTTCAGAATTTATAGTCCAGTGTAAGTTCTTACATTTGTAAATGACAAGTAGAGTTTATACTATTGTTTATATGTAGCTTTCTGGACATTTTACTTTAGAACTGTAGGTCCGCATATTTCACTAGTTGTTCATAATTCTTCAAGTGAACAAAAAAATTATTCTTAAGCACCGGAAGTTGTAGAGGCCACCATATAGTGGAACTCATTCCAGTTTTTGACTTGAATGATCTTATTCTGAATGTAATGTGGAATTTAGAACAAGCATCCTTTTTTCCCCTCTATATAAGTATGGTGCACAATGTCTTGGCAAGTTACGATTTGGCAGGTTCTTGTAGATCAGTTTGTAAGTGGCCTATGTTTTTTAATGCATGGAAGGCAAATACAACACATTCCTGGACATCCATAGTTTGGATTTGATGGCTTGTACCTTTTGAAGATAGCTCAGCATTTGAGGTATTTTTTTAGTTTTCCCTTTTCGTTTCTCCAGTAACCAAAAAAATCACAATTTACTCAGCAAAGAGTTTTCAAATAACTTTGTATTTACTCTTTAAATGTTTAATTAAAGGAGGTAAGCGTAAGTAAAGCAGAAAGGTATGTGTGGCTATTTACAAACTTCCATATATTTAATACCACCAGGAAATGGGTGAATTAAACAATTCACACAACAGGGAATTAAAGTCATAAGAAATTTGTTAAATAAGAGTAGAGCTATAGTTTTTTTTTTTTTTTTGGTTAACCAATAAAAATAAAGTTGTCTCAATATCTCATCCAGATATTTCTTAAAGCTTAAAAATGTTTTTCCCCGTATGCAAATTAGCAGTGTCACAAGAACCAATAGTTGGGTAGAAATGGCAGAAGTCACATATGCTGATCCTTTTTGTTCAAGGCAGAAGAATTTTTGGTGCACGGTTGTGGGAGGAAAACAAAAAGCAAAAATGCACAGGCTTTTGTTATTGCTACTTTTTATCTAATTATAGAATTGATTAAGAAAATGTTTTTTGCACATTTGAGAATACAATGATTTGACCAATTAGATGTGAGTTATAATTGTTTAATTTTTAGTGTCGTAAATTTGTAAGAGGTGGTGAAATGATGGTAAGATTAACGAATATAAAATAGTGTTCTACACAGTCCTGATAAGGGAATAGAGACTTCAGATTCAGTCTCTGATTGTAATGAGTATGTCTGCAGATGTTCATCCAAGTATCCATTCATTTTCTAATCACCTTAAACACCTGGAAGGAAACCGCACCTTGTCAGTATTAACAACAATTGTGACAAATTTCAAACAAGATTTCAATTTTGCTTGACTGCAATGGCTGAAATGAGTTGGTGTCATTTAGTCGGTGCTTCAAAGCATAAGTCCATTTCCCTCATAAATGACATGTACTGTTTTAACAGAAATGCATAATTGCCAAAACACACCGTTGACATAGTAGCATGCTTCATTGCTGAATATGAATATGAATATGAATATGAATATGCAGATGCTGAACTTGTGCTGTTCATTTTTTATTTATTTTTTTAAGCTAAACTTGCGTTCATGAGTTGTCTTCTTCTTTTGGCTGCTCCCGTTAGGGGCCGCGACAGCGGATCATCTTCTTCCATATCTTTCTGTTCTCTGCATCTGGTTCTGTTACACCCTTCACCTGCATGTCCCCTCTCACCACATCCATAAACCTTCTCTTAGGCCTTCCTCTTTTTCTCTTCCCTGGCAGCTCTATCCTTGGTATCCTTCTCCCACTATACCCAGCATCTCTCCTCTGCACATATCCAAACCAACACAATCTCGCCTCTCTGACTTTGATTCCCAACCTTCCAACTTGAGCTGACCCTCTAACGTCCTCATTTCTAATCCTGTGCAAATCTTAGCATCTTTAACTCTGCCACCTCCAGCTCTGTCTCCTGCTTTCTGGTCAGTGCCACCGTCTCCAACCCATATAACATAGGTGGTCTCACTACCGTCCTGTAGATGTTCCCTTTCATTCTTGCTGATATTCGTCTGTCACAAATCACTCCTGACACTCTTCTCCACCCACTCCACTCTGCCTGCACTCTCTTCTTCACCTCTCTTCCACAAACCCCATTACTCTGTACTGTTGATCCCAAGTATTTAAACTCCTCCACCTTCGCCAACTCTACTCCTTGCATCCTCAACCATCCCACTGACCTCCCCCTCATTTCCACATATGTATTCTGTCTTGTTCCTACTGACCTTCATTCCTATAACCCCTAAAATGAAACAAATGTAATAAAAGCACACATATCATGTTTATTTGAATAGGTACAATTAATTGACTACAGGTAATGGAAGTCCAGTTAATTTTCTACTTCTGGATTTGAACATAGTTTAAGCAATAACCAACTCTGATCTCTTGGAGAAGATACTTGGAAAATGGCACACCAGAGGCTACATTACAAGTGTTATGAAATACTGTAATAGATTAATAGGGCTGAAACTAATGATTATTTTGGTAGTCGACTAATCATTCAATTTATTTTTCGATTAGTCATGATTATTTCTTTCCGGACTATTTTGATGCCTGCGACCTGTGGTTACATATCCTGTTCTGGGCTCCAGTGCATGTCTTACCTTATCTGCTCACATCTGTCAACCTATGAATGTCACCCTGATGTCTCTGCATTAACACTATTAAAATTAATAATAACCAAATTAAAATAACAACCAGTGAAACATATGAATTTGAAAATAATCTGATGTTTTTATGTTAGTTTGACCATCATAATAAAAAAATGCATTAAACAAAACAAGTACATTTCACTTAATTAAAAAATGCATTGTTAAAAACCGAAACATTTTTCATTGTTTAGTAATAAATCACAAAATGTAGACATAAACTATACAACAACAACATTTATTTATATAGCACATTTTCATACAAAAAAATGTAGCTCAAAGTGCTTTACAAAATGAAGAATAGAAAAATAGAAGACATGATTAAAAAATAAAAAAAAGTCAACATTAATTAACATCGAATAAGTAAGGTCCGATGGCCAGGGTGGACAGAAAAAAAAAAAACACTCCAAAGGCTGGAGAAAAAAAATAAAATCTGTAGGGATTCCAGACCAAGAGACCGCCCAGTCCCCTCTGGGCAATATGTAAAGCCTGATGTGCAAAGATCAAATAAACACTTTCACAAAAGGTTCAAGGACGATACAATAGCTTTCCGTGGTGCAGCGGTAGGAATTGCTGATTTATAATCAAGAGTCCCCCAGTTCGATTCTGACTGCCTCGTATATTTACTGTTTTAAGTAGTGAGTTGCTCTTATTGTTAATATTATACAATATACACATACATTTGATTTGCGTCTTTAACAGCCACTGTATTAAATGTATAGTACTTGTAGAAGTTACCTTTTTTTTCTTTTTTCATTTTTATTCTCTCAGTCTTGATACATACTACCGCCACCCAGGGATCTGACGCTGTTACTTTTTAACTGAAACTGGGAATAACTGTAGATGTGAGTGGTGTTTTGAGACAGTCGAACTGGAAATTCTCTAATCTGGATGGATAAAAGCTGACACACAAACACTGGCGAATCTGCCTTATTTGTATCTTATTGTCACTTGATTTTTTAATTTTTTTTTTATTCAATTTTGTTGAGTGTTCCTGCTTACGCTGAATTAGTGTGCGCCTTATGGCCGTGATGTCAAAGCTGCACTGACAAAAAAACAGAGAAATAGATATATATGATATTTGGAATTATTCATTTTATGACCTTATAGTACATTTTGGAAAACATTGTGGCACGGATGCAACATTATTCATATTCATTTGTGTACCTTCTTGCAGTTGTAATCAGTGACCGCATTTTTTTTTCCCCCAATCTCGCCCAGTCGGCACAGGACTCCAGGACATGTAGAGGAAAGAATGTTCCTCTGCAAGGTGAGCCATAAACGCTCTTCTTTTCTCAGTGGACTGCGTAGATGCCTTGCACAGTACATGTGCTTTGATCACCGCCAGGTCAAGCTTGTTATAGCCACCTGCGTGCTGCCGCTAGCACTGAATAAGCTCATGCCTTCTGGTGTCAGCACGCAGCACTGGGGAAAAAAAAAGAAAGAGACAAATATATGTGACATTTTGAAGAAATCATTGTATGACCTGAATAGTACCAATCAGAAAACATCATCACACTAATGCAATACTATTTGAAAACAAACAGATTGGGTGTAAATTTGTTACTTGTAAAAGTTAGCTTTTTTCACTTTTATTTTCTCAGTCTCATTCACGCTCTCCCCTCCCCTCCTGATCTGACCCTAACTAACAGCGCCAGCATAAATTCTCAAGAGACGGCGGCATCACAGCTCCAGGATGCTTGCGTTTCAGATGCTCATGCATCACGGTGGTGCTGCCGTGAAAAGAAAGGTCCGCTTTGCATAATCTGCATTCAACTTTTTTTTTTCTTCAGTGAAGTGCTCCCTCACATTAGAAAGTTTCTGTCTCAATTTTTTTCCATCTCCTTCCCCGTACTCTATCCAACTTGCCATTGCAACCACATTTATTTTCCTCTACATTCTTCTTCTCCTCAGACGTTCTTCGTCGTTGGTAGGACTGTGTGCATTCTTAACAAACAATACTGCCCCCAGACGTTCATGTAGTGCATTGCAGTTACAAAAAACAATGTGGTTCTTTGTGACTGGAGCCTCTATTGAAGGTTCTGTTTCTCAGAAATAAAAAATCCGTGTCGACGATCGTTGCAGCCCTATAGATTAATGTAAAACTTTACAAGATTGATTTCACACATACAGATTTGGGCAGTTAAAGCACCAGGTGTGTGTGGCATTTGGAATTTGAATTATTTTGATTCTTCTTCCATTAAACATTACTCTCTAGTCATTTTTTTAACCAGCTAATGATGCAGACATAAATCTTACAATAGTAAATATGATTCTCTGACATACCAGGTTTTAAATGCGTGTTGTTACAAAAATAGCTTAAAATAAGAGTCTGCTTAAATAAAAAACCTCCCAAGTTTAACAGTACAGGAATAATGATGTTTAAATTTTTAATACTAATTTTAAGCAGTGTTTTTCCAGTTACTAGAGGGAAGACACCGGAGAGTAAATTTGAATTAGGTAGTCAATTATAATATCATTTTTAATAATCTGTATGCCAGAATATCATTTCAAGATTATAGCACCCCCCATTTGTTACTGCACTGGAGAAATCTCCATGTCTATCACATTAAAATGTAAGTGCTACATTGCATTCTAGTATTTTTTTATGATTGTCAATACTAATTTAATTGGCAGTTGGGTAACTTCTTTGAGTATACATCACTGTTTAAAGCAGTGAAAGGCAACCTTTTTTAAGTTGCGGCACACTAAGTCCAAAAATTTTCTCTCGCCGCGCACCTGAGGGACTGCCCATAAATAAAGTCGTGACGACACAATCTATGGACAATCGCCAATAAAAACAGTTAATTTTACAAGTTTGAAAGACATTTTATTAATAAAGATCAAAGGATAAATCTTAAATTTAATTAATGTGAACGTTGAGATTGTTTTTCAGCACATATGAGATTGATGCGAGGATCAATTTTCGAAAGACAGACGCGCATTTCCTTGTTGATCATTTGAAGGTCTCTCGCGTTTCTTAAACTTCATTTTCGTAAGTGTTCCGTTATCTGTTTTTCCAACATAAAATATTTTTTTTAAACATTATCTTTTTAATCAACCAAAAGTTCAAAAACACTAGCAATTTTAAATATTTTACAAATGTTTTTGCGGCGCCCTAGAAAATTCCGCGGCGCATGCACTGGTTGCCCGACAATGGTTTAAAGGCTGTCATTCATGCTAGTGTGTCTTTTAATTTAACATGTATATTTCTGTGCTGAAACTGCATCTGCTGAATTAATTGTGTGCATTTCTGGTCACAATGCTACAGAAAAGACATAGCAGCAATTACAACTGTGCAGAGAAAAGCAACCAAGCGCGTCCCAGGATTTAAGGTCATATCCTACAGAGACTGACTTAAACCTGTTTAGTCCTGAGCAGAATAGACTTTAGATAGCCCTCACTTCTAAAGAGTAATGAGGTTTTATTTACATAGACTACCAGCATAAGACAGGCCCATTGGTCCTGGGGTGCACTTTGTTGCTTTTCTCAGGTAGTTGCCTTTTTCTTTATTACTTCTATCACTTCACTGCCCAAGAGTAATACTAACAACATTTTAAAATGTGGCAAATCATGCTGCATTATCAAAGACAGTAAAACTGAAGTGTGGTGTGTCAGTCACTTTAACTTTACATTTGGTTAAAATAAATAAATAAATAAATCAGTATCTTCCAAAATCGGTGAAGTTGGGTACATGTGCACAACTGTGATGTGAGAGCACCTGAAAAATAAACCCATCAGAAAAGCGGTGACCCTTCTTTGCACTTGCATTTGGGGATAATTCAGCAAATCTCTTTATGTTCCATTTCTTCTGGCAGCTCAAAACCTTCTCTTAGTCCTCAACAATATGCAGAACTTATCTTGCAGAGTATTTCTTCTGATCATTGCAATGGCCGGTATTTGCAGTGCTGTAAGGAAGTGGAGGCATGAAGTATGCAGCAGTGACTTCATCTTGTGGTCAAGCTGTCTCCTAGAGAATAAATTAAAATTGTACAATCTTACCTAAAATTTGTCAACAATCGTTTTATCCCTCTACTCCTTAAGTCCTATCTGTTGATGTTGACTATAGCCTTGAAAGTGTTAAGCTACCGGTAGATCTTAAAACTCACTACTAATTGTTCTGTTCTTTTTTTGGCAAATGTAGTTTACAGCATACTTCTACCGTTTTTGTGAAGGAGAGCATTATGCAAGAAATAGAATCCTTTCACATTTGCATGACTGTTGCATTTTTTTTTTTCAATTTCTGATTATTTGAAGTAGTTGATTTAAAGAAGTTGTTTTATCTCCGCTAAGACAACTGTGAGATGGAGGGACACCTAGAACTATTGGTAGATGTTGTATTATCCTGTCTGAAAGTACATATTTAGAGCTCGAAAGGGGATTCAGAGGCCTAGTCCAAAGCGACTTTGTTATAGATTTCATAAGACTCCAAGGAACAAGACTCTCCAGACCATACAGTTAGGCAGTTCGCTTAGGCAACAGCTCACAAAAAAGAGGAGCAAAGGCCAGGATTAGAAGAGAGACAGAAAGTCTCATAAGGTTTCATGCTTCATTGTGCCTCTTTTGGTTGGCATTGCTTTTTGGTGGGTAGTGCAAGTATGTAGAAAGGCCAGTAATAGGAGTGGTGTCATGGTATACTTTGTGCATTGAACAAAAAGTACCAAACTGGAGAAAACTCTTAACTGTCATTTACTCCCACATATCAGTTGACACACTTTTTCTGCTCCATAATACCTAATGCACTATATAATTACTGTACTTGGTTCTTCCACGTAGTAAGTATTATACTTTTAAGGCACATGAGGTACGTGCAGCTAAGGCAATAAGGAGGCCAGAATCTAGCTTGCATTTGCCAGTTGCCTGTCATTTTTACCTTTATCTGTACTAGGTAATGCCTTCAGCCCTAATCTTGCACTTTCTACTCCATTGATATTGTTCATATTAAAGCAAACAAAAAAATTGAGCTAATGCTAACTACTGTCTGAGGTGAAAAAGCCATTCAGGTACACCCTTCCAAACCTAGATACTTTGGCATGTTAGACCTAAGCACATTCATAATTAGTCAACCTTGCTTATTTTTTTAGGGTTAATTTACGACACTTTTGAGAAACGGATATTTTTTTTTTTGTGCTACTCTCCTTAATGCATTGATTCTGTATCTTTTTATTTATTTATTTTTTACTTCCCCAAAAGAAGTTTGCTTTAAAAATTAGAAATGTGGAAACTATTAATACAACGTCAACATCATAAATGCAGTAAAAAAGTGAAGCATGCCTGATAAACAATATGTGATGTCTGCATATTCAGAAAAAGAAATGTATTGGCCCTTTATCTGATGAAAGTGGATTAAAATAATAAATAGCTATGTGCATGGAATTCAATAAACATCAGCGTAAAGGGCAACATATATTAACTTTGCAAAAGTATTTTGTAACAAACACTGCCTTGTACCCAGTGCTGCTGGGATAGGATTTTTGCTTACTGTGACTATGGATTGGACTATAAAGTTAGACCCTGGATGAAAAATAGCTATTATCAAATAAATTGTTATATGGGATATAGTTACACCCAGTTTTAATTAAATATGTTAGCATCGTTTGGATGCTCTGTCAAGCCAAGGAAATGCCTGTCACATTCCATATAGTCCTTATGTAGCACTTTTACAGTGTGCACTTTACAAAGTCATTTTTCATAGTTTCATAATAAAAATACTTCACAAGTCTGTGTGCTACTACTATAATAATAGCACTCCCAATTATTTTTTACTACATTTTGCCTTTGCTGAAATCGTGGTAGTAGTTGAATATTCCAACACTTCATCTTTAGGCAAGTGGCATTATCATTGTTTGAGGAAGATGGTGATTCACACAGCAATATTTGATTATGTGCCATTGTTTATAGTATTATAAGGATATTATTGTCACATTTGCAGAATATAGTGAAAGTCATACTTGCTGTGCTAATTAATGTGTAACTCATCACCACTCTTGCATGTAGTATAGGAAAATATCTGCTCTGTATCTGCCAGCATGACATTTTGTGAGCTGATTTTTCATCTTTTATATTTCATAGCATTTTTCATGTACTAGCTCTAAGATTAGTATTTTTTTTCTGTGAGCTTTCCTTTTGAGCGATTAGTTGTTGAATTTTAGGAATTTTGAAAATATGGATTGAATCGATGCAGTATAACGCTGTAACAAAACATTTTCTGTAATGCTGTGCTTTCTCTGACATTGCAGTAGCCAAGTCTGTCAATGTTAGAAGCTATGCCTAGTTTCTATTGGCACCAGAAGGACTGTTTTGGAAAGGAATACTCTGCTCCGTTCTCCATTCGGAAGGACACTCTCCTATTTAGCCACACTACCCCATCACAACATAATTATAGGAATCAATTACCAAAACTAGTTACTGGGAAATAACTCAAGATTGTCTTTCAATTATATGATAAGTTGGATGTTTAAGAAAAATGTGGTGTTATCAATGGTTTGAATAATGAAGCGTGTAGCTAAACCTTTTTTTTTTTTTACAGAAGACTCTCAAGATAGATACACGGCCAATGAATCATGTCATCTGAAATATTGTTTTAAGTTTATATAAATTGTATTTAACTGTCATATTATCATATTACTTTTACTGTTCAGTCTTGGCCTAGTGCATCCATTTAACAGGTTGTCTTGTGACCAATGAAATGCCAGAATCATGTTGTCAATCAAAAACAATATAAAATTGTGCACCTAAAGCCATTTAGTAGATTTGTGTGTGTGGTTTTTTTTTTTTATACCATCTGATTCATTTATTAGTGAAACCTGGTGAATTATGGCAGAAACGTACATGTGTGCACAGACAGGGAAAATAAAAGTAGGGTAAAAGATGTAGTAGGGAAAAGTAGTTGGAGTGGAAGAGAAGCACAGAAGACCCTGTGAAGGATCAGGTAATTTTCAGCAAGATGCTTACTTGAGTTGAGGGTTCTAATGACTAATGATTTTTACGATGAAACCAGACAGTTATATTTAGCTGAGTGCGTGCTGGTGAAAACCAAGATAGTGTTGGATTGGTGCTAAAATTTTCACCTAGTTGTTGTTACCAAAACGGTTCCAAGGCAAACGGTTAACTCTGAAATACCCCCTTCTTACTTCATCCTTCCTGCTGTGCCTCTCTGATAGTGTGAAATGTACATTCGTCGAAACGATGTGGTTTATTGGGTGGCTGGGCTGGGCAGTCCTATGAAGTCCCAATCACATCTAAACAATAGAGTCTCCTGTCAGGTCCCAATTGTGTATATTTCTCTTTGAAATCCCAATCACATCCGTGAAATAAGGGTGTGAGCCAATGAAATCACAAATGCATGAAGCAATGTGAAATCCTGACCTTGTCGAAGCCTGTGGGTTTGTTTTGTTAAGTCTACAGAGGGAACGTTCTTATGTGTTTTCGTGTTTTGAGGGAATGTGAATGGGGGTTGCAGGAAACCTTATATTTACTTCTGGTATCGGAAATCCTGAATTGCTAGTACCGTACTGTTTTAAATTTTGGGCTTTTCTGTGTTTTATTAAACCAATATACTGCATATCCTTAGCTTAAGATTTCAAGTCATATATACTGATAAAACAAGCGGTTAGTTATGGTGTTGTATCCATCTTACTGTCAAGCAGGTAACTTTTTTTAAGACGTTGGGTTTTCAGTTCCATTTTGAGACACCAGTCGGAGCCAGTTATGAGCCTTGAACTGGGGAATCTTATCCTAGTAATGTTTCTAGCAAAAGACTTTATAGAGATTATAATTGGGGTTTTTGAAACAAACAGATGCCAGTCTTTGAATATAATTAAGATGTATTATACAAAACAATCTTATTTGAAAGCAAAAATTTACATTTGCAAGTCATTTTTATTTACCTTAAAGCAGTATTGTGTGAGCTATTTTTTGGGTAGTAATCAATCAAATAGTATGAAACCATTCCACAGAAAGCACTCATAGGCCTTGTTTATACTTCACGCGACGCATGCTGCAGCGGGCACTCCTGCTACACAAGCATTGCACTGTTTATACTTGCGCACGTACTTTACGTAAATCTGGAGGAATCCACCAGGTGGCAGTGCGAGATGATATGATCACGGTGAGAACAGGTTCGGCTTCGCTGTGTTGTGATTAAATTCTGATGACACCGCAATGTCTCTGAAAAGGATGTTTAATGATTAAATCAATTAATCAAGGGATGCGTCCATTCCAGCTAGCATTGGGCAGGAGGCAGAAACAATCCCTGGACGAGGCATCCGCTCATCGCAAGGTGAATACAAGCACTCATACACACTGGCGTCATTTTAGTGTAACCAAATCTGCATGTCTTTGGAAGGAGACTAGAGCACACTGTGGAAACCCAGCAGGAAAACATGTAAACTCCAGGCAGGGAATATCAGTGACGCGACTCCCTGCGAGACCGCAGCGCTATACCACTCTGACACCGTGTCACCCCATGTGTGTAATTATTAACAGTATTCATTATTTAAACGAAATTACCGATTCATCTGTAAAATGTGACATACATACTTTGCATGCCATCATGAAAGTGATATCAAGTATAAATTTAAGGATTGTAAATGTGCAGAGACATGGAATTTCATACATTTACAGTAATCCCTCCTCGATCACGGGGGTTACGTTCCAGACACCCCCGCGATAGGTGAAAATCCGCAAAGTAGAAACCATATGTTTGTATGGTTATTTTTATATATTTTAAGCCCTTATAAACTCTCCCACACTGTTTATAAATATTGCCCGCACAGTTATACAGCATAATCCCTTTGTATTCTCTTTAGATATTAGGTAAGATTCATTGAAATTATGTATATAAACACACTGTTTATATACAGTAAAACCTAAATATTATTTTAAAGATATTAAGTGTCTCCGATATCACATATGTTACAGCCATTACGATAGACAGGCCACCAGCAATAAATACGTACAATGCAAGAAAAATAGTATACAGTAAATGTGTGTACAGTGACACTAAACGTACGTACATGTACTAAGTACTGTAAATAGAAAATTAATCATGGTTACTCGCCAACAATGACACGATGACTTGTCCGATAACAATGAGTTTAATTTTACTGCACAACAAAGGAGAGCGTTACAGCTCTTCCAAAGGAGCCTCTTCAGGCAAATGTGTAGCACCGCCGTTGTTCTTCTTCAAGCCAAATCCCTAAAGCAGATTCCATCCACACTACTGCCTTATTACATCCACTTACAACTCGTTTTGCACCCTGGTTAAAAGGACACTGCGGCCGTAGATCTTATATTCCTTTCCTACTTTTTAAATAAGAAGAATCGTAGCCTTCAACAAATCCAAAACGTTTACCTTTTTGGCAATCGTTAACATCTTCTGTTTGCGCTTGGGCACGGCCCCTGAAGCAGTAGCAGATTGTTTTGGAGCCATAATGAAGGGCTTGACTATGCACAAAGATAAACACAAAAGAGCACAACTCTTTACACAGAGAAACACGTTGATGCTGAATGAGCGAGACGAGACTTCCTGGTTAACACTGCATTCAGCACGCAGGAATTTAACTGCGTGCTCTTATTGGTTAGCTTCTCAGTCAGAAGAACTTAACTGCATGCTCTGATTGGTTAGCTTCTCGTTGTCATCCGCCAATAGCGTCCCTTGTATGAAATCAACTGGGCAAACCAACTGAGGAAGCATGTACAGGAAGTAAAAAGACACATTGTCCGCAGAACCCGCGAACCTGCGAAAAATCAGCGTTATATATTTAGTTATGCTTTCATATAAAATCCGCGATAGAGTGAAGCCGCGAAAGTCGAAGCGTGATATAGCGAGGGATTACTGTAATGTGCTCAGTGTGGCGATCTATTGCTGTTTGCCACTGCTATCAGGACCGGAGGAAGCCCTAGAAAAAAAGACGGCTCAGAAGATGACGGTATGTGAGACTTTTAAAATGTATCGTGTCATTACGATCAGGAATATGCGATGCTTGAATATAAAAGCACCACAAATGCATCTGTATGTCGGCATTTTGCTTCACCACATCGAACCATTCATCAAACATCAAAGTGCGCACACCAATCTGGTAGGATCCGCAAAGCAGCTTTCTGTCACATGTAGATAGTAACCAGAGACTCTGACGTCACATTCCAACTTTTAGCACACTGCGCACCAACCACGACTTTTTGCTGGTACAGCAACTCGCGTATGCGTCACGTTAATAAAGGATCTGTTCAGAGGGCATGTCAAATGAACGCTGGGAAAGCGTGGCAGCCATGATGCGGGCATGTACGCGTTCTGAGCGTGAAGTATAAATGAGCCCTTGCACTGAGATCCTGATACACTGATAGTTCTGTGCTGTGTTGCCATTCATCACAGCAAACAAAAGCTGGTCTCCCTTTATTGTTAGAGATGGGGGAAATATTTTTGATGTTCCTTTTGTTATCACATGACTTTTTTAATGCCTTTTCAATGTGCGCAATACTCATTTTAGTTACCTCGTCCAACTTGCATTTTCACAAATTATTTGAATTTTAGTTGGCTTCTGACTTGACACAGGATTGCCTAAAATAATTGTAATGAAAAAACTATTCAGGTAATCTGTGTTACATTTTTGTTTATATTGTAAAAAGCAGTATGGGCTGGGGAGGGACAGAATTAGTTTATTCTGGGGGTCCTGCATTTAAAGTTGGATTGCGTGCACACACTACATCCAGCAGTTTAGTAATTTGTTGATAATACTTATTTTGTACGGGCTCTGCATAAATGTGCCTGCTTAAAAAAATCCTAATGAGAGGGAAATATTTAATGCAACATTTAGCAGCTTCATTTGTTAGCTAAATACAGAAATGCAGTGTTTCCTTCTTTAATATAAAAGAGATGAGTAGGAAACATTATGTCCTTAGACCTCTAGGAGCAAACAAGAAGCATAGCTGGTGGAAAAAGAGAAGAATTGATTGATTGCATTTAAAGTGTTGGAGCAGTCACAAGTGATTTTTGCTAGGATCTGTTATGAGTAGTCTTGGTAGAACGAGGCAGTCTTGAATGTGCTCTTTTCCAATTTGTCTTTGATCATGCTACTTTGTACTCGACAGTGATTTTTTTTTTTTTTTTTTGAAAGGCTGTTGTCAAGAGTCACATTTGTTTGAAAACTTCAGTTTTTCATGCGTATCTTTTCAGGAAGAGTGCATGAGAAAGAAGCACTGCACGCTTTACACATGCCTTACAAGGAAAAATGTTTTAAAAAAAAAAAAATAAAAGAGAGAAGAGAATTTGCATTCAAATATATGCTTATTTTTAGTATTATTCAAATCTAAAGTCTTCGCTAATTTGACAGTCTTAGCAAGAGAAGAGTGTCAGGAGTAATTTGTGTCAGGCGAGTATCAGCAAGAGTGAAAGGGAGTGTCTACAGGACGGTAATGAGACCACCTATGTTATATGGAGACGGTGGCACTGACCAGAAAGCTGGAGACAGAGCTGGAGGTGGCAGAGTTAAAGATGCTAAGATTTGCACAGGATTAGAAATGAGTACATTAGAGGGTCAGCTCAAGTTTGACAGTTGGGAGAGAAAGTCAGAGAGGCTAGATTGCGTTGGTTTGGACATGTGCAGAGGAGAGATGCGGGGTATATTGGGAGACGGATGCTAAGGATAGAGCTGGTAGGTAAGAGGAGAAGAGGAAGGCCTAAGGAGAAGGTTTATGAATGTAATAAGAGAGGACATTGCAGGTGATGGGGGTAACCGAACCAGATGCAGAGAACAGAAAGCTATGGAAGAAGATGATCCGCTGTGGCAACTAGTAACGGAAGCAGCCGAAAGAAGAAGAAGCAGCAGCAAGACTGAATACAGACAGTAGAGTCTCCATCTGTGGTTGAAGGCGTTAAATTTGAAAAGTCCCCCAAAGTAGCTATATAAGAGTTAATTTCAGGTGGTAGATAAGAAGCCGTCGGAAAACAAGTGACTTGGCTTTGACACCTGCTTAACAACACTGACTGCCGGGCCATTTATTACCAGAACACTGCATATGTGAGAAATAATGAACTCTGTCAAAATTTGTAAAAAATGTAGAGCAAGGTATTAGAAAACAACACTTCTGTTACCAGTAGTAACTGTCAAAAATGTAAAGAAACTGTTTATTACTTTTATTTTGATCAGTAGCACGACTAAAAGTCTATATTTGAATGAGAGTCGTAGGAGTATGGCCCATCGCAAATTGCAGGTTTAGACGAATGTGCTGTAAATGTAATACCTTTGTTTTCACTGTCCACACTTTTTGCACACAACACATTTGGCAGTTGTCGACTGTTTGCATGAGTTTTCCATGGGCAGCAGGATGCCTATGTAGTGCTGTTTCAATAGTCATGATAAAGAAACGCTTTCGGGACAGCTATCTGCATCGGTGCCAGAGCCAACAGGTTGCACATCATCCAAATTGATTGTCATTGTCTCGATCACTGTCATTATCATCAAAGTTTTCTTGCAACAGATGTAGCTGTTTCAAAATATAAGCAGCTTTATGCCTTTTTCTCGACTACATCACTACTGTCTGTCTAAATATAGTACGATTTTCTGCAAGCAGTTGTCTCTTAAAAAAAATAATATATGGCTATTCACTAGATGTCCGCACTATAATAGGTAATTAGGATGCCGCAGCAAAACTCGTCGGCAAGCTGACTGCAACTATAGTGGCTGTGTGCTTAGATACGAGTTATATTATATGTTGTGCCTTCACAGGCTCAATAAGGTATGTCCAAATTCATACCTCATGTCCAGTGTGTTAAAAGAAGTGCAAAGTCCTGTAGTAAATGAAAAAACGTTGTGCAGGGAAATGTTTCAGTGGTTTGCTGGCTTAGCTCCGTGCAGGAAATGCCTGGTCATGCAGTGGTTAGTTCCGGAGGTTTATGTTTAAATCATTCTGTGTATGGAGTTTGCTTTTTTATTCTTCTCCCTGTGTTATTGTGGGTTATTGTTTCACACCTAAGTGCAGTGCACTGGCAACCTGCCTAGAGCTGGTTTGCACCAACCTCAAAATACTGCCAAGACTGTCGATGGCTCTTCATGATTCTGACGTGTATAGCAGAGTTGGGGGGGAAGAGCAGATGGAGGAGAGCCCCCTGGGATAAGGTGCTATTTTTAATGCAAACATAGGTAAGCCAAGCACAAGTATCTACCTACCTACAAAATGTTACTGTTTTATTTAGTTCAAACCACATTACTTTCATATAAAGTGTGTTTAATGCATTGTTTATGTAATGTAAAATTATTCAACATCCTCAACCTAAGGTTTTTGGTCAGTTTTAATTCCCCTCTGTTTAAAAAAAAAAAAAACAAACAAAATGAAATAGGAACTTGATTTTAATTGTTTTCATATTTTAGATACTATGGCTGCAGTTTCAACCGCTCCCAGCTAGTGTATGAGCACCATGAAGAGTGCTGATCACATTTTGCCTGGCTAGGTTGTAACTTGGCTTTCAGAAATGGTAGAACCATTTCTTTTTCTTTGCAGGGGTGAACTTGACGAACCTCTCCAAGGAGGTGGTATTGATATGCCTCCACAGGTTCTCATTGTCGCTCCATTCTTCCCAATTGATAAATCGTTATTTTAAAATATCTTTGGGTTGTTTGCGTAGGACTTGCATGTGTGCGATAGAGCAGACCACCAATGCACTCTAACCCAGAAGTACAATGCATGGTCTTGGACCATGCATATCGCAGAGTTTTCTACGTCTGATGTCCAAGAAAGGATTAACAGGTGAATGTTGCAGCTGAACTCCTAACTGGAAAGCGTTCATGCAGGGACCAGTGATGTCAATCAGTACTTTAATAGGCTGTCAGAGTATAGCAAACTCATAAAACTTGGTAAATTTGAAACTCTCCCGAAAAGTCAGGTAATGCATGGTCTTTTGACGTCCTGAAGGCGACAAGATTCTTCAACTTCACTTATTAACAATTCCAAGAAATGTCATGTACTTAAAGTAATTTATAGGCAAGTTTGATTTGAAGTCTTGGTATAAATGGTAAATAAATGTAAACTTGATGAGGTCAATAAGTAGTGGTCCACGAGGCCCGTTATGATATTTTGGATTTTGACTGAATTAACTAAGCATTATTTATCATTTACTGAAAACAATTTGACAAAGAATAAATATAATAGATCTACATTTTTACATTTTGAAATTAAGTACGCTTTGATGAACCTTTGAAATCCTCAATCCCACTTCAAAAATTGGAATTCATGTTAGTGGAGAACAGACAAGTGAGTAATGAGCGTTTGTATTTGAAGTTTAGTCCATTGTTGTCAACCCCAGGCATGGTGTATGAATCAGGTCACTTGATTTGTGTGTATTGGAATCAAGTATTTTGTAAACCTTTTGACAATGTTTGAAAATTATTTCATTTAAATATTTAGTAATAAGAAACTTGTAAAATTCTGTCAGATACTTGAGCTCTCTATAACAAAATTTAGTAAATGTGCCTACTTTCTACCAGTCAGAGAAGTAAACCTGTGTTGAAATCTGTTTATCCTTGAACCTGCCCCAGTTTCCATCTTGCTTTGCATAATGGGCTAATAATGTAATCTATTCAATTAAGTCCTGAGGGCTTGAGTTGTTTTTTAAGGCGGGCATAGATGCCAAATTGTACTCGACTTGCTTTTCTAATACTCCTGAGGTTTAAAGTTTTGCTCATTTTCAATGGAAGTTTTTAGACCTACCATTCCCCAACAGTTTGAGGTTTTGGAGAAATATTATGTTGCTACAGTTTTGCTGCCTGGACAGTACAAAAAGTAATTAAGATTCTCTATTGTATAGTAGGTGTTTTTTTTTTTTGTTTAGTTTATTCCTCCCTGGATTGTAATATACACTAAACTTGATGTGATGGGTCTGATACTGGCTTCCTTACACCATAAAATGAATTAGAGGGTCATTAATAATTGTGTTTTTGTTAAAAGTAAAGGAAAAATGGATATGCAAATTTTAGCACAATTACAAAATACCATTTCTGGCTAAGAAGATCATTTATTTTCATAAATGAGATCAGTTATAATTTTATCTCACAGCTTGTTTAACATTGGTAATAAAGTTACCTCTAAATTCTCATACCTGTACTTACCTCTTGGACGATTATTCATTTAAAGCTTCCCACTTGGGAAGCTTGTATTTTGATTATCTCCGGTTACATGCAAATTCAGCATTTCCTTTTCTGCCGTTAACAGAAGTGTCCCAAGACTATTCAAGTCCTTTCGTAGTACACATTGAGATAATCTCAAGCAGCAGTGGGAACAGGACTCGGCAAATTAGAATTGCACGTACTTAATGGCCGAATACATTATTTTTTGTTCTGTAAATTTTACAATTTGAGTCTATAACTATTAGACAAAAGTTGGGATGAGCAGTAAAGCAAATGTTTGAGTTGACATTTAAGGATAATTAATATGCAGACACAAATTTTGCAATATTGTACACTTTTTTTTATTTGACAGATTTTTCTGAATGTTAAATGATATCTGCAAAATCTCAAAACGCTTTCTTTAAATTCCTACTATGACTATATTGTCTCCACCCATGTTGTTTGGGGTGATGAGTGGTGAAAAAAAACGATCGGAAGAGAGAATTTAGAAATGGGTTTAGCTCTGCTGTTTAGCAACAAGCAGTAAGTACCACATCTGACGATTGAACCCATTACTGTATAGGAGGAGGCCATCTAGGTATGTGCAGCGCCCTTCTGCCTCCCCAGCAGAAATGATCCCTGCTAAGCAAAGTATCATTAAAATGGATTCTGCTCTGTTTTATACTGTATGACTGGACAAGCCGCTGGTGGAAGGAAGTAACTACTGCAGTGACTTGCATGTTGCAAAACACACTTTCAAATACTGGCGCCCCCAAAACTATTTGTACTTTGTCAGTGGCCGGGTTACTGCACTAACCAGTAATTCACACTAAAAGTGAGACACCTGTCTTCTGTCTCCACTATCTATGTACTGAAACATTCCAAGCAGGAATAAAAACAACAGCCTTAGTAGTTTTCTTTTCTTTTGTGTGAATTCTTACCCCAGCCTCCTTGGTGTGTGCTATGCACCACTTTCCTCTTGACAGCCATTAAGTCCCGATTGTGTCGTAGCAGTGATTTGGTTCCCTGTAAAGTTGTGATCGCGTCATAGCTTGTACTATCATCTCGTGAAGGCTACAACACAGACGTGTTTACCACAATTGCAATAGCAGTGTCATCGGAGGTGTGGTGAGGTTGTGTGTGTTGGGGATTAAGAGGAATGCTGACGTTTACCTCTGGCACTGAAAGTTTATAAAGCTAGTACTGTTCCGTTTTAAAATGTTTTATGGTACTTTTTCAGTGCTGGTATAACATGTGACTCCATAGGGAAGTAAAGTATTAATGTAATTAAAATCTGTGATTTTTATAATGCCAAACCTTTAATAGGAAGGTTTTACTTCAGTGTTCATGAGGATTGGAAGTGAAAGTAAATTGGTGGGTAGTTGAAATGGTCTTGTTTCACTGAAATACCACTGTCCTCCTCAGAATTACAAATGCTCCTTTTCAAATCCTTTCACAGAGTGCCACCCTGTAAAGTAGTTATCTACATAAGGTAGAATTATAAACATTGATTACCAAGTTAAGATTGCATTACTTGTTACCAAAGTTATACTGTATGACACACAGCAAAAACTAATAAATACAGTACAATCTTTAAAAAAGCTTTAAATGTATCAAATGTTCATAAGTTCTTTATGAAGAAGACACAGAACTAATGTACAGTATCTTTTACTTATAAAAGTGTTAAGCAAACAAGCCTATTGTTTACTAAGCAGCAATTTCAAATTTGTCTTTCTTTTCTTTTTTCAAATAAAAAATTGTAAGCTGCTGCACTTGAAACAAGCTTGCTGTTCACATACTGTATTAATAAATCAAGAGAGCTGTCTTTCCTTATATTAAACCATCAAGCTGAGAGAAGGAGGGACGTCAGTGTTTAATGCCTGACAGATATGAATACCAGCAAGGCAGGCAAAGTGGTGAATGCATTACATACAATGGAAACTAAAGTAGAGGAGATGTATAAAAAAGAAATGTTATTTGAGCGGTTTCTTTGAAGTACAGCTATCCCTGAAATTGATATATTTTGAGGGGAAGAAAGGTTACTTTGGCAATATGAAATTATCCCTAGTGTGTGCTTGGTGTGTGTGTGTGTGTGTGTGCCCTGCCCGGGGTTTGTTTCCTGCCTTATTTAGTTAGCATTTCTTATTATTGTGACAAAATATACTGTAAATAACTATGCCAGGTTTTTGAGCTCTACGGTTAAGCAGTGTGTGAGTTTGTGTAAAGCAGCACCTGGTAAGTAATTTTTAAGCTCTTTCCCCATATTGTCAGTTAGTCTGGGTTCAGTCTGTTATGGTGTTTCACTTGCTCTGAGCCATTAGGTGGCACTGTCGTTCAATGGTCAGTAGAACCCTGACCCTACCCCTAACCCCAAAGACATTATGGCTAAGTTGATTTACAGTAATACGTAGGCCTGGTATGAGTGTAAGTGAATGGGCCCAGTGCCATTCCCTGTTTTGTGTCCCGTTGTGTCACTCTGTGTGGGCTGTGGCCCCTTGTGATCCTAAATTGAAGTGAAAAAGTATGAGAATGCAGTGTTAAAGTGCAATATCATTTAGGCATTCATCTCCTGTAATGGGTGGTAATTGCCTTGCGCCCTGTGTTGGCTGGGATTGACTCCAGCAGACTCCCGTGACCCTGTAGTTAGGATATAGCAGGTTGGATAATGGATGGATGATGGTTGATAATCTCTTTGGATAACAGTTTTTTATTGCTAACTTTTCACATAACCCTGTAAAGAAGTATATGACTAACAACATGTGGATACATCAATCCTGAAACAGAAAATAGACAAAAGAATTTACTGTGACAACAATTTTAAAAACCACCCAACTCCAGAACGTTTGCTTTCTTCTTTTTACATGAATTTGTTTGGAAATGTGCTTTGAAATGCAAGCATTCTCATTAATTTTTTTTTTTTTTTTGCCAAGACTTTTACCCAGTGTTTTTTTTTTTTATTGTGCTCTATGAATTTTTCCATCAGTTTAGACTAAGGTCCCAGTCCCTGTTTGTGAAAAGCATCCTGATAATTTATTTCTACCACCACCGTACTTGATAGTAAAGGTGGTGAATCCTGGCTGCTGAGCAGTATATCATTTGCACTACACGTACTGGTTTACACGCAGGTCATCAGATTACAAGGCTTTAAACTGTAGATCTACAGTATATGTACTCCTAAATGCCATTTTTAGTTGTGCTTTTCTACTGATATATATAACTATGTTTTTGTCACAGTTGACTTCAAGTTGACTGGTAAATGATGCTTGGGTAATGAGCAAATTCATTCAGGGAGTGTTATCCCTTTTTTGTTATGTTTTTGTTTTATCTTTGAAAGTGGACTTAACTGAGGTCAAAGGTATGTTCAGTGCCTTTGATTTTTTATTTATTTATTTATTTTTTGTCTCGTGTTGCTTGAATCTGATGTCTGACTTGCTTAAATTGCTCTTTAATCTTTGTTTTAAATGTTGTTGTCTAATTCAAAGTACAGTGGTACCTTAGTATACATCCGCTTTGGAATAAGTCCAACTTGGTATGCGTCCTGTTTGGACGCGAAAACTTTTGTTTGGAATACGACTCGCGTGCTAGAACCGCACGCTACCCATGTTTACCTCTCTCGAGACAAAGTCACGACTGCCCACAAGCGTCAGTATGCCAGTTGCTAGCATTCGGTGAACAACCCATGCTATAACTCTGTGAATTTTCACGTGATTTTGTGTTTTTCCACGTGAATTTGAATTGATTGTTGAAAAGTATGAAGGTGACATGCGTAACCGGGACTTGGCTGCTGCGTACCGTATGCTGAGAATGACAGTATCTACAATTGTGAAAAACAAAGACGTTATTAAAAAGTAAAGTGAGGTTAAATTTTCATTTATTTCATCTGATTGCATTTGTATTTATGTATTTTAGTATTAAGCAGTGTTTAAATTATTTCATACAACCCCATCAATGTATAATATGCCAATAACAATAGGATTTTTTTTTTCATGGGAACGGATTAATCATTTTCCCTTTTATTTCTGTTGGGGAAAATTCTTTTGGAATACGTCCTGTTTGGTATAAGTCGAAGGATCTGGAACGGATTAAGGACGTATACCGAGGTACCACTGTAGTTGATCTTCAGATTTCTCACACTAATGGATTCCAACAAATTGGATAACTTGTTGACATAATGTATTGTATCTAGGCAAATGTAGGCTTGTACTGGCACAGGAAGAGAGTAATTTTTTAATTTTTTTTTTTAATGTTTTCATTTTTGTTTAAAAAATTTTATGACATTTTGCATATCACGGACATGAAAAAAACATTTAAAAAAATATGGAGAGAAAGACGGCTGGGCAGGAAAACACAGAAATTTCTATAAAAGCTTAAAATACAGGAACCAAGAAGTGAAACACAAAAGGCTTTAAGAAAATAAGCCATTAAATGACTTGGTTGTCGGTATCGTCTTTATAGAATATTATTGTTTTTTCAAAGGTTTAAATCCTGGGTTAACTCAGGATATAGAATGGGCGGGTTACTGAAAGTAAATGAGGAAAATTTCTGAACCTTGTAGGAAATAAAATGAATCAGAATTCTGGGATAGGCTTTTGGTCATGAGCAGCAGGCTTTGAAAATGGATCATCTATTTATGTTCTGTCTGAAGGCGATCCCAGTTCATTAGATTTTACAATTGCTTAGTGTGTTCTGCATGAGTAATTTTGGTTAAATGTTGTTTTTTTTTAGGGTATGGGACTTGGTCTGCTGCTGCTGCCACTACCACTTCTGCTGACAGCAGTACAGCAGTGAATACTCAAGGTACGTTGAATGTGGTCTTATTTGCCTTTGTAGAATCAACCCCTTTGTGTAATGATAAAACCTCTGGTATAATTAAAAGTTTAAATAGAATACATATCTGTTTTAGTGTGCTCTGGTTATAGGAATTATACCAGCATGTTCTTATAATACATTTATATTCAACTGAGGTTTCACCACTTCCAAATGCAGAAAGATATAGACATGATGAATTATTTTATGTTAAAATATTGCAACACTTTTAGGCTTGAGTCCAAACATTTAGTGTCTAAAAGTTAAATATATGGTCTGTGTAAAGTGTCTAAGTAGTTCAGATTAAATATCCCCTTTTTTTATGAATTCCCACTATCGGTACACTATTTGATAAAACTAAAATATGAAGAATATTAAAAGTATGTCAAGGACAAAGATGATGAAAATCATAAATTGCTAAAGTGAAGAATATAAGGCATTTCATCTGTTCAAAGCATCATTAAATATGTTCTAGAGAAAAGAAGGTCATTTGGTTCAGTGGGAATGTAGTAAAATAAAAACAGTTGTGCTGTGGGGAGTTGGACTATATGTAGAGAGGTGGGGCTGGACTTGAATTAAATATCAAGTTTGATTTGGTGCAGCCTGGTGGGTAGAGTCAGAAGTCTGTTGCCAGGGTTTCATGTTTAGTGCCAGTTTAACACTGTTTCAGCTATGACACATGCATGTTCCATCACCTTAAGGGAATACTTTGCTGTGTCAGGCCCTAAAACACTTGAAGAAAGGAGGCTACAAAATGCAAGAAGACCATAATATTTGCAAACTCACTTAATCAATTAAGGGTTGCAAAGAAACACACTTGTGTTAAAACAAATTCATTGTTTTGGACAGTCAGATTAACAGCATCAGCAAATTTGTGACTATGAGTCAAACGGCAAAATGGGAGACTGATGTCAGATTTCAGTGGGTGAAAAATACAGTTTCGGGGTGCCCAAAATTGGCAGAATTACATACATAACTCATAGCTAAGGTAAGGGTTAAGTCTTACAGGACTTTTTTAGATGAATGGAAGCTAAATTCCAATTAAATAATTTATTTCTTAGATATTCTAAATTTTTGTGAGTAAAAACTTGTATGACTACTGTAACTTGGAACGTATGTTTGCTGATGATTTTTGCACTACTTTGGACATTTCTGTCATTTTATATTTCTACTCTTTGTAATTTGAATGTTGATTTTTGTAATGACAACTTTTAAAAAAGAAAAAAAAAAACCACTGTTTTGTTCAATTTCTAGCTTCCTATGCAAATACTACCGGTTGGCAAGGCAAGTGGTTCTTTTTCTTTACTGCAGAGAGGAAATTTAAAATGCTGCTTGTAATTTGTGTGGTGTTGTTTCTTTTCATTGTGTATGTAAATATTTACATCAGATTTTGATTACCTGCATAAAGTGTCCTCCCTATTCAGACTGTTCCAGAATTTGAACAGAATCTTTTTTTCCAAAGCACATCTGTCCCTTTGGGTTTTAGATAATAATATTTTAGAATCTCACACATGAAAATAAGGCATTATTGAAATTTATTTCTCTAGCAATTTTTTTTCAGGAAAACTGCATAAATTCTATGAATTTACCAGAGCCTGATTACCTTGTATCTTTTTGGTATAGCCCAAGTCTGACCATTTACCTTTTCCCCCCCATGTATCAGGGTAAAGACAATGCATAGGGTTTCCACAGTATTTTAGCATAAAATGAGCACCCTCTCCAGTGCTTTGTAGCATAGCTTTCCCAGCTGTGCTTGATAACATTAATTATGTGGTTGTTTGAGAGTTTGTTTCTGCTGTAGCCTGTTTGATTGAATTGTAATAATAATTACTGCATGAGATCTGACTCATTAGTCTGGTGAGCACTCCTCGTATTTATCATTATTGCCTGACAGTGTTTTAATGCTAGTACATGTGTTGCAGGATATGAAGGCTATGATTATTACAACACTCAGAATGCTTCTGCCACGACCACCGATGTTGGCTATAACTATGGTACAACCACCACTTGGGATAACGCAAAAACTGATTCCGGCATGACCTCCACCATGATGAGCATGGACAACACTAATATAAATATGGGTATGGTCCCTATGGGAAACAGTAACACAGCCAGTAATTTGGAAGAAACAAGCACAGCTACCAGTAAACCCAGCGACAACTCTGATTCTCTGATTGCCAAGATTAACCAACGACTAGACATAATGTCAAAGGAGAGTGGGCAGGACTGCCAAGAGAGGTGGATATCTTAGGCTTCACTGGTCAATTTTGCAGCATGTATTTAAGTGGGATGTGGTGTTGGGTTTTTGGTGTGGTGGAATTTCATTTTTCCATTCATTTGCACAAAATTAAGAGATTTTTTTGAGGACTTTTTTTTTTTCTTTCTTTGTCAAAACAGATCTCAGATTGTAGTTCCATTTAAGTTAATTCTGACAAGTTGTTATTGATTTGCCTGACCCATCATTAAGTCTGAAGGACTATTATAAAACTTCAAATTGCATCATTTTCAAGCCATTTGTCAAAAGCTGCTTCTTCTTTCAGCTGCCCCCATTAGGGGTTGCCACAGCGAATAATCTTTTTCCATATCTTTTTGTCCTCTCCATCTTGCTCGGTCACCCCCATCACCTGCATGTCCTCTCTCACCACATTCATAAACCTCTTCTCCTCTTACCTTCTAGCTCTATCCTTAACATCCTTCTCCCAATACACCCCTCATCTCTCCTGTGCACATGTCCAAACCAACACAATCTCGCCTCTCTGACTTTGTCTCCCAACCGTCCAACTCGAGCTGACCCTCTAATGTCCTCATTTCTAATCCTGTCCATCCTCGACACACCCAGTGCAAATCTTAGCATCCTAACTCTGTTACTTAAATTTACTAAAGTGATCTGTTTGCTATTTTATCAATCTTAATCTCTGCTGAAATGGAAAAGTGGAATTCCACCCCACCTTTCCTTATGTAAATATACACCTTTGAGCAAAGGGAAATAATGTAAATTAGCCAGACGCTCTCTTAGTTATTTAAAGTGTTCAAAATATTTCTTAATAGAGTAATCTTGTATGATGTTTTTTAAATTACAAATGCTGTTTTCAAGGTAAGTTGAGAGAGTGTTTTTCAATAGCCACCTGTTTTGTTTCCCAATTTTAATTCAATAATTGTAGAAATGTTCTATTTCCAGCTATGACGTGGGATGTAAATTGAGGAATGGTGGTGTTTTGGTTGTATTCTTGTTCCAATGTAAAGTTCAGTACTGTAAAAATGAAATCTATGGCGGTTTTATTCAAATCTAGCCTATTGCTGCCATGTTCTGATATGTACGGTACTGATTGGCTTCCTTGCTTCCTTGCTGTACAGCTCTTTCAGGTTCGAGTCATTCGAGTCCTACGACTCTAGGTCTTCAATGCCCGACCGCGATCTGTACAGATCCGGCTTTGATTACAGTGAGGGAGGAGGGGGCGGCGGCAGTGGCGGAGGACTACCAGCCGATACCGATTCCTCCTTTGGGAGCCGCTCCTCCTCCGGGGCATTGGGCAACCGAAGAGACCGCAACAGAGGGGGGCGTGAGAGCTACGGCCCCCCCAATTCCCGAGGAGCAAGGGGCCAAAACCAGCAGCGCCACCAAAACCGTGGTCGGAGCGGAAACTATTACAACCGCAACGCCGACATCCCCCACCACCGATACAACATGCCGTCTTCAAGCTCCGAGCGGCTGCGGCGCGCTGGAATGAGCTCAATTATATGGGCCCACGTGGTATGGGCATGGGAGTTGGAGGCGGCGGCAACATGGGCAGTGGGGGCCCAGGCCCCAACAGACTCCCCTCTCTTTTCTCCCAAGCCCTGGTCCCTGACTATCATGGCATGCACGGCCCACCCATGCAAGGGATGGGAATGGGAGGAGGCATGGGAGGAAGGTTCCCAATGAGCAACACCTATGGAGGTGGTCGCCAGCGCAATGGGAGAAACCGAATGCGCAATGAAAGAGACAACCGAGTAAGTACATACATAGCCAAAAAAGCCTGTAAGAGTACTTTTCATAGGATCCATGCCAGGCCAGAGAATTATCTTGTTTTGCTGAAATTGCCAAGGTTTTAATAGTAGTTTTCCCTGATACCTGGCATTGGTGCTATGGAAAAGCCTGCTTGACCAAGTACATGATTGGGTATGACCTTTCGTATTCCCAGGTTAATGCCTCCTGACCTTCCACCTACCATAATGATTCAGTCATCCCTTTAATGCTGCATAACACTGTATTTTATCATGTTATATTTACTGTTTTTGAGAGGTGCCTTTTTTAAATTCTGTAGGGGATTATTTAAGGGGATTATGGTAGAACATGCTTTGGAACAATGTTTAGGGGGTTGATTTTAGTCTGAAATCTAGTTATAAGAAGAACTTTCTTGTCGCATTTTTCTGTTCATAAAAATAGCCACTCCCCCTCAAATTAGCAGGTTTAATGCATGTCCTAGATAGTTTTCATTGTTTGTTATACAGTGTTTTTATATTAAAGTTAAGCATGTTTTGTTTTGTGTTTTTTTTTTTTTAATAATCATATATGACGGGATCCTGGGCTGAATAAGATAAAACATTACTTAATGGGAAGTGAGGGGAGCAGTTTTTTGTCCCATTAACTTGCAAGTTTACTTATTTGTTTTCCATAATGTAAAGATTTAATAGTCTTCATTATTGAATCGTCTTCATTACTGAATGCTGATTCGTACCTTGTGTTTATAGTCAAGACAGCAAGGAGGATTCATGTTCCGAAATGAAGGCCGCAAGCGGAGTCGGTCCCAGACCTCAGAGCCAGAGAGCAAGCACCGTAAAACTGATTCTGATGTGGAGGATTCAGATCTAGGTAAAGGAGATGTCTCTTCAGTTGGGGCTTGTTTTGTAGGTAAATTGTGTTGTTCAGATGTATTGGGCCATTCTAATGGATCGCTTTGCCAATCTGTTAAAACAAGCAGGGTATTGTTGTTAAGGTTTAAGGTTTTTTTATTTAGTCATGTTTACACAAGATAATGACATATTCAGTCTTTAGTTTGATCCAATAGAAGTCCTAATGGGTCTTGAGAATCTCTTATTACTAAGTGGTAAATATGTTGGAAGAATAAACTGAATGAGAGCACGAAATAACTGGAATTAAACAAAGAAACTGTGTCCTTTCTAGATCTTCTACACAGTGTTGCATATGTATCTGTCAGGTTTCCAACTGAAATTATTACCATGTCTCCTTGTCGCTTTACACCTCCTAACTCACTCTCTTGTCTCTGAACACCCCACCTTTGCCTCCTGCTGCCATTTTAAACCCTTGTACTGATACTGTTTGTTGGATGTCTGTCTAGAAGCAGCTTTTAAGCTCCAGCCAGGACCTAAATACTAGGTCCATATGAAGAGAACTACTGTCCGGCTGATATGAACTGCTTTGCCTCTGTAGATCGGCAATTTGATTTTTTTTTTTTTTGCTACACCAGTGATTTGGATGAAATTTAGTTTGACACTTCTGCCAGTTATCACAGATATATATTGATTATATTGATAGTAACCATCACTCCAACCAGTCCTTGAGGTTTTTTTTTTTAGTGTTGCGTTGATCCTGTTGGGTGCTTCATTATTGTTTAAGAATGAAAATACCACCTGCAGCTTGTTAATATGAAGCATTACTCATTTTAATTATTATTTTATCATTTTTTCAGATGAGGAAGATAATGAAGACAAAGAAGTAAGTATGTAGCTTTGAGACTTAGCATAAGTCCACTTCAGATTTTTTTTGTTTGTTTGTTTTATAAATGGTGCTTTTCTTCTTAAAGGAGACTGAAGGTGCTGGCGGAGACGGGCAAAAGAAAAGTAAGGGTTTTATTTTTATGTTGTGTCTTGTTTAAATGTAATATTGCAGTAAATGCACACTGATCACAGTACATTAACACATACTGTGGATTGAAATAAATTGCTTCTATGATTTTAATTCCAAGGAGAACGTTGGAAAAGATTCCTCTTGCAGATAAGTTTCAGGACATGTTGCAGTTAATGTACACACACACACACTCCTTCTGGAGTGTTTTTCTTTTTTTGAAGAGGCAAGCGTCCAATATCGGGATCTGTTACCATTTACCGTGAAGTCTTAGTTATGCTGCAGTTACTAGGATTAACTAATACCAATGCTTGGTAGAAAAAATGCATTTTTTAAAATATATTTTAATGTCATTAAATATGTCATGAAGTTTGGTTTTTCCTGTTAAATGCAAAAAGCAGAATGTTTCTGCAGCATGTGTAGTCTTCCCTTTGTCTTAGTTAATGTGATCTGTTGCAGTTGTTGAGGGGGAAAATGATGAAGAAGGCAAAAAGAAGAAACTATCAAGAAAAGAAAAGAGTATTCAGCGCCAGAAAGAGCGGTATCAGGATGTAAAAGACCACAAAAGGTTTGGGTTTGCATTTAACTAAAGTCTTCCTTTTTAAAACATGTGTGTGGTATGTAGATTGTGGCTTATTATGAATTTTACTCTGGTACTTACAAACGCCAGTAAATAGGTGCAGTGGATATTACTTTAGCTTCTCTCTGGTAATACGAGTTTGAAGGTATTCACACCTATTTATTGTTTTATTAAATCGATACTTTCTGTGTTTTGAGTTTGAACATGTGTTGGCAAATTAAATTCACAATTGGTTTTAACTTTTTTGGGTTGGCCTGTGGCTCTCTTATTTGGATATAAATAATGAAAGATAACAGCATAGCAGTATTGGGTACAAACAATTAAAACAGCAACTTGAGTAACCAAAATGTTTTCAAAAAGATAGCAGGCTATATGATGTTTAAACACAGGCAAGAAAACTAATTCCTGTATATGTGTGTATATATATGTGTGTGTAGATATAGATATAGAGACAGAGATATAGGTAGGTAGGTAGGTAGGTAGGTAGGTAGGTAGATATATATAATGTGTGTGTGTGTGTGTGTGTGTTTACTTAATTAATGTAAAGCATAAAATGGAAACTTGTTCATTAAAGTAGGAGATGATTTTTAACAAACTTTTTAGTCGTGCCTCTCAAGGACAACTTAGAGAGTTGCTGATAAAAGTAGCTACTCCGATGTAAGCTTACATATTTGTTATAAACCTCTTTCGGTGTTTAGGGTGCAATCACCTCTGACCTGATGAAGTGTCAGATGGGCATAATAATTGTAACTGTCGGCTAAGGTAGTTTGGCTAACCAAAGCAAAAGCCTCTAATGACCATTGCAAAGTTTTATTTCCTTTACTACATATGTATTTACTGTAACTGATTTCAAGTTCCTGCAGCAGTTTCTAGAATGATACATTATGTTGGTAAGTCACCTTTCTGGTTGTCTTTTAATGGGGAGAGCATAAAGGTTAATGTTTTTGTTTTTTTCTTCCTCTGTGTCCATTCCTAGATTACAGTTTGCTTGTTCTTTATGTAAGTTTCGGACAATGGAGGAGGATGAAATGCAGGAGCATCTGGAAAGTAAACTTCATAAAGAAGTTTTTAAGTTCATCAATACAAAGCTTCCAGACAAGACTGTGGAGTTTTTGCAGGTAAGTGTTGCTTATTCATTTAAGTTTATTGTCATTGTGACCGCACAAGAACATATGTGACAAAACCAAATACTGTGAGCTCTCAAGAGGTACAGTAATGCTGGAAAAAGTTAAGACTAACCACAAAAAAAATGCACAAACTGTATTACACTATATAGTATGCATTGCTGTACAACCTGTATAAGTATGGTCTTGTATTTTCATTCTGCTCAAATTTCAGAAAGTGCAACAGTAGTACAAAGTATGTAGATTTACACAATAAATGATACAAATTGTGGATGGGTAACAAACTTCTCAGTAGTGCCATTAAGAAATTACTACATCTTGATCTGTGTGTGTCATGGAGTTTCTTCTGTGAGAGTATGTTTATGGAGAAAAGCAGAGTTTAGCAGTTTGACATCCCTGGGGAAGAAGCTGTTTCTGAGCCTGGAAAACCTGGCCTGTACGCATCTGTAACATCTCTGTGATGCCATTAGGGAGAACAATCCAATGCTTGGGTGCCTTATGTCTCTAGTATGGTTAAGGGAGAAGTATATTTGCCTAACCTGACAGACTGGGGTCTTTTGGGACGAAAAATCAAGTATCCCGTTGCCAATGAAATAGCAAATCCTTGAAAGTTTAAGTTTGGTTGCAATTTTTGTGGGAATAATAGCCTTGAATGCCAGAATAAGTCAAAACCAGTATTCAGAAATCATCTACTTGTCTTCTAAGTAGGTCAGGGCAATATCAAGCACTGTGCTATTTGCCTGGTATTCAAATTGGTATTTTATCAAATTAGCAAAGTCAATAGTTTTTAAACATCTAAACTTTCCTGGCTAGCCTTTTAAAGCAGAGATGGCAACTTGAATAAGTGAGGAATGTGTTTCTGTTAGTGTATCTTGTACTTGGTATTCATCCAACTCTGTGGATTGGCATTGGAATGATGAGTATTTGTTAGCCTAATATATAAAATTGCTAGCATACAATATATTACAGTACAATACAATTTATTTTTGTATAGCCCAAAATCACACAAGAAGTGCCACAATGGGCTTAAACGGGCCCAGCCTTGAATCACTAAGAAGACAAGAAAAAACCCTCAAAAACACTTGTAGGGAAAAAAATGGAGGAAACCTTAGGAAAGGCAGTTCAAAGAGAGACCCCTTTCTAGGTAGGTTGGGCGTGCAGTGGGTGTCAAAAAAGAGGGGGTCAATACAAAACAATACACAGAACAGAACACAAGTAATCCTCAATATAATAGTGCAATAGAAATATGACAAGTAGATAGCAGAATTCAACAGTAGATGATGTTACATAATGCAATTTGGATTTGTTCAGCATGACACAATTACTCCACTAGTCGACATTCTATGCACATAGTACAGTTTATGGGACCCTCCAGTAGTCCACAGACTGCAAAAAAAAATTTACTGGGAAATAAATATGCAAATTTTGAGCTGCTGCAATGTGACATTAAGTTCTGAATTCTGTGTAAACCTCAAAACCTTTTGTTCTTAATTTCTTTTTTTTTTTTTAACAACATTCATAATTGCTACCAATATCACATTTTAGGAAGAGTGATACTGTATAAGCTCCTGCAGTATTTCTGTTTGAACTCTGAAGCATTAGCCATGTTTGTTTGCAGGAAGTGCTGGAGGTCTCGCTCTGCAAAGATACTGTTATCTGCTTATTTTTACTTTTGTATGTGGCTTCATTACATCTTTTTATGATTAATCTGGAATAGCATCGTTTGTGACTGGTTTAAAGAAAATCTGAGATATTGTAGTAAACATCTTAGCTGAAGTTAATGAGTGTTTCTAAGATTAATGAGGTAAGTTACCAAAAAGCAACAATAGTCGCAGGTTGTTCAGTAGATGGTGTAAAATGTAAGAGTAATGTTTCTACTTGGGGCGGCAATGTGGCGCAGTGGGTAGCGCTGCTGCCTCGCAGTTAGGAGACCCGGTTCGCTTCCCGGGTCCTCCCTGCATGGAGTTTGCATGTTCTCCCTGCGTCTGTGTGGGTTTCCTCTAGGTACGCCAGTTTCCTCCCACAGTCCAAAGACATGCAGGTTATATGCATTGGCGATTCTAAATTGTCCTGTCTATGTGTGTGCATGCCCTGTGGTGAGCTGGCACCCTGCCCGGGGTTTGTTTCCTGCCTTGCGCCCTGTGTTGGCTGGGATTGGCTCCAGCAGACCCCCGTGACCCTGTAGCTAGGATATAGCAGGTTGGATGATGGACGGATGGATGTTTCTATGTGATTCTTTGTATACTGTGGTAAATTGTGCGATCAATACACCTACATATATATTAGTTCATATTAATTTTTCAAATGTAACCTTTTTATAAATTGTGTTTCTCCTATTAGGAATACATAGTAAACAGAAACAAGAAAGTTCTAAAACGACGCCAGGAGCAGATAGAAAAGGAGGGTCCATTACCAAAACAAGATCCCTTTAAAGGTAGGTTGGCTTTTGCTATAAGCATTCAGCTTGCCTTTTTGTAGTGTACCTTTTCACTTTACCTGGTGTGATTTTAATATTCATCTGGCTCGTCTGCCTCCTGTCTCATTAATTATATCTGTCTCCATTCCAACTGCTCATTTTTGGCAAGGGTTGGCTGCTGCACTGGTTTCCTGACATCATATTCTCTCTTTTGGGCACACATGGACCAAGTGCTGTATGTTAAAGACTTGGCATCATCATCCTCACCATCCATATGCACTTTGGGGCTGCATTAGAAGTGGAGCCCATCCTGGTTTATTCTCATGTCCATCATGGTTGGTAGGCTAGCGCTGTCAGAACACTGTGAAGGACATTGAAACTCTCCAGTCCTGTGTATGACAAGGTTAAGATGGAGTGTTTAGTTTTGTTTTTTTGTTTTTTTTTCCTTGGGGGGTGACATCGGAGTGGGGGGAGGTGTTGAAGGTGATCTGTCTAAGAGTGTTTATGCTTGTCAGGGAGGTGGGATGGAGGAGCCACAATCCTATTTTTCTCTTCTACTCTGGGTTGACTTGAGATAAGGATAAAGTGTAAACTCTGTTATGTAGTTAATAAAAGGTATTTCTTCCCCATTTTAAGTGCATCCTTGTCTACTGCTTACTGCTTAGAAAGTCTAGGACAGACGTGTTTAGGATTACCATTCCAAGCACTGTCATCTGGAACAATTTGGTGGGAATGTAAACTTTTTTTAAAAAGCCTGTAAACCATGACTTGTACCAAAGGGTACTGGAAGCTTTACATCCATCAGTAGTTTTCTTTGAGATTTATTTATTTATTTTCCACAGACATAGGACAGGAACATTTTTTCAGGAAGATTGAAGCAGCACACTGCATGGCCTGTGATAAAATTATACCTGCACAGTTCAACTCTATGCAGAGGCACTTGAGATCCCAAGAGCACAACTGGAAACGAAAGGTAACGTATGGAATATGAAATTTAATCAGTCAAGGCTCTTTGAGCAATTTTGGTTTGATTTCATGATTTCACTGGTAATGGAGAAAATACACATAATTGGTCATAATGGGGAGTTGGGGTCAACCTAAGGCATCATAGCAGAATCTGTGCACTTCACTTTATTTTCTGTGAGTGCCAAACTGTAATAGAGAAATCAATCCCTATTTGTCTGTGGCTGTCATCCCTGCCTCCATCACAGAGAACTCTTGTTCAGACCTTGCTAGCCAACATGATGGAGCAGCTGGGTCTGCCCAGCATTTTTGCTCATGACTAGCTGTCCCCCACGGTTCCGCATGCGTAGCATTGATACAGGACAATGAGGAGGGCCCTGCCCATCTCCCCACTCCTGACGTCACGATTCCCCCCACTGTCAGAGGTCCTCTGTGGAGAGAGGAGAACCTTCCAGAAGGACAACCATCTCTGCAGCAATCCACCAATCAGGCCTGTATGGTAGAGTGGCCAGACGGAAGCCACTCCTTAGTAAAAGGCACATGGCAGCCCGCCTGGAGTTTGCCAAAAGGCACCTGAAGGACTCTCAGACCATGAGAAACAAAATTCATGTCTGATGAGACAAAGATTGAACTCTTTGGTGTGAATGCCAGGCGTCACGTTTGGAGGAAACCAGGCACTGCTCATCACCAGGCCAATACCATCCCTACAGTGAAGCATGGTGGTGGCAGCATCATGCTGTGGGGATGGTTTTCAGCGGTAGGAACTGGGAGACTAGTCAGGATAAAGGGAAAGATGACTGCAGCAATGTACAGAGCCATCCTGGATGAAAACCTGCTCCAGAGCGCTCTTGACCTCAGACTGGGGCGACGGTTCATCTTTCAGCAGCACAACCACCCTAAGCACACAGCCAAGATATCAAAGGAGTGGCTTCAGGACAACTCTGTGAATGTCCTTGAGTGGCCCAGCCAGAGCCCAGACTTGAATCTGATTGAACATCTCTGGAGAGATCTTAAAATGGCTGTGCACCGACGCTTCCCATCCAACCTGATGGAGCTTGAGAGGTGCTGCATAGAGGAATGGGCGAAACTGGCCAAGGATAGGTGTGCCAAGCTTGTGGCATCATATTCAAAAAGACTTGAGGCTGGAATTGCTGACAAAGGTGCATCGACAAAGTATTGAGCAAAGGCTGTGAATACTTAGGTACATGGGATTTCTCAGTGTTTTTATTTTTAATAAATTTGTAAAAACCTCAAGTAAACTTTTTTCAACGTTGTCATTATTGTCGTTGAGTGTAGAATTCTGAGGAAAAAAATGAATCCATTTTAAAATAAGGTTGTAACATAACAAAATGTGGAAAAAGTAATGCACTGTGAATACTTTCCGGATGCTGTATGTATATATATATATATATATATATATATATATATATATATATATATATATATATATATATATATATATATATATATATATATATATATATATGAGAGAGAAATTTGAAGTATGAAAAGGCACTTTGTCATAGCCAAAGTTATAAAATTGCCCCAAAAGCCCAAATTCATACACAGCTTAATTCCATAAGAATGCAGAGGGTCGTAGACAGAGAGGCATTAAAAACAAACGAGGGGGTGATGCTGTAAAAAGTTAAATTATCATCATGACTGCTCCTCTGCATTCCACTTTTATTTTGTCATTTTAACTGTATAAAATGTTTTACTTTTTATGGTAAAATATTTCATTGTGATGGGTATGAAGTGAAAAAGAGATCTAACTTGCCAGTCATTTACTCTTCTTGTTTCTGTTTATTCGTAAATTTTTTTTTTTTTTGTCTGCCTTCCTTTTCAGGGTATTGCTGATAACTTCAAGAAAACAAGCCTTCATGTGGCCAAGAGTGTTCTAAACAATAAGCATATTGTGAAAATGCTGGAGAAATACCTGAAGGTAAACGCATTTTTGTTTTATTGAGTTTGGACTGACTGATCAGTCAGTCATTGGGCCTGCTAAATTGCAGAGAGGACTAAATCCATTTTATAATTTGCTGGAGTTTTTCCGATGGAATCACATTTGTTGTGATGGGTTTAGACTTTTGTTTTGTTTCACAGCAATTTTTTGGTGGACTTTGGGAATGTGAAACTGTGTTGGCAAGTCTTCTAATTTGATGCGCTCTGCGATTTTTCTAGTCGTATACCACAGAAGTTGTCCAGTTTGATGATCTCCTCGGACTAGAAGCCGTGACACTGGCTTTAACTTGATTTGATCTTTGTTAAGACATTTATTAGCTTTGTAGCCGATTATGTTTTAAAAAGTTTTTGAAAACAGTTAGTTGTACCAAATGGAGTCCTAAAAATCTTGATATTAGAAGTAGAACTTTAACAGAAAATGTTTCTCTGTTTCAGGGGGAAGACCCATTCACCGATGAGAATCTAGATCATGATAAAGCAGAAGAGCACACAGAGTCAACCGCAGGCCCAGAAGCAGGAGCCTCTGGTGAGAAAAGCACAGAGGAAAATAAGGAAGGTGAGGAGGACGGAGCACCACAAGTCCCAGGGACTGAGAGCAGTGCAGGAGATACAGACAAGATGGCAACAGAGAATACTGAGCCGCTGTCGGAGGAGAGCCCGGAGCTGCTGAAGCCAAGTGATGATAGCGAAGCGGCTGTGCTAGAGAGGACGGCTGCTGAAGAAAAAATGGAGGATCAGGATGGCCCTGAAGACGATGAAGTGGAGTCTGTGAACCCCACGCCATAAGTTGGTCTGTTTTTGAATCTTTGATCATTTTTTTTGTTGTTTTTTTTTTTTTGGTTTTTTTTCCTTCTGTTCTTCTGAATGAAATGTCCGCTAAACACCAAGTCGTTACCTGAGCGCACATCTGTTGTAGCAGTTTGGCTATGAATTTTGAGTTCAACCTTTAAACATAATTTTTTTGTTTCATTTCTCCTTTTCTATTTGATCATTAAGTTATGTTTTGATTTTTGTGCTTAAATATTAATGGTAAAAAATTTGTTGGCAGAGAGAACAAAGAATAATATCTGTATATTTATAATATAAAACATTCCCTGTCTGCCCCCTTCTCTTTCCTTCTCTTTTCCTGCGCTGTTAAGTTCAAATGCAGTTTGGTTTTTACACTTCACAGGTTAAAGATGGTGTAAAAGTTGGATTTGGTAAATAAATAACATTTGATAAAACTGTATCATGTGATAGTTGTTTCAATTTTAACAATTAGAGGGTGGGCTGGGCTGGGCTGCTGTGGGGATTGTAATTGTACAACATTTAGATATCTGTGCCCTGGCAATCTAGTAACATCTTTTTAAAGCTGCCATTAAGGTTCATTTGACTGTCTGTACTTTGGAGTGGCATGGCCTCCAGCTCTGTGTGACATCAGAATTGGATTTGATCGGTTCAAAGAATAATAATAATAAAAAAAAAACTGTGCACACTTCTGGCAACCACTAGAGGTCAGTTGGAACGCAGGTTTGCCTTTATCACTTGATTTTTCAAATGCTGAAATCTTTCTGAAAACAAATATCAATCCTTTGAATAAATGTTAAGTGTTGGGAGGCTGTTTTGTCTTTCTATTCCCAGGATGCCATACCTGTCCAGATGCTGGTGGTCTGCTCTGCTTTCCATATCATTTTTAACACTAGAATTCCTGAAGCCTACGAAAAAACTCGTAATCCCGACTCACCTTAAATTCCTTCACACCCCTACCATCGGCGTCTTTTGTGTTATAAATGCGTCGATCAGCACAAGCAGCCTGCTGTCCCATCCCCACTCCTTGGAGCCCAAGCCAAGGCTGGTTATCTGCGTGTGAGGTGAAGGGCCTGGAGTTGTATCGGGTAAATAATACAGTATATCATTATTTGGAATACATGCATTTCATGTGTGGTCTGTATCTACAAAGATCTGGGTAACAACAACAACATTTATTTCTATAGCACATTTTCATACAAATAATGTTGCTCAAAGTGCTTTACATGATAAAGAAAGAGAAAAAAGACAAAGTAAGAATTAAAATCGGAGAACACTAATTAATATAGAATAAGAGTAAGGTCCGATGACCAGGGAGGACAGAAAAAACAAAAAACTCCAGATGGCTGGAGAAAAACTAAAATCTGCTGGGGTTCCAGGCCACAAGATCACCGAGCCCCCTCTAGGCATTCAACCTAACATAAACGGTTAGTCCTCCTTGTATTCAGGGTTCTCATGGAAGGACTTGATGATGACGGTGACGTGGATTTCTGGCCTTTAACCCATCAATGTAGGGACATCACGTTGCTTTGATTAGGTGGTGGTGGCGCAGAAAACCAGAGAAAGAACAGAAAAGAGGAAGTGGGTAAGTAAGATGGTAAGTGTAGAATGTAAGGAAATGCTGAACACATACCTAAAGCAGAAACTTTTTCCATGTTATACTAATAATGGCGTGAAGTGTATAATGAGTGAAGACTTTAGTCCAAATCTTTATATATAATACACTACCGTGGCTGTCCGTTTGTCTGTCCAGGATTTTAAATCGCCTGTAGCTCGCAAACTGTTTGACCTGAAATTTGGTACACAAATACTACGTGACGTCTACTATCCGCTTTACGGGTGATGATTGACCTCCAAGGTTATTCCTCATTTTATTTTATTGCAGAATTAACTCTCGGCAGTGGCTGTGCGGCACATGCGCACGGGCGCCGTTCTCATTCCTTACCACCTTCGCCTTCACTTCCCCTACCACTTCATACCTTATATCATTCTTGAGGCAGATTGAAGACTTAAGTGCCAGCTTAAGAGAAAAATTAAAGAAAACGCACTAAGTAACACAAACACTGACTTCATTAATTTTAACGTGAAAAGATGCTGACGACAGAAGAGAAGAAGCAGGCCGCTAGGGTTGAGAAAAGAAGAGCTGCTCAGGAAACAGCAAGCACATCAACCTCTGAGCAAACGAATGCTCAACGTACAGAGAAGGAGGATGAGAACTATGAACGGTCAAGTCAAGTGTGTTCACTGCATGTTATCGTGCAGTACACCGTTACTGGTATCAAATAAACACGTGTGCTTTTATTCAAGAATATAACCAAAGGAAAAAAAGCATTCGATTTACATGTGGCTGTCAACGTGTTAAACACTCGAGCTCAAATGTCCGTCGACAGGGAGTTTACACGTGTTTTTGAATGGCACAGAGGTGAGAACTGCTGCCTTATAACCCAAAGGCTCCGCGTTATGAGTAGTGAGCTACTATTATTATTATTATTATTTCTATAATTTAATAAAACCATACATTTGATTTGAGTCAGTAACACCCGGTGTATATATTGGCTACTTGCAAAAGTTAGCGCTTGTTTTCTCGTTATTCAGTTTTATGTCTCAGTGATGTTGATGTGATACGACTAACTTGCCTCTCCCTCTCTGAGTTGCCATTTGTCACCATTCTTTTCACAAGAGAGCAAGCGTTGTGGCTGATGCCTCCTCAGAACTGTTTGTTGTACCGGCAATCAAAGATACAATATCCCGTGACCGTTACAAAGGCAGGACCGTAGCAACAGACCGCTTTTTCACTGCGCATTCGCCGGCTAATAGACTGCTGCACCACAACGCAATGCTGCTCTCAGATCTAAACGCTAGCGTGGTGAATTGCTCTCGTACCAAAGTGACTTCAGCTGCAGGTGGAAGTCCCATTTTATTTTATGGTGCCAAGCAACTGAATATTTTTTTATTTTTTGGAGTGTAAGTCAACGTTAATGCCAAGTGTTGTATGTTCTTGTTTGCAGTGTTCTTTTATTTCATCTTCGAATTTGTTCAATAGATCTGGGGTAGGATGTCCTTTATTTTATTCTGTATATACAGCGTGCCATTCCTCATTTATACAGAAACACTAGCTGGCCTGGTCCACGACAAATCATGGACTCTTGGCCCAGAACTGAAGCCTTGAGTGCAGAAATGAATTCATCCGAGTGGAACTGCAGCCTGCACTCCCTCCAGTGATGTCACTCCTCCTCTGCCCAGTCGAGGGCGCCATCCTTCACGGGCCCGTTCCAAGGTATTTGTCGTGTGTGATGATAAAAGTGCATTACATTTTTCATTCCAACAGATGGTGTATACAACGGACACTACAGCCTAATAAATTAAGTTTTAAGTAGAAACAAAATCCTATACTAATCCCATTGGAGCCCGCTGAGTGTCGCACGGGTGGTCTGACTGTAGGGGTCTCAAACTCCTGCAGTGTCTCCTCTATCTTCACAGCTGATAAGATTTTTTTTTTCTACTCTCACTTTCTGACAATAATTATTAAGTTTAGATTCCCAAAATATTTGACTTGGCAGCGATTAGTACTCCCTTTGTTTTTTTTTTTTATTTCCCTAACTAAACGTTCAAGTGTCAGTTTGTCTGATGGCTCAATTACGTGGCCTTTGCAGTAGGATTCTCAACAGCAGTGCTAATGTGTTTCTCACCGCCCAGGTCATTTTGGTTGGGCATATTCAGTGCTAATGTTTGAGATGCACCATCTGTTGGAAAGAAAATTGCCATTCATTTTTATTAGTACCTGCACTAGGGAGTACATTCCAGTAGATGGTGCATCACAAACACTAGTGCTGAGTATACCCAACTAACTTGACCAGCTGGGCAGACAGACAGTTGGCAGCTTAGACAGGGTGGGGTCTCTTAAAAGTGCATGTTCATTTTAATAAAAGACAAATACACATTACATAATTCAGAAGTGACATTTTGTTTGCTTGTGCATACTTTCATGACACATGGAAAAAAATCGGACCTATTTAAAAAGACTTTCATTATGTTTTGGGCAAAGAAGTTAAAAGTGTTAAAGTTCACCGAGTTATTTGATGGGCTAAGTTCAGGCCCCAGTGTCTTACAGATTGCAAGTTTTCTTTGCTTTATTTGCACTCATTCTCTTAATTTCCAGTGCAGCTGCATGATGACCCAGCGTGGCCTGAGCAGCGTTCCGATTTGTCCCTTTTTTTGTATTGCGCCGACATGTTGCCTGGTGGTCCTCACTGCGATTCATCCGAGGTGTCTTCTGGCCCCCAACAGCGCACGCTCTCTTCTACTTGCCTTTCTCCGTTCTCTACGGGGCAGTTTTCTGACACGGCGGGCGCGGCCTGGTATCTCATCTGAGCCGCCCTCACTTCGTGTAAGATGGTCACGAGGTCGGCATACTGCATCTCCTGAAGAAGACAAGAGAGGAGAAACAAACGTCACAGCCAAGCGGGCAGCCAGGACGTTCACTTGGTTTTCAGCGTGCTCGGTGCATTTAGTGAACTGGACCTGCTTATCTCCGTATATCGATTTCTACCTGATATTTATGGGTTGCTTGTTTTTTTTTCGATATTACACATTGAAGGCCAGTGAGAATGTAGATCTTGAGCTCTGCCAGGAGAAGCACCACGAAGGTACTCCGTTTCCAGATTCAGTGCGTCCCTTTGATGGCCCCGTCTGCTCCACCGTTTAAAATGACAAACAATTCCGATATCCTGATTAAAGTGCACACTGCAGACATTTTGGTCACACAATGTACCCCTGGAGGAGACGTTTACTTACCGCGCCAGTGACGTTCATGTCATGGTGACTCTTCCTATGAAGTCAGTAGACAGACTGGGAGAGCATTGGGGGGGGGTCATGAAGTCGCTGGAATGGGTTGTGGGGCGCTCCCAATATCTATGCCAATGGACGAAGGTGCAAGTCTTTAGAGGTCTGGTGCCCCCCGTTTGTCAGACGTGGCCGCTCTCCAGTGAACTCCTTCATGTGCGTCTCTTCAGAGTCTCCTTGGGGTCCTGCTGGTTTGACTTTGTGTTGCTCATGGAGTCTCAAATGAGGCTCATGACCTGCATTGTGAGGTAACGTCAGTTACGGCACTACGGCCATGTGGCGCCATTACCCGAGGGTGATCTGGCATGCAGGACCAGGCCAAAGGGACGCCCATGTAACACCTGGCTGCGGCAGATAGATAGATGGGTGGGACTGGACTGCGTGACTGCCTTTTGTCATGTGATGGGTGTTGGCAACGTGCTGTTATCAAAGCAGTGCCCCATCCACACACTCATTTTAGGGCACCATAAGGTTGGGGACACAGCCATGGCAGGTCTGTTTAGGACTTTGTCGAATTATCTCAGCATGCAATGACTGCTTGAAGTCTGTGATTCATCGACACCATCTTCAGGTGGTGCTCTGCCAACCCTCTCAGGCAGCCATCTTCAGCTGCTGCTTGTTTTGGGGGGCTTGTCCCCTTAAGTTTCCTCTTCAGCATATGGAAGGCCTGCTCAGTTGGACTGAGATTGGGTGACTGGCCTTTCCATTTTTTAGATTCGAAAAACTCCCGTTTGGCTCATCATCTTCTTGTAGGATGAAGTGCCATCCATTGCGTTTGGAGGCATTGACTGAACTTGAGCCGATCAGATGTTTCCACACACACCCCTGTGCTGACTGGGATTGGCTCCAGCAGACCCCTGTGACCCTGTAGTTAGGATATAGCAGGTTGGATAATGGATGGATGTGTCTACCAGTTAGATATGACCTGAACCAGTTAAGAACAGGCCCAGAATGTGAATTGCTCATAAAAGAAATGATTTGTATGTTTGGTGTAAACTAGTGGTAGACACCTGCATGTCAGATCTGGAGAAATCCTCTCAATAGGACCTCGCTAGCTCGGGTCCAGGGGATTATAGGATTTGTTACGCCGTCTTCTAGATGCTCTGCTAACTTTCACTCACCAGTGTGTTCATTCGCTCCACTGCTGCCATGGCTGCATCCAACTTGATCTCATCTTCTTTTCGTTCTTCCTCAATGGTCTCCAGCCTACAAAATAGACGGGCACCCATCTTTACATAAAATACACCTTAAGCTTAAGCTTTTGCTCCCTTTCCATTTTCCCATCTTCTTTATCTCCCTCCTCTTTTAGTTCCTACTACATGAAGTCAAACGGGAAGTCTTTTGGAGCCTAGCGATTCCTGAATTTGCTCACCTGATGGACATGTTGGTGAGCTGCTCCTCTTTGGACTTGAGCTGCTCTTTGAGGCTCTGGACCTCCTCCTGCAGCGCAGTCTGCTGCTCCTGTGTCTGGACGATGAAGTCCTCCAAGCGCTTGGACATCTCGAACTCGCGGTCTGTCACGGTGTCCACTTCACGCCGAATTTCTACCATCTCCTGTACAAGCTGGGAAATGGGGGGGAAAAAAAAAACAAACCACAGAGGGCAAGTTAGACTTCCTGCCCCACGGCAGCCTCTCTTCTCTAAAGAGGATCAGATGGATTTTGGGCAGGCTGACCAAATGTGGAGCTAAAATTAATAAACGTGAAGGATGGCCGGTCCTCCCAGAAAGGGGACTACTGCGTAAATGTCACGTTATTTGTTTTATGTAGCAAACAATGGGTAGCTAAGAAATACCCGACCACTTTAAACAACTTCTAGCCCCATTGGCAGTGAAATACAACTAATGATCAAACTGAATAGATCAGCGGTTCCCTACCTGTGGTACGCGGCGGGCCGGTTGGGGGGACGTGAAAATAATATTGGTAATGGTAGAAAACACAAATACAAAGTTGTAGAGGTTTGGTCGGGGTGGGCAGCGTGGTGGGCTGCTGGTTTTCATTCCAACCCGCTTGCTTAATTAGAACCCAATCCGTGCCAGTCTCAGACCTTAGTTAACTTTATGGCTTGTTAGTCTGTGATGTTAGTTTCTGTGGGAGTTCAGCCCGGACACAGCCAGGCAGACACCAGTGCTTCAAACACCACACACATTTATTTACAATTATTTCCAAATAAATATTGCCCAGTGTCCGTTCACCAACCACCCACAGTCCAGGCCTCTCAAAATCCTGTCCTCCTTCCTCTCCTCTGAGCGGCGTCCTCTCCCACCCGACTCCGGCTCACGACTGGAGGGAGGCGGCCCCTTTTATTCCCACCCAGATGTGCTCCAGGTGCCTCCTGATGAGCTTCCTGCTTCCTCCACCACACCAGGAAGTGCCGCATGAGCATCCGGAAGCACTCCGGGTGTCCCAGGTAATACTTCCGCCAGCACCTCCGGGTGTGGCCGAAGTGCTGCCGTCCAGGGCTTCACAGTCTTCAGGGCACCCCAAGGCGGTGGCCACGGGCCCCTATAGGGCTTCCATGCTCAATACCCGTGGCCCCCACACAAACCAGGGCGGCTGACCTCTCGTGGTCCGGGTGGAGGCGTAGTCCCTCTCCCAGTCCTTCTCGGCGTCCCGGCTGGGCACAGTCCCCAGCTGCCCGCCCACTTCTTTCCAAGGACATCATCAGAATGATCTGAAGCCTAAAGCGGATCATTTTCACTTTGTGACGTTTTTCTCTGAAGTGTTTGATTATACATTTTTTATTTACAGTGAGTACGCAAAGTATTCAGACCCCCTTCAATTTTTCACTCTTTGTTATATTGCAGCCATTTGCTAAAATCATTTAAATTAATTTTTTCCTCATTAATGTACACACAGCACCCCATATTGACAGACAAAAAAAAGAATTTTTGAAATTGTTGCAGATTTATTAAAAAAAAACTGAAATATCACATGGTCCTAAGTATTCAGACCCTTTGCTCAGTATTTAGTAGAAGCCCCCTTTTGAGCTCATACAGCCATGAGTCTTCTTGGGAAAGATGCAACAAGTTTTTCACACCTGGATTTGGGGATCCTCTGCCATTCCTCCTTGCAGATCCTCTCCAGTTCTGTCAGGTTGGATGGTAAACGTTGGTGGACAGCCATTTTTAGGTCTCTCCAGAGATGCTCAATTGGGTTTAAGTCAGGGCTCTGGCTGGGCCATTCAAGAACAGTCACAGAGTTGTTGTGAAGCCACTCCTTCGTTATTTTAGCTGTGTGCTTAGGGTCATTGTCTTGTTGGAAGGTAAACCTTCGGCCCAGTCTGAGGTCCTTAGCACTCTGGAGAAGGTTTTTGTCCAGGATATCCCTGTACTTGGCCGCATTCATCTTTCCCTCGATTGCAACCAGTCGTCCTGTCCCTGCAGCTGAAAAACACCCCACAGCATGATGCTGCCACCGCCATGCTTCACTGTGGGGACTGTATTGGACAAGTGATGAGCAGTGCCTGGTTGTCTCCACACATACCGCTTAGAATTAAGGCCAAAAGTTCTATCTTGGTCTCATCAGACCAGAGAATCTTATTTCTCACCATCTCAGAGTCCTTCAGGTGTCTTTTAGCAAACTCCATGCGGGCTGTCATGTGTCTTGCACTGAGGAGAGGCTTCCGACAGGCCACTCTGCCATAAAGCCCTGACTGGTGGAGGGCTGCAGTGATGGTTGACTTTCTACAACTTTCTCCCATCTCCTGACTGCATCTCTGGAGCTCAGCCAAAGTGATCTTTGGGTTCTTCTTTACCTCTCTCACCAAGGCTCTTCTCCCCCGGTAGCTCAGCTTGGCCGGACGGCCATCTGGTCGTCCCAAACGTCTTCCATTTAAGGATTATGGAGGCCACTGTGCTCTTGGGAACCTTAAGTGCAGCAGAAATTTTTTGTAACCTTGGCCAGATCTGTGCCTTGCCACAATTCTGTCTCTGAGCTCTTCAGGCAGTTCCTTTGACCTCATGATTCTCATTTGCTCTGACATGCATTGTGAGCTGTAAGGTCTTATATAGACAGACAGGTGTGTGGCTTTCCTAATCAAGTCCAATCAGTAGAATCAAACACAGCTGGACTCAAATGAAGGTGATCTCAAGGATGATCAGAAGAAATGGAAAGCACCCGAGTTAAATATACGAGTGTCACAGCAAAGGGTCTGAATACTTAGGACCAGGTGATATTTCAGTTTTCTTTTTAATAAATCTGCAACAATTTCAAAAATTCTTTTTTTTGTCTGTCAATATGGGGTGCTGTGTGTACTTTAATGAGGAAAAAAAATTAATTTAAATGATTTTAGCAAATGGCTGCAATATAACAAAGAGTGAAAAATTGATACAATAATCGATGAGGGATGTGATAAAAGCAGGGACAAGTTTCTCAGCATTAGAAAAGGAGAGGAAGGAGCGAATACGGGATACGTTAAATCAAACAGTGCAGGATGAACACACACACACCGATGTAAATGGAAATAAGTTTGATGGAGAAGTGCGGTCTCCTTTGTCATTTGCATCTTATTGATAATGAGCTGCCATTAAAAAAAAAAAATAATAATAAGTAATTAATGACGTCACATGTGATGAAGACCATGGAGCAGCTGCTGCTTCACAACCTGAGGCCACAGGTCCGCCATGCTCTCGACCCTCAGCAGTTTGCATACCAGGAGAAGGTGAGAGCAGAGGATGCCATCACCTACATGCTACACCAATCCCTCTCCCACTTGGACAGAGGCAGTGGTGCTGTAAGAATTATGTTTCTGGACTTCTCTAGCGCCTTCAACACCATCCAACCTCTGCTCCTTAGGGACAAGCTGACAGAGATGGGAGTAGATTAACACCTGGTGGTATGGATCGTGGACTATCTTACAGACAGACCTCAGTATGTGTGTTTCGGGAACTGCAGGTCTGACATTGTGGTCAGCAACACAGGAGCGCCGCAGGGGACTGTGTCTTCTCCGGTCCTGTTCAGCCAACATACATCGGACTTCCAATGCAACTCGGAGTCCTGCCACGTGCAAAAGTTCACTGACAACACTGCTATGGTGGGCTGCATCAGGAGTGGGCAGGAGAAGGAGTATAGGAACCTAATCAAGGACGTTGTGAAATGGTGCGACTTAAACCACTTACACCTGAACACCAGCAAGACCAAGGAGCTGGTGGTGGATTTTAGGAGGCCCAGGCCCCTCATGGACCCCGTGATCATCAGAGGTGACTGTGCAGAGGGTACAGACCTATAAATACCTGGGAGTGCAGCTGGATGATAAACTGGACTGGACTGCCAATACTGATGATCTGTGTAAGAGAGGACAGAGCCGACTATACCTACTTAGAAGGCTGGCGTCCTTCAACATCTGTAATAAGATGCTGCAGATGTTCTATCAGATGGTTGTGGTGAGCGCCCTCTTCTACGCGGTGGTGTGCTGGGGAGGCAGCATAAAGAAGAAGGACACCTCACACCTGGACAAACTGGTGAGGAAGGCAGGCTCTATTGTAGGCACGGAGCTGGGCAGTTTGACATCCGTGGCAGAGTGACGGGCGCTAAGCAGACTCCTGTCAATCATGGAGAATTCACTGCATCCACTGAACAGGATCATCTCCAGACAGAGGAGCAGCTTCAGTGACAGACTGCTGTCACCGTCCTGCTCCACTGACAGACTGAGGAGACCCCACACTATGCGACTCTTCAGTTCCACCTGGGAGGGTAAACGTTAACATTATACAAAGTTATTGTCTGTTATACCTGCATTGTTATCACTCTTTAATTTAATATTGTTATTATCAGTATGCTGCTGCTGGAGTATGGGAATCTCCCCTTGGGATTAATAAAGTATCTATCTATCTATCTATCTATCTATCATATAGTGCCTTTCTATCTATCTATCTATCTATCTATCTATCTATCCTTCAGTGCTCCGCTAAAGACGAGAAAATATTCTGTTGAATACTTGAGATGTGGATTTTCATTCACTTGTCGAGCTTGTCAAAAGAGCATTCTCGTCTTATACATATCTCTCTATTAAAAAAAAAATCTTGGGTGGGAGACTAGGAAGATGAGACGTGATATCCCGCGAGAAACACTTTTAACGTCACACATAGACAATTTGACATCCCGCGAGAGACACTTTAACGTCACGCGAAGACAATTTGACATCCCGTGGATGTCAATGAACAGAAGCGTTGACAAAGGGCAGCCCTGGCGGAGTCCAACTCTCACCGGAAAAGGGTTCGACTTACTGCCGGCAATGCGGACAAAGCTCTGACACCGGTTGTACAGGGACCAAACAGCCCTTATCAGGGGGTCCGGTACCCCCTACTCTCGGAGCACAAACATGCAGACGGTTGAACACTTTTTCCAAGCCCACAAAACACATGTAGACTGGTTGGGCAAACTCCCACGCACCCTCCAGGACCCTGCCAAGGGTGTAGAGCTGGTCCATTGTTCCGCGACCAGGACAAAAACCACACTGTTCTAATTATTATGCACTTTCAGCAGAAGTTAATGCGGGTAAAAATTATTTTAATGCTGTTTTCATTTGTTTTGATCTTATGTTAGGCTGCTCTTATAAAAAATTGAAATAAATTGTAAAATCAAAAATAAAAGCCTATAAATGTCATTAGGTTAATTTGAGTAGTTTGATTATTTAGCTAACCTAAGAAAAACCTTTTTGAGGGATGGGTGGGTGTAATGAAGAGAGGGGGTACTCATAAATGAAAAGCCTAATCAAGGGGTACGGGAGAGTAAAAAGGTTGGGAACCCCTGGAATAGATGATCACTTCTTCAAAGAATGAAGCTGGACATCACAAATGTCTCTGACCATTAAAGAACAAGCCAGCAGACGTGGAGAGCCTACTAGCCTTGCACTGAAGATTCCAGAAATTGAAAGACATAGTGACCTTTGTGGACATCAGCTACAGATCATGGGAGTCCATACATAGAATGGCCTTCGAGAACTTGAACTGAATATCGCAGAAAGCAATAAACATTGTGGTCTTACTAAGCTCACATTGAGCATCCAGCAACCCAAGAGGTGTGGCGACACTCAATAACTGGCACACTAAACAGTCTTGAACTTAAAAGTCAGAAGAACTTTATAGATGTGGAAATTTTTTAAAAACTTGGACTTTACAGAAGCCAACAGACTTTGGCCCCCCCATGGAAGTGGACCTGACAAAAAAATATTTATATACGAGGAGGACCCAAAAATAACGAATCTTTTTTTTCTTGAGGCTGGAGGGATGTTAGTTCCGGTGCATACTCTCGACCGCCCTCTGCATCATTTGGCCAAGCGGCATCCTTGGGGGCAAGGTCTGTAAGGTCCGTGTAATTTTTTTTCTTGAGCCTCTGTTACTGTCTTCATTGATTTTGCGATGGCAGACTAGAAAGAATAACGTGTTTGCATCAAGTTCTGTTCCCTTTTGGGTGAAGCAGCAGCAGCAGCTGTCACAATGCTTCGAGAGGCTTTCAAAGAAGAAGCTGTGAGCCAGGCAAGGGTTTTTTGTGACGCGACATTTGCGCGATAGACATATGAGCGCCGACAAAATAGCGGCGATTAAAACACGCCGTCAAAATCGCGCCGACAAAATCGCGAAAGTTTCATTAAATATGAATTACTAGTATAAAGCATATATAATAATGTTTATTTTAGAAGTCAATATTATGAGACGCGGCATGCCATCAGCACAGCACGCAGATAGTCCTTAGCTCACGCCCTGCATATGTAGGAAGAATTGCAGCAAGACGTCTTGATAGTTGAGCGTATTTAGACTGGCTGGCTGCCTGACTGCTGGTAATTCTGCTTTGTATATGACACGTTATGCAAACCCTCGACTGAGTTATTTGTTCGCGGCATGCCATCAGCAGTTATAACAGTTATAACCTAGCACATAATGTGTACATAATGCGCACGTACGCGTCCCACTCTCTTGGCCTCTATCGCGATTTTGTCGGCACACATTTGTCGAAAAACAAGTTATCGGGTTTGTCGGCGCTCATATGTCTGCCGAGGTTTTGTCGTTGAACCGGGTTTTTACCTTGAAGTGGTCAAGCGATTGCCTGTTGAAGTGCGGAGAAAAACGACCCGAATTGTGGCGATCAGGCCAGTGGCTTCTGCATCACGATGACACTCCGGCCCACACAGCGTTGATTGTGTGGCAGTTTCTCATGAAAATCATGGACTCCCACCAAACTACTCCCCAAACCTTACACCCTGCAATTTTTTTCTTATTTCTAAGAATGAAGAGAGACCGTAAAGGACAGCGTTGTATAGGATGTTGAGGAGGTCAAGAAGCAAACGACGGAGGCACTGAAGGCTATGACACGAGTTTCAGAACAGTTTTGAACAATGGTGGGACAAGTGTATTGTGTCTCAGGGAGAGGGTTTTGAGGTTGATTAAATTTTGGAAATGTTCAGAGAAATATACGATTGAAAAAAAAAATTGTTATTTTTGGGTCCCCCCTCGTATATATATTGGCTTGCTGGACATGAACTGGACATTGTAAAACCTATAAGACCCACCGAGTATTGGAATTTAATTGTGTTTTGCCCCTTACCACGATTATATAAAGGGGATGTGATTTTTCTAGCCGATTGCATGCTCTTCACTGCTGGTAAGCGACCTGGTGTGGAAACAAAAGCATAGCCTTTGTGAACAATTGGGATGATTTGGGGGGAAAGGCCTGGATTTTTCAAGATAGAAATGGTCTTCATCCTAACTGGAGGGGAACTAGAAATAGAAATACAGTCAATTCTCATTATCTGCTGGGGGTTACTCTCCTGAAAACCCCAGTGGATATGGAAAAGGAGAAAAGTGAAGCATTGATCCTATGGGGAAAATGAGGGTAGGTTCCAGTGGGATGCCAGCTATGGACAGGGTTGGAAGAATGCACCGGAACCTCTGCTCACCCCCTCGGGCTCAGAAATGATCCTTCTGTTGTTTCACCTACATTAAATGTGCTACGACTTTGACTTCTACAGTGGTCAAGTTTCATTGTTATCACCAGAGGACCTCGCTAAACCATCCTGTCCGTAGCTGTGATGAGCGATGTGTGCCAAGGGGCAGGGACTTCATTAGTGCGAGCTTATGACGCACACTTAATTGCCCATCATAGTTGAGGTTCAATTGGTGGCACATGTTGACCCATTCAGTGTAGCACATGTGCAGCCTCGGACATCAGACTTGTCATTGGTCAGTCTCCCATGTCGCTCATGTGTGATTGGTCTCTCTGAATTTGCAGAGAACACAACCCCCTGATGTCCGTCCCAGCCACGTCCTGTGGCCCACACCTTGAATGTCATGAAATGGGTTACACTTTTATAGTAGCAGATAAGAGAATCAGTGGTAACCGAATCTGCGTATAACAAGGATTTACTGTAATTGAAAGAAACAGATGTGGGGACTTTAGAAGCTGAAACTCCCACAGTGTCTGACAAGGAGATAAACTGTCTCTCATGGAAACCATTATGAATGGAAGTCATAAAAGACTAGAACTGGAAGTCTCAGAAGCCAACAGACTTTGTGTTCCACAAGTCCTGGAATCCTACGATATGGAAGTGTTTTGATAAAAACTTTGAACGCTGGTGTTTTAACAGACTTCAGCTGGACCTCAGGGGGAAACACACACCCAGAAGTTACCAGAGTTTGTCCTTCTCTAAAGATGAACCATAAATTATTTTCAGTTTCCCCTTGGCATTACACAAACTACTGCATCCAATCAAGTTGAGAGGAGCTCTGACCACACAGATGCCCGCTCTTCTAGTTTCATCCATTTTTTTGCTCTCTCTTACCCTCTGCAGTGGATCTTGTCCCTCATTGATCTTCTGCACCATGTTGGATTCGGCTAACTGGTTGGGGTGGACCCAGGGTACTTGGTTGGATGTTCCCTTGGTGCTTGCCTGAACCTTTAGAAACAAAAAGCAAACAGAGTGAGGTCTCAAGTACAGGTAGATGTTAATTTCAATCCTCCTCCTCCTCCTCCTTCTTCCCATTTTTTATTTAGATGACCTGATGAAATGACAATTGGTCCCACTGTTAGCCCCTCCAGACTAGACATATCATATCTGAATCCTTCAACGTCACCCAGGGGCTGTGCTGGTCAGTTCCCAGACTACCCAGAAGTACTAACATGTCTACCAAATGGAAAAGGAGCCTGGAGACCTCTGGCAGATAGCCAGCCGTTGAGGATGAAAATGTGACCTTAATCCAATCGACATGTTGTGGAAGGACCTGAAGCGAGCAGTTCATGTGAGGAAACCCACCAACATCCCAGAGTTGAAGCTGTTCTGTATGGAGGAATGGGCTCAAAATCCTCCAAGCTGGTGTGCAGGAATGATCAGAAGTTACCGGAAACGTTTAGTAAGGAGGGTCACACCAGATACTGAAAGCAAAGGTTCGCATACTTTTGCCACTCACAAATATGTAATATTCGATCATTTTCCTTAATAAATAAATGACCAAGTATAATATTTTTGTCTCATTTGTTTAACTGGTTTCTCTTTATCTACTTTTAGGACTTGAGTGAAAATCTGATGATGTTTTAGGTCATATTTATACAGGAATATAGAAGAGGGTTCACAAACTTTCACGCACAGCTGTACTTAAATGTGTGTGAGTGTGTATAGGTGTACAAGTGTAGACGCAAGTGTGAGCAGGTGTCATGCATTTCTTTGTCATTGTAGTGGTCTTACATGTTTGTGAAGGCATGCATCTATATTTGTATTTTTGTGTGAAATTACGTGCACATGTACTCATGTCTGCTATACGCAGGTGTTTGCTGGCCCACGACTCACATTTCGGCTCATCCGTCCATCAGGGTATGAGATGTCAAGCTGGTGCTGTTCAGGGGTCAGCTCCTGGTTGCTGGCCTGTCGGTTCATAATGTTGGTGTGTTTCTTGGTCCGGGCGGGCACGCTCTGGGTCCTCTTCACAGACTTGCGCTCCTTGCGCCATCGTGCGTTTTTGTCATCCATGAGATTGCTATGCTGTTGTGAAGAAATGAAACGTGTTGGTTACTCCACTAGACCTCCTTATTAATGGATTAATCCTACACAGACATGGAGCACATAAGGTTGGATGGCACTGCAGGTCAAGAGTAACAGAAAACATGTCAGCCTTACTTCACGGGTTTGACTAAAATGTGCTTGATGAGTGCACCAAAGTGCAGACATTCTCCAGTGTGCTCCATCTATTGTTGCAGAATTTACAGATGGGAGTGCTCTCCTTTATACTGTTGATCATAAACCAAAATGAAAATGAATGTGGCTGTGACATTCGACATCATGTACAAGAAGTGGAGAGTTTATTCAGTTGCCTTGTCTCCATTAACTTTGTAGTAGCAACCGGGGACCCGTTCACAACCCTCTACACAGTCGTCAACTGTTATTAAAAGCACTGCTGGTTACCACACATCCAATATTTACATATCCATTTTATCTGAATATGATCTCTAATCTCTAGTCTAATGAGTGAACCACTAAACCAACATCCAAACACCTACACACTGGGTCACCCATCAACAGACCTCATGTTTTTACAGCACTGAAGAAAATGAGCTCTCTGTGAGTAAAGACAAGTGGAGAAGGGAAAAGGTGGAAAAGCCACCCAGCCAGGAACCGGAAACCAGAGACCAGAGACCAAGCATTGTGAACTTGCAGAGCTCATTCATCTGATGTCATTATTTAAGGGTGTGGCGGACAGCCAGCTGCTCACCCCGGCCAGGACGCCCAAAGAAGAGAAGGATGGGGGATGGCAGCTACTGTGGGACACTGCCTCCCCCGGGACGCCAGACGGTGAGTTCCCTGCAGCATAGCGGTGTCCCGGATTCCCGCAGGGCATCATGGAACCTGTAGTTCGGCATCACAGCCCTGCTGGGTACCGAGGGTGCCTCCAGGAGACGCTGCAGCAAGATCTGGGGATTTGTATTTCCCATATAGCCCGGAAGTACTCCAGATCACGGGGTCGGAAGCCCCAAAGTACTTCAGGGCTGAAGAAAAACCTCAACTCCTCCATCTGACCGAGTAGTGCCGGCAAATCACGGGGATGGAAGAACTGAAGCACTTCTGTGTCAAGGACTATATGAAGGACTACTGAAGACCCAGCAAGCGAGCCGGAGTTGGGAGGAGGTAGGAAAAAGCTTTCTGGGAGGAGTGGAGGAGAGATTTGTGTTGTTTATTGTAATTATTGTTATTATATTTGTTACTTGCCTGTTTATGGTGGCAGAGGTGCTTTTGGGCACTATACAATCAGGAAGAATAATTAAAAGCCTTCTTGGTAATTTTACCCTGAGTTCAGTGTGTCTGTCTGTCTGTTGGGATGAAAGAGGCAACAGGGACCTCTAGCATCTTACAAGAGTCATTATTATTATTAAGAGAAATGATGATGCAGCTATGAATTCACCAATACCTGATGTACTAATTGCCTAAAATTGTTTGAATATTTATTTTCCTCTCTATCTATCTATCTATTATATAGTGCCTTTCCTATCTATCTCTTAAACTGCCTTTCCTATCTATCTATCTATCTATCTATCTATCTATCTATCTATCTATCTATCTATCTGTCTATCTATCTATCTATCTATCTATCTATCTATCTATCTTAAACTGCCTTTCCTATCTATCTGTCTATCTACTGTATCTATCTATTGCAGCAGTAGGGGGCACTATTGCTCCCTTGAACCCTCAGGTACCATGCCAAACACCAGGTAAAAGTCCAATAATAATTATTTTTATTATAATAATTACATGCACTAAGCACCCTCCACTCCACACTACTTATTAATAAACAATAATCAATAAACTAATCCTCCAACTCCCAGACAATTGGCCACCCTTCCTCCCAGCTCAGCTCAGTTCCCATAGTCCTTTTATACCCCCTGACCCAGAGGTGTTCCTGCCCCACAGTCCACAAGTCCTTATCACTTCTGGGTCAGGGTAAAAGTCTTTCTCTTCAACCTGGAAGTACGTCATTTCTCCCGTTCACATGACCAGGACGTACTTCCAGGTTATAGGGCACATAAGAGTCTACGAGCCTCCCTACAGCAACTCCCTGCGGTCCCCAAGGTATCCAACAGGGTTGTGTGTAAAAACTATAAAGTCCATGAGGCCCTGCTGGAACTCGGGGCACGTTCATTGTGTCGGGAGAGCTCCTCCTGGTGGCCTGGGGGTGAGGGCCAGAAACTCTTGCAGGACATCTATCACACTATCTATCTATTTATCTATCTTAAACTGCCATTCCCATCTATCTATCTATCTATCTATCTATCTATCTATCTATCTATCTATCTATTATATAGTGCGTTTTCTATCTAACTATCTATCTATTTATCTATCTATCTATCTTAAACTGCCTTTCCTATCTATCTATCTATTATATAGTGCGTTTCATATCTATCTATCTATCTATCTATCTATCGTCATGGACACCAAGCATGGGCTGGTTCAAGGTTCCTTACCCATTTGACAGCCCAGTATAACGGATGGACAGAGGAAGACAACCTGTCTGGACTATAAGCTCCATAGATGGCAGCCTCCCTGGCCTATGTTACTTGCATGGTTACCCACAGGGCAGTCTGGGAATTTCAGTCCCGTAGGACAGCCCTCTTGGGGTCCTTTGGTGCTGGCAGGGGGAGCTGCAGAGGAATGCTACCCGTAATTCAAGGGACTTCCATCTGACCTGGAAGTGCACCCATCAGGCCAGTTGCAGCTGAAGTACTTCCAGGTCCAAGATAAAGAAGATGGCTTGCATGCCCGTGGGGTCAGCGTTGGGAGGCAGAGGCTGATGCTCATCGGAGGAGTGTGAGGAGAGAGAGAGGAAACTGTAAATTATCTGTGGTTGTGGTGCTTTGGCTGAGCTTGCCTGTCCTTTAAGGTGTTGTGCTTACTCTATTTGAACCCGTGACTGTGTTGGGTGTGATTGTGTCTGTGGTTTGGGGCTCTGTGGCATCCCCTACTGGTCACACTATCCATCAATCTAAATAGATTTATTAAACAATGAGAAAACAAATGAGAGCTTCTTACAGAGTTGTGGAGTGGCGAGAACTTGTCCAGGCTCTTCGGAGGCACGTACACTGGCTTGGTTTCCTCTTTGATGAAACTGAATCAGGTTGGAAAAAAAAGGAAAAAAAATGATGAGCAAATGGAATATGTGACAGGCATGGAGGGAGGCAGGAGTGAGACTATGAAAGAAACAAGAGGGCAGAATTTAAAGGAGTATGAAAAGGAGAGAAAAGGATTTATAGGAGCCGGGGAACGAGAGAAGCAAAGTTGAAAGATGGAAGTGGGAATCACTGCAAGATAAGTAAGGAGCAGGTGCACAGTGAGACGAGAGAAGGGACGACGTAATGTGAGAGGAAGCAAGTCAGACAGAGAGAGACAGAGAGAGAGATGGGAGCAAAGATGGGACAGGAAACAGAGAAGTAATGGATAGTGAAGAAGGAAAGAGGCATTGCGGAGAGAGAAGAAAAAGGAACACCACAGTAGAGGTTAGAACTAGGGATGTGAGCAGGACGGTTTTGAAGTAATGGAGATGGAGAATTGGCCTGAAGGGGGAGCTATTGACAAGAGTGGAGAAGTTTACATTTCTAGGATCAGTGGTGGCCCAAGATGGGGAATAAGATGCAGAGGAAACACAGAGTGGAGGTTGGATGGAACAAATGGAAGAAGGAATCAGAATTAAGAGCAGCGCTGATGTATGGAGGTGAGACATGGGCAGTGATGGGAGTGCAGGAGAAAAACTTAGATGTGGTAGAAATGAGAATGTTAAGGTGGATGTTACAGAAACAAACAGTGATGGCTTGGACATGTGATGAGGAAAGACAATGAAGATTGGGGTGAAAGAGTGATGGACATGAAAGTACAGGGGAAGAGAAAGCGAGTGGAAGCCAAAGTAGAGGTGGATGGATGAAGTACAAGAAGATCTGGAGGAAAAGGGCCTGACTGGTGAAGGAGGTGCAGGACCAAGCAGTGTGGAGAAGGTCAATCAGCACATGTGGCTGTTACTCTACTGCAGCCAGTTCTTAAATTTACGAGGAAGGTCTCCCTCTCTAACAGACGGAGAGGACCATTCTGATTGCAAACCTTCAAAGCAGCATTGTGATCAAACTGAGAAACAGAAGAAGCTTGGGGTCTCTTACTTGCTGACGTTGATTCGGCAGCAGTCACTCCCCATGTCATCGGAGATCTGGTTGAGAATGATGGGCAACGATTTGAGGTTGTTTATCGTCGTCTGCAGGGAAAACGGCAGGGTCAGTAGAGACAATAATAATAATAATAATATAAAAAAACAACGATAAAGGGCCTTTCACTGTGCTTTTCAGACTTGTCTACTTGGAGTACGTGTCACGTGTTGCTGTATTAATTAAACATGACAGGTAGCTAAAGCAGCTAAAATATCGGCAGACTTTCTTTGCAGCCTTTGTCGATTTTCGCAAAGCGTTCAACTCAGTTGATTGAGCCGCCCTGTGGGACATCCTGAGGGTTCATGGGATCCCCTCGAGGTTGCTGGATATCATGGCCGGCTTGTCCACTGGTGCTGTGAGTGCTGTGCAGAGTGGCGTCGTGACCTCTGTGTTTTTCCCAGTTGATTCTGGGGTCCGTCAGTGGTGTGTTCTGCTCCTAATCTGTTCAATGCTTGTATGGACTGGATGTTGGGCAGGGTCGTGGGGTCCAGCGGCTGCGGGACATCTGTTGGTGAAGAAAGATTCATGGATCTTGACTTTGCTGACGATGCTGTGATCTTCACTGAGTCAATGGAGGCTCTGATCGGGGCGCTCGGGAGACTGAGTGAGGAGTCTGAGTGTCTGGGACTGCGAGTCTCCTGATAAAAACCAACATCAGGCCTTTAATGACCTCTTGGGCACGGCCATCAGCAGTGTGTCTGTCTGCGGAGAGAGTGTCGTCCTCGTCATTGAGGGGTTTACTTACCTTGGCAGTGACATTCACGTCTCTGGTGACTCTTACTGTGGAGTCAGTAGACGGATTGGGAGAGCATGGGGGGTCATAAGGCCGCTGGAAAGGAGTGTGTGGCGCTCCCGATATCTGTACTAAAGGACGAAGGTCCAAGTCTTTAGAGTCCTGGTGCTTCCTGCCTTGCTATATGGTTGTGAAACATGGACGCTATCCAGTGACCTGAGACGAAGACTGGACTCCTTCACTCCATCACTGCACCAGCCCATCGCAGGACACACACACACACACACACACACACCAAGCACACACTAGGGACAATTTAGGATCACCAATGCACCTAATCTGCATGTCTTTGGACTTTGGGAGGAAACCCATGCAGACACGGGGAGTACATGCAAACTTCATGAAGGGAGGACCTGGGAAGAGAATCCAGGTCTCCTAACTGCAAGGCAGCAGCGCTACCCACTGTGCCACCGCGCTGCCCTATAATTTAAGTAAAATTGTTAATAATGTTAATAATGCATATTATATAAATGATTTAGATAGGAATAGAAATAACAAGCGGGTGGCACGGCGGGTAGCGCTGCTGCCTCGCAGTTAGGAGACCCAGGTTCAGGTTCGCTTCCCGGGTCCTCCCTGCGTGGAGTTTGCATGTTCTCCCCGTGTCTGTGTGGGTTTCTTCCAGGTACTCCGGCCTCCTCGCACAGTCACAGGTGCATTGGCGATTCTAAATTGTCCCTAGTGTCTGCTTTGTGTGTGTGTGTGTGTGTGTGAGCGCTCTGCGGTGGGTTGGCGCCCTGCCCGGGGTTTGTTTCCTGCCTTGTGCCCAATTTTGGCTGGGATTGGCTCCAGCAGATCCCCGTGGACCTGCAGTTAGGGTGTAGCGGGTTGGATAATGGATGGATGGATAAATAACAAGCTGGTTAAGTTTGCAGAGGATACCATGATAGGTGGATTAGCAGATAATTTGGAATCCGTAATATCATCACAGAAGGACTTGGACAGCAGACAGGCTTGGGCAGATGAAATTTAATGTCAGTAAATGTAAAGAATTACACATAGGAAGTAAAAATGTGAGGTCTGAATACACAATGGGCGGTCGGAAAATCGAGAGTCCACCTTATGAGAAGGATTTAGGAGTCGTAGTGGACTCTAAGCTATCAACTTCCCGACAGTGTTCAGAGGGATAACAGAATGTCAGGTTATATAGCGCCTTGACGCGTGGACTACAAGTCACAGGAGGTTCTGCTCAACCTTTATAAACTCACTGGTGAGGCCTCATCTGGAGTCCTGTGTGCAGTTTGGGTCTCCAGGCTACAAAAACGACATAACAGCACAAGAGAAGGTCCAGAGAAGAGCGACGAGGCTGATTCAGGGCTACAGGGGATGAATTATGAGGAAAGATTAAAAGAGCTGAGCCTTTACAATTTAAACAAAAGAAGATTAAGAGGTGACATGAGGGAAGGGTTTAAAATGATGAAGTGAATTAGTCCAGTGGATCGAGACTGTTATTTTAAAATGAGTTCATCAAGAACACGGGGACACAGCTTGAAACTTGTAAAGGGGAAATTTCACACAAACATTAGGATGTTTTTCTTTACACAAAGAACGATAGACACTTGGAATAAGAGACCATGTAGTGTGGTAGACAGTAAGACTTTAGGGACTTTCAAAACTCGACTTGATGTTTTCTTGGAAGAAATAAGTGGATAGGACTGGTGATCTTTGTTGGGCTGAATGGCCTGTTCTCGTCCAGAGTGTTCTAATGTTCTAATTGTCATGAACAAATTGAATTCTATATATACTACATGGGTTGACTGCATACTTAATGGACTGTATCCTGTAATTACTGTTTGTAGAAGTCTGATCAAGCACATCAACCCTGCATACTCATAGAAGTGGGAAAGGATGGAGAGGAAGAAGAAGATTAACTAGTGTAATTCTAAGTTATGAAGTGCTTTCTACAGTACATTATAACTATATTGTCCATCCATCCATCCATCCTCTTCCACTTATCCAAGATCGGGTTGCGGGGGCAGCAGCTTGAGCAGAGATGCCCAGACTTCCGTCTCCCCGGCCACTTCTTCTACCTCTTCCGGGGGAATCCCGAGGTGTTCCTAGGCCAGCCACGAGACATAGTCCCTCCAGCGTGACCTGGGTCATCCCTGGGGCCTCCTCCCAGTTAGACGTGCCCAGAACACCTGACCAGGGAGGCATCCAGGAGGCATCCTGATCAGATGCCCGAGCCACCTCATCTGACTCCTCTCGATGCAGAGGAGCAGCAGCTCTACTCTGAGCTTCTCACCCTATCTTTAAGGGAAAGCCAAGACACCCTGCAGAGGAAATCCATTTCAGCCGCTTGTATTCGCGATCTCATTCTTTCGGTAACTACCCACAGCTCATGACCATAGATGAGGGTAGGAACATAAATCGACCAGGAAATGGAGAGCTTTGCCTTATGGCTCAGCTCCATTTTCACCACAACAGACCGATGCAGAGCCCACATCACTCCAGACACCGCACCGATCTGCCTGTTGATCTCACGCTCCATTCTTCCCTCACTCGTGAACAAGACCCTGAGATACTTGAACTCCTCCACTTGGGGAAGGATCTCACTCCCAACCCTGAGAGGGCACTCCACACTTTTCCGGCTGAGGACCATGGTCTCGGATTTGGTGGTGCTGATTCTATATCTATAACTATATTGTGTGTATGCTTAATAAACATACTCAGCAGTTAAGAGACAAGAAAATTTTTGAATGATAGATCGAACCATCTCATTTCTGAAACCACTTTTTCCATTAGACTGTCATGGGGAACATCAGCCCATCCGGGCAGCATCTGGTACAACACCAATTCAGGGCAAAAGAGTAGCCCACCTTAGAAAATGCCTACATGACCCAGACTAGTCAGATTTATGTCATATAAATAACCTATCATACATATTTATGAGATGTGGGAGAATACTGAATTATTCCAAGATAAACACGGACTGGGAAGTTATTATTAGAAATCCAACATTGCACACTGGTCACTTGTATGCTGCAGGTCCACATATTGATTTTGAAACATTTGCAAGCTTTTTTTAAAGATACTATTTGGATCCGTAAAGGTTAAGAAGCCCTAAAGTTGTATTGTGCAGGTGGAAAACTGACCTGGTCCTTGGGGGCTATGATGGCACAAAGCAGGCCATGCAAGATGGAGAGTCTTAAAGGGAGATCCACATAACCATCAAAGCAGGACATGTGAACTTCACTGTCTGGGTTGGACACGTTCTGCAAATACGCCGTCATTGTTTCTTGATTTTGCTGCAGAAAGTCATTCATGAACAGCATGTACTCCTCCTTATCGCCAAACCTGAAAAACAACAGCAGGCAAGTGACGTTAAACATGGTTATCAACAGAACACGAGAAGAGTTTCAAGGAAGAAGGGGGAAGGAGAACCGGCAATCCATGTGCCTCACTTTACACTCACTGGGTGAAGTTAGCGAGGTTCTGGATAACTTTGGCCGTCAGAGTTAATTTCCTCGAAGTGCTGTCCTCCGGACATTCTTGCATCAGGTTGAACAGGCTAGGGTTCATGATGGCAGGGCACAGGAAACGCAGAAAGAGCGAGGCACAGATGAGTCTCTTGCCAATGTCTGGTTTATCCCTCTGGGCACATTCTTCTTGCCAGGTTGAGAAAATCTCATTCAGTTCTGCTGGGAAGGAGCTGTGCAGAGAACAAAGCAGATGGAGGCAGGTTGCTTAATAACCTAGAAAGCAATCTTGGGGGACTCTACTTAAAGTTAACACTACAGACATAAGATAACATTGAAGCCCCTCGGTCAGCAACCCCCTAAAAATCATATCATTTTGATCCATCTGCTTGCTCAGAACCCAAAGCTGGCTGCTGGAAAACTGAAGATTACAAACTGTCAGTCATACTCTTCAGGATTCACCTGTATTCCTCTGTGATGTGGCGAAAGACTTCTTCACACTTATTTTGCAAGTTGCGCTGATTTTCTGGTAGCTCATTAGGGGAGCATTTCTGTGGATCAACCTCACAGATGTCCCCAGACTCGTAGACTTGGCTGATGAAATTACCTTGAGAGAGAATAGCAGAGAGACTAAATGATGAAGAACACTCGAAAGACTCGAATTACAATAGATCACTGTTTTTGAACCAGTGTCAGCTTCCCTGGTGTGCCGTGGAAATAGCAGTGCAGCACACCTGTGTCTGAACCTGAGAAGGATAAGGTCCTCTGGTGGTCGAGATCTGTCTGAGGAGGACACAACTACCAGGAGAAGATGGCATAAAAGCAGCTCTGTGATCTCTGTGTTTCAGTTATGCACAACTGATGTTGAAGCTTCATGTCATTACTTTGTTCACAAGCCATTTCATCCCTCTATGATAGTCTAAAATGTTCTCTTCTCTTTAAAGACTAACAAAAGCAAAGTTACAGAAAATACGTAATCATTTTGGAATGGCGTAGGCTTATGTTCCATAAAGCGGGTATAGAAGATGAATGTATGGATGGAGACCATGCAGCTAAAGTGGCTAAAGCTAACAGCGCCGCAGGGAACTGTGCTTTCTCCGGTCCTATTCAGCCAACATACATCGGACTTCCAATACAACTCGGAGTCCTGCCACGTGCAAAAGTTCACTGATGACACTGCTATCGTGGGCTGCATCAGGAGTGGGCAGGAGGAGGAGTATAGAAACCTAATCAAGGACTTTGTTAAATGGTGCGACTCAAACCACCTACACCTGAACACCAGCAAAACTAAGGAGCTGGTGGTGGATTTTAGGAGGCCCAAGCCCCTCATGGACCCCGTGATCATCAGAGGCGACTGTGCAGAGGGTACAGACCTATAAATACCTGGGAGTGCAGCTGGATGACAAATTGGACTGGACTGCCAATACTGATGCTCTGTGTAAGAAAGGTCAGAGCCGACTATACTTCATTAGAAGGCTGGCATCCTTCAACATCTACAATAAGATGCTGCAGATGTTCTACCAGACAGTTGTGGCGAGCGCCCTCTTCTACACGGTGGTGTGCTGGGGAGGCAGCACAAAGAAGAAGGACGCCTCACGCCTGGACAAACTGGTGAGGAAGGCAGGCTCTATTGTAGGCACGGAGCTGGACAGTTTGACATCCGTGGCAGAGCGACGGGCACTGAGCAGACTCCTGTCAATCATGGAGAATCCACTGCATCTACTGAACAGAATCATCTCCAGACAGAGGAGCAGCTTCAGAGACAGACTGCTGTCACCGTCCTGCTCCACTGACAGACTGAGGAGACCCCACACTAGGCGTCTTTTCAAATCCACCCAGGGGGGTAAACGTTAACATTATACAAAGTTATTGTCTGTTATACCGCCATTGTTATCACTCTTTAATTTAATATTGTTTTTTATCAGTTTGCTGCTGCTGGAGTATGTGAATTTCACCTTGGGATTAATAAAGTATTTATCTATCGATCTATCTATCTATCTATCTATCTATCTATCTATCTATCTATCTATCTATCTATATCTATTATATAGTGCCTTTCCTATCTATCTATCTATCTATCTATCTATCTATCTATCTATATCTATTATATAGTGCCTTTCCTATTTATATCTATCTATCTATCTATCTATTGTAAGAGATGGCCGGGAATCCTGCCCCGCCGGAATGCCTGGAGGAAGGAGGAACCAGGGCACTCGGCCGGTCCTTGATCCCTGGGGGACAGCACTTCCGGGACACCAGGAAGTGCTGACAAACCAGGGATGGTTTATGCCCGGAGTGCTTCCGGGTGCAAGGGCAGCACTTCCGCCACACTGGGGAATGCTGCTGGAAGTCGGTCATCAGGCACCTGGAGCACATCCGGGTGTGTATAAAAGGGGCCGCCTCCCTCCATTCGATGGCTGCAGTCGGGAGGATGAGGACAGAACTCTGCAGAGAGGAGTGGAGGCGGTGAAGGACTTTGTAAAGGACTTTGTGAAGGATCGAGAAGAAGGGTGATTGGTGCAGGGGCACTGTGTGCTGTGGTAAATAAACGTGTGCTTTTTGAGACATGGAGGTGTCTGTCTGTCTGTGTCTGCGGCTGGCTTCCACTTTATCTATCTATCATTTTGGGATCAAATTCTGCTCTAGGCTCCATGTGTGAATTTGAACAATGGTTCCTACTGTACAATTAAAGATTCTGGAAATGGCTTTGTGCTCCTTGACAGATATTTATTGTATGACAATGGTTTCTCTCTTAACTTGAAGGTCATGCAAAGCATACTGTACCAAGGGTATCGGTGAGGTACTTCTGGCCGACCAGCTTCATATACTCGTCAATGGCTTTGGTGGCAAGCGTATTTTCTCTGAAGATGAGTGACTCCTTTTCATCAAAGCGGTCTACTTCTGCTATACCCAGGTCTTTCAAAAAGTCCTGACGAAAGAAAAGGACATTCATTAACATCAGTTCAAGTTACCGGAATTAGATTTAGGTATTTAGCTGACCATTTGTAATTGTACGTAGTGCCTTGCTTACTGAACCTTATGTCACAGAGCTTTACTAAGTATACCTTACTTGTTTCAATATTCCTACCAATCGAGTGCTGGCAGATGAAGTGACCTGCTCAGTGTTACAGTATAATTCAGTACAGTGCCTGTAGGGGGCACAATGCCATATCTTATCCAGAATGCTAATAGAATGCATGAAAAAAAGGAAGGGGGCAGAGGCAGAAACTGTCAGCTAAAAATTTAAATGGTCTTTCAGCTTTCGGCTACATCTCAATGACAAGTTTTTGGTCAGGTGGACTGCGATGACATTTGGGACTGTTTTATGATCTATACATACATTAATTTATGTTTATGTACAGCAGTGAAAGGCAACCTTTTTCGAGTTGCGGTGCACTAAGTCCGAAAATTTTCTTTCGCGGCGCACCTGAGGGACTGCCCATAAATAAAGTCGTGACAACACAATCTATGGACAATCACCAATAAAAACAGTTAATTTTACAAGTTTGAAAGACATTTTATTAATAAAGAAATGAAAGAATAAATCTTAAATTTAATTAATGTGAACGTTGAGATTGTTTTTCAGCACATATGAGATTGATGCGAGGATCAATTTTCGAAAGACAGACGCGCATTTCCTTGTCGATCATTTGGAGTCTCTCTCGTTTCTTAGACTTAATTTCCGTAAGTGTTCCGTTATCTGTTTTTCCAACATAAAATATTTGTTTTTAAGCATTATCTTTTTAATCAACCAAAAGTTCAAAAACACTAGCAATTTTAAATATTTTACAAAAGTTTTCACGGCGCCCCTAGAAAATTCCGCACCCGTTGCCCGACAATGATGTACAGTAAGTGTATATAATCTTAGTTTAAAATTACCAGACAATTTACAACTAAACAGTAAAAGGAACTGAAGACGGCAAGAGGCTGTGTTATAAAATACAGTGGTACCTTGAGATATGAGTGCCTCAACATACGAGTTTTTTGAGATACGAGCCGTCACTAGGTCGATTTTTTTGCCTTAAGTTATGAGCCAAAATTTGAAATACGAGCCATCAAAGAGCTTGTCGCCGCACATTCCGAGGAACTGACGATGGAGGAGTTGACGGAACTACAGACGCAGCAATATACAGAGGTTCTGCAGGAGATCGGTGTATCGCGGAGGAGCCAGAGGTGGAGGAGACTATCTCTTCAAGTGAGATAAAGGAAGTGTTGGCAATGTGGGAAAAAGTTTCAGACTTTATTGAAAAAAAAATACCCTGAAAAAGTTGCAGCTGGTCGTGCAGCGGCGCTATGTAATGACACTTACCTAACTCATTACAAAGAACATTCTAAAGGGGAGGAAGAAACAAAGCTCCTCAGACAGGTTTCTATGAATGAAAGTGATGAAAGCGTGGCAAAAAAGAAAAAAACGAGTGAAGAAGAAAATTAAGTTAAGCAAAATTGAAGTGAAAGAAAAAAATAATACAATACGCTAATCGGCTCCGCCAACATCTGTTTATTTCTTTAGATTCTCTTTTATGTATTAGGTTTTATTTTGTTTGTATACAATATTTGTTTGTTATAAATACATTTTTCTTATGTTGAAAACATTTAACAAAAAATTGAGGTGGTTTTTTGGGGGCTGGCACAAATTAATCTCATTTCAATTAATTTCAATGGGGAAAATTGATTCGACATACGAACATTTTGGCTTATGAGCTCGGTCACGGAATTAACTAAACTCGTATCTGAAGGTACCACCGAACTAGGATCAAAGATTTTAGGCAGGGCTGTACATCATCAGAATGACCTGTGATACGAGACATCACAAGGTCCAGAACCCCACATTGCTTTTGAACACGAGGAGAGGCCAGTCCAAGACGAGACATAAGAGACGTCAGAGAGGCTCCATTTCCATTGGAGGGACCGGGACATCAAAGATGTCGTCCAGGCATCAGCCCATTTGCTGAATTTAAACAGTGACACCCTCTTTTGACAGCTGATGTTTCCTTTACTGCATATTTTCAGTAAGCATTCTGACTTTAAAACAAGGGTACATTTATATTTAGGACTACACATTAGAACTATCTGGACGAGAACAGGCCGCTCAGCCAACAACAACAACAACAACATTTATTTATATAGCACATTTTCATACAAACAGTAGCTCAAAGTGCTTTACATATTAAAGAATAGAAAAATGAAAGACATAATTATAAAACAAAATAAGTCAACATTAACATCGAATAAGAGTAAGTTCAACAAAGCTTGCCAGTCCTATCCACTTAATTACTCTAAAATAACATCAAGTCGAGTTTTGAAGTTCCCTAAATTCCCGCTGTCTACCACATTACTTGATCATTTAATCCATGTGTCTATTCAGCCTAACAAACTTCATTAATCCTCTTCTTCTAATTCCACCAAAATAGCATCAGCTTGAGTTTTGAAGGTCCCTAAAGTCCTCCTGTCCACCACACTACCTGGTCTCTTATTCCAAGAGTCTGTGGTTCTCTGTGTAAAGAAAAACTTCCTAATGTTTGTGTGAAATGTACCCTTCACAAGTTTCAAGCTGTGCCCCCGTGTTCTTGATGAACTCATTTTAAAGTCACCATCCTGACCCACTGGACTGATTCCCATCATAATTTTAAACACTTCACTCATGTCACCTCTTAATCTTCTTTTTCTTAAACTATAAAGGCTCAGCTCTTTTAATCTTTCCTCATAACTCATCCCCTGTAGCCCTGGAATCAGCCTAGCCGGTCTTCTCTAGACTTTCTCCTGTGCTGCTATGTCCTTTTTGTAGCCTGGAGACCAAAACTGCACACAGGACTCCAGAAGAGGCGTCACCAGTGTGTTATAAAGCCTGAGCAGAACCTCCTGTGACTTGTACTGTGCACATCAAGGCGCTAAATAACCTGACATCCTCTTAGCCTTCTTAATGGCTTCTGCACACTGTCTGGCAGTTGATCGTGTCAAGTCCACTACGACTCCTAAATCCTTCTCATAAGATGGACTCTCGATTTTCCGACCGCCCATTGTGTATTCAGACCTCTAGTTTTGACTTCCTACGTGTCACTCTTTACATTTACTGACATTAAATTTCATCTCCTGTAGCCCTGAATCAGCCTCATCGCTCCTCTCTGGATCTTCTGCTATGATGTTTCGTCCATTTTGTAGACTGGAGACCAAAACTGCACCCAGGACTCCAAGTGAGGCATCACCAGTGTGTTATAAAGCTTCAGCAGAACCTCCTGTGACTTGTACTCCACACATCAAGGCGCTATATGACCTGACATTCTGTTAGCCTTCTTAATGGCTTCTGAACACTGTTGTGAAGTCGATAGCTGAGAGTCCACTACGACTCCTAAATCCTTCTCATTGTGCGGACTCTCAATTTTCAGACCTCCCATTGTGTATTCAGACCTAACAAGATGAGGCCTCACCAGTGTGTTATAAAGCACTAATAGGACTTGTACTCCACACATCAGGTCTCCTCTTCAACTCCTTTTCCTCACATTTTGTCTTCCTACGTGTCGTACTTTACATTTACTGACATTCAATTTCATCCCCTGTAGCCCCGAATCAGCCTAGTTGCTTTTCTCTGGATCTTCTCTTGTGCTGTTATGTCCTTTTTGTAGCCTGGAGACCAAACCTGCACCCAGGAGTCCAGATGAGGCCTCACCAGTGTGTTATAAAGGTTGAGCAGAACCTCCAGTGACTTGCACTCCACACATCAAGGCACTATATAACCTGACATTCTGTTAGCCTCCTTAATGGCTTCTGAACACTGGCTGGTAGCTGATAGCTTAGAGTCAACTACGACTACTAAATCCTTCTCATAAGGTGGACTTTCAAGTTTCAGACCTCCCATTGTGTATTCATACCTCACATTTTTACTTCTTATGTGTCATACTTTACATTTATTTCCATTAAAATTTAACCCCCAAAAATCTGCCCAAGCCTGTATGCTGTCCATGTCCCTCTGTGATGATTCAACAAATTTGTGATTATCTACCAATCCAACTAGCTTGGTATCATCTGCAAGCTTAAACATGTGGACGTTACTATTCTATCCTATTTTCCTCTGCTACTATTACTCTATTCTTAATAAAACTACTTTGCTGTTACTTTATTTGCACATCGTGAGTGATTGAAGTAGCAAAGTAAACACATGGCATCTAATGTGGGGAGATGGCCACTTTCTGTCTCAGTTAGTCTTCTGAGTTAGCAGGCTGAGAAAGAGAGAGAGAGAGAGAAAGAGACGTCCCAAAACAGGACAGAAGTGATACATCATTAGGTGGTTTGCAAGTGGCATTAACTAAGGTGTACCAGCCTTCATGTGTCTAGGTAGCCTTTAGGTCTCAGTTATAGTCGAGAACACCTATGTGTTGTTCATTCTAGTGAGTCCCTATGTGGAGTACTGAGGAGTGACAGGCTGTGCAGACACCAGTTATAATCAGAGCTGTGGCAGATGGCTGGGGGTCCTGCCCAGCCAGGACGCCTGGAGGGTCCGGGAGAGGAGCAATACCTTCCAGGGCAGCCGCCATGGTCTGCGTGGGGGCCACGGGAGCAGAGCTTGGAAGCTCAACCCAGCTGGAGGGGGTACCTGGATACTTGTGGAGCCCTGGATGGCAGCGCTTCTGCCACACCAGGAAGTCCTGCCAGACCAGGGATGGTGTACACGCCCAGAGTGCTTCTGGGTGCAAGGGCAGCACTTCCGCCTCACTGGAGGGTGCTGCAGGAAGTTTGTCATCGAGCACCTGGAGCACATGCGGGGAAGATATAAAAGAGGGCGCCTCACTCCATTCCTAGAGCCAGAGTCGGGTGGAAGAGGACGGAGCTTGACTGGGAGGAGGTGGAGGCAGTAGTGAGAGGAGTCGAAAGGACTATTTAATGGTGATTGGTGCACTGTGTTCTGGTGTAGTGTAAATAAACGTGCGTGTTTTAAGACGTTCCATGTCTGCCTGTGTGTGTCGGGTTCGAGCTTTCCACAGTGCTTATGTGGATAGGATCTGTGTGTGTGCATCTTGTGAGAGAATAATTTTAGGGTAACCTAGCATTCATCTTAAGAGGTAGCAAGAAGGGTTGATCCTTACTGTATATATAATTTGATACTATTCATATGTATGGTGTTTGCGTCAATACCCCGTATGTATGGTGTTCACGTCAATACCCCGTATGTATGGTGTTCCTGTCAATACTCCTTATGTATGGTGTTCACGTCAATACCCCATATGTATGGTGTTTACATCAATACCCCTTATGTATGGTGTTCACGTCAATATCCCATACGTATGGTGTTCGCGTCAGTACCCCGTATGTATGGTGTTCACGTCAATACCTCAGCTCAATACAAGTTAGAACCATGCAATGGGACTCTGCCTCTGTAGTTAGAACATAACGTGGCAAACGCGGACGCAGTATTGCATGATTGGCTAAGAATGTTCGATTGCTTCAGTGACGCCACTGGACGGCCGAGTATAGTAAATCGGTGTTGGTTCGAGCAGATAACAGTAAGTTCGGTTGGTTTTTGGAACGTTGGTTTGGTGGGTCGTACTTTCCAGGGCTAACATAGTCGACTGACTTAAACCCTTCGACAGCTCCGGAACCGTAAGTAATTTAGAACGTATCGCCATTTGCTTGGTACGTCGAAATCTATCTTTGGGCAGTTCGGTTTTGGCATCCGTCCTTCTGACATCTATTGGCAAACTGAGTAATGACGGCTGGGTATTAACAACGGTCATTGTTTAAATTTGAGCCGATCTCAGATCTAAAATGACCACGCTAACATAATTATTACTCCGATTCAGATTACAATCATAAAATATGGTTTGTTTTGAAAATTTGTTTGCCGTAAAAAATCAAATGAGGTGCGGCGAAGAGCTGAGTTCACGTCTCGCAGCCCCGTTTGAACAGGCAGATCTTCATTACAACGTCTATTTTAAGCACAAATCAGTGCCATGATAACAAAATCATTTAAAGGACTTAAAAAAACAAATAATTCTGTGTAGAGAAAGTATGGATTTCACAAACGTAGAATTTGTAGGCCGATTCGATTGGGCTCCCAGTCGCTAGTATATATATATAATGTCAGAAACCTATTCAAGTATATCAGGAAAAACATAAACACCAAGTGAACAACTGAGACAAAGATGTACCAGGAGAAGTTTGATGTCATACACAAAATGTACGAGGAGATGACCCTGTAAACAAAGACTGGACAGTTGCTACATGCACAAACATTTCTAGGGTAATATCTAAACCTAAGAGACAGGAAAAGAACAAGCGTGCAATGGATTAGTTTTATTTCAGTAAGTCATTTGGGTGTAAGACAACAAACCAATCAGAGTAAATGCTTGCATTGATTGGCTCTGTTCTGCTCGTTTTTAAATGACTGCTGTAATAAATGCTCCCTTTTCAAGCATCTGCTGAGGAGTAAACGGACAAGTTTTCTCCTGCCCGATTACCGACTCAAAGAGGTTTTAACAGACATGTCCTAGTATAGGCTAAGTTTCTTTCTTAATTAATATATTTGATTTCTACCACAGTCTTCCTGTAGGTGTGTGCATCAGTTGCGAGAGTACACAGACCCAGAAATAGCCTTGGCGAGTTAGACCTACCCATGATGATACACTTGGCGCTGTAAGCAGGGTAATGAAGAGAGTGTTTTGATTTATCGACGGCGTATTCCTCTCAAACTTCTCAGCCTCCTCAAAAATAACAGTTACTTCTTCAAAGTCTGAAACCTACCTTGGCTTTGCCGATGCTCTGTAGGACATGCACCAGGGCACATGCCAGTTCTTCCTTCTCTTTAACGGTCAAGATTGGCTCCAGCTGAACACAGAGATCCATGTAGTGGAAAGTGATGTACTCCGCAAAATCCTTGTACTTCTCAATGGGTAACACCAAGATATTCTGGTAGCGGGCCTTGATTCTGAGAGATGCAATGGTTGCCCTGTCTTTGGAGGCAGAGCCTAGATAGCCAGTCACCGGATACCAGCGCTCCACAAATTGGCGGCCAGTGAGCTCTGGTAAGGATATTGCAACGCTACCCAGTGGTACGTTTTCCTCTTTTGTCCTTTTCTTGCTGCCTTCATCATCCTTGAAGATGTACAGAGTCATCTGATTCACCGGTGGAAGGTTGTCCAATTCAAAGAGCTCTCCCCAAAACAGGTTACCTGAGGTGCTGGTTTTACTGATAGTGCGGGCGTAGAGGGAGCCATTCAGATGGAGCTCGCAGAAGTACTTTTTCTTGGGAGGAAGATCTTTAGCTTCGTTTACCCAAAAACTGAGCACGTTTTCTGTCCGCTGACAGTTATCCTGTGGCATAAAGATAGAAGGTAACAACATTACAGCGTGGTGCGTTTTTAGTGGGTAAATGCCAACCTTTAACCATTTACATTTCTTTATAAAAAAAAATGAACACCCCTTCCATTCCCTGCTGGGGTTTGAAATTGTAGCCACTGGATGTTATATCTGCGGTGGGCTGGCGCCCTGCCCGGGGTTTGTTTCCTTCCTTGTGCCCATTATCCAACCCGCTATATCCTAACTACAGGGTCACGGGGGTCAATCCCAGCCAGCACAGGGTGCAAGGCAGGAAACAAACCCGGGCAGGGCGCCAGCCCACCGCAGGACACACACACACCAAGTACAATTTAGGATCACCAATGCACCTAACCTGCTGTCTTTGGACTGTGGGAGGAAACCCACGCAGACACGGGGAGGACATGCAAACTCCACGCAGGGAGGATCCGGGAAGAGAACAACCCTGGTCTCCTAACTGTGTGCGTGTGTGCCCTGTGGTGGGTTGGCGCCCTGCCTGGGGATTTGTTCCTGCCTTGCGCCCTGTGGTGGTTGGGATTGGCTCCAGCAGACCCCTGTGACCCTGTAGTTAGGATATAGCAGGTTGGATAATGGATGGATGGAGGATGGAGTTCCAGTGTTGTTTCTCCCTGTCTGGTTTGGGTGTTACAATATAATGTACAAAGCACTTATAGGGTGGTCCAGATCTAATTATGCAATTTTCATTACGCTATAAATTATTAAGTTTATTACATAGAAAATCACCCAAAAAATCCAGAACCATCGAGAAGTGTGCGAACTGACAACATGAAGAATCATCTTTGTGCTGAACTGGAATCATCCCCACATAAATCAAAGTCATTCAGACGATCTTGATCTGCATAATTAGATCTGGATCATGCCGCCTGTCTATGCGCATGAAAAAACTTGGCCCCCTGTGGACCAATTTTGCTGAAATGTGGCACACTTATTGTTCAAAGAAATTTGTTGAGACAGTTCAACTTCCATAGTAGGGATCAGGGTGAGGAGACCTTGGAGAGGTGGAGATATGCTCAGGGGAGGAGAGGAATGAAGGTCAGTAGGAACACCAAGACAGAATACATGTGTGTGAATGAGAGGGAGGTCAGTGGGATGGTGAGGGGAGGGAGTAGAATTAGTGAAGGTGGATGAGTTTAAATACTTGGGATCAACAGTACACAGTAATGGGGATTGTGGAAGAGAAGTGAAGAAGAGACTGCAGGCAGGGTGGAATGGGTGGAGAAGAGTGTCAGGAGTGATTTGTGACAGACGGGTATCAGCAAGAGTGAAAGGGAAGGTCTACAGGACGGTAGTGAGACCAGCTATGTTATATGGGCTGGAGATGGTGGCACAGGAGACAGAGCTGGAGGTGGCAGAGTTAAAGATGCTAAGATTGGCATTGAGCGTGATGAGGATGTATAGGATTAGGAATGAGGACATTAGAGGGTCAGCTCAAGTTGGATGGCTGGGAGACAAAGTCAGAGAGGTGAGATTGCGTTGGTTTGGACATGTGCAGAGGAGAGATGAGGGGTATATTGGGAGAAGGATGTTAAGGATAGAGCTGCCAGGCAAGAGGAGAAGAGGAAGACCTAAGAGAAGGTTTATGGATGTGGTGAGAGAGGACATGCAGGTGACGGGGTGACAGAGCAAGATACAGAGGACAGAAAGATATGGAAAAAGATGATCCACTGTGGTGACCCCTAATGGGAGCAGCCGAAAGAAGAAGAAGAAGAAGATACCTCAGACAGATTTTTAAAAAAATGAAAAAGTGTTATTATTTCTACTTGGTGTGACCGAAATGCAAATCTCTGTGAATGGGTATGTGTACAATGTGCACTTTTATCATGTCTGAATGGTTTAATTTGTAATTTCAAACTGTGAAGCAAAAAGGGTAATTCAAGAAAAAGGGTTTTTTGTCCCAAACTTTATGGAGGGCACTGAACAGCATACCTTCTCATTATTATATGGCACTTTTCCACAGAACATTACCTCACTTGATTTTATAATTGTCTTTTTACAATGTGAGTCCTAATGGTTAAGTGATCTGCTTTGAGCTGAGGCAGGACGATGAATTAAATTGAGAAACTTTTTATAGCAAACATTTTTATCACTCTTTAATTTAATATTGCTTTTTATCAGTATGCTGCTGCTGGAGTATGTGAATTTCACCTTGGGATTAATAAAGTATCTATCTATCTATCTATCTATCTGTCTATCTATCTATCTATCTATCTATTATATAGTGCCTTTCCTATCTATCTATCTATCTATCTATCTATCTATCTATCTATCTATCTATCTATCTATTTATTATATAGTGCCTTTCCTATCTATCTATCTATCTATCTATCTATCTATCTATCTATCTATCTATCTATCTATCTATCTATTGCCTTTCATTTTCTATCTATCTATCTATCTATCTATCTATCTATCTATCTATCTATCTATCTATCTATCGATCTATCTATCTATCTATCTATCTATCTATCTATCGCCTTTCATTTTCTATCTATCTATCTACTAAAGGAGCTTAATGGCCATCCAGTTGTTGACATATTTTTACAATATGGTGGTTATGTAAACCATAACCCTGTGCCTTACACCCAGTATCCACTAGAGGGCCACACTCCTCCATATTTGACCTCGTCTTCTTTTAGCTAATGGCACACTCATTCTTTGTGTTGTTTCCTACTGTGCGTTGCGTTCCTTCTGCTCTTATTGTGGGCTTTAGCCCCATGATTTGCTCCTTCACCATTGTGCTACTTCATGCCCTGGTCAGCTGCCCTTCATGCCAGGCAGTGGCCCGTCTTACTGCTGCTCTCACCTTATTGGGTTGAGACGATCGGCGCAAATTTTCTATCCAGCGATCTCTTTCTGCTGCTGAGCCACAGCCAAAGCATCGGCTGCCTTCAGATGTGATGACCTGTGGAAAACAAGAGAGGCCTTTGTCAAAGGAAGTTTTTAAAAAATGACTTTAAGTAAGCTACATGCTCCCATACGGCTCAATCATAAGACGGCACAGCAGGTGGGGTCAGCACCTGACAGCCTCCCGCCCCAAACCAAAGTTCAATTCAAGTTCAAGTTTACTATCCTGCATCCAAGGCATCATGGGATTTTTATCTGTATGGCTTCCATAGACATGAGATGATTACAGCACCATATATAAAAATAATTGCCCGTACAAACCGTTACAAAGCAGACTGATGATAATCTAAGAGTGAAAACTGTCCACAAACTGAATGGTTTTGAAAGGACCTGAAAAGTAACTGTGAAGAGCTGCTTAGGTTTTCAAAAATGTTACTTTTTTAAGACAGTCCTCTTTATATATCAGTCAATCGGTCATTTTCTAACCCACTTAGTCCTGAACAGGCTTGTGGGGGTCTCCTGGTGTCTATCCCAGCTAGCATAGGGCGCAAGGCAGAATCAAACCCTGGACAGGGCGCCAGTCCATCGCAGCTCACTAAATGTCCTGAACAAAAATGACAATAATATTCTAAGCTGACTTTGTCACCCTCTGCAGTGTTCAGTGGTTCAGGGCTAAGAAGGTGCCATTCCAGGCTGTGAGGATGCACTTCACTGTGCCCTTATGGAAGATGATGATTACAGATGGAGACACCTAGACTTTCCATTGACAACTGAGGAAGTAAAGATGTTTGTCAGCAGAATTCATATGTTAGCCTGCAAAGGAAAGCATTGAAAAGAGTGGATAAGTTTAAATATCTGGAGTCAGTGGTAGACCAAGATGGAGAATTAGATTACCCACAGAGAGCAGAATGGATGGAACCAGTGGAAGAAGGCATCAGGAGGACTGTATGATTGAAGGTTAAAGGTTTTTAAGACGTGGTAGGACAAACAATGATGAATGGAGCGGAGACATGGGCACTAAAGGGAGCGGAGAAGATGGATGTGGCAGAAATGAGAATGTTGAGATGTATGTGTGGAGATACAAAAAAAGGACAGAATAAAAACAATCAAAAGGTACATGGGCAGAGGAGAGATGGGTATATTGGGAGAAGGGTGCCAAGGATAGAGCTGCCAGGGAAGAGGAGAAGAGGAAGGCCTAAGAGAAGGTTTATGGATGTAATGAGAGAGGACATGCAGGTGATGGGGGTGACAGAGCAAGAAAGATAGATATGGAAGAAGATGATCCACTGTGGCAACCCCTAACAGAAACAGCTGAAAGAAGAAGAAGAAGAAGAAGAAGAGGTACAAGAATGCTACCACAACATGTGACACTTTAAAGAACATTATAATACTCTCAAAAGTAATTCAGATATCTCAAGAAAGTTCAGGAAATGGTATGGACATGTGATGAGGAGAGACAAGGAATATGTGGGCAAAAGAGTGATGGACATGGGGAAGAGAAAGCATGGGAGGCCAAAGTGGAGGTGGACAGATAAAGGAAAAGAAGATCTGAAAGAAAAGGGTCTGACTGGGGAGGAGGTGCAGGACCGAGCTGGATGGAGATGGTTGATCAGGCACATCAGCCCCACACAAAAGTGGGAAAAGATGATGAGGGACAACAAGATGCTCCACTTATGGATTGTTCCTCTATCCAGACTGACTCCCGCCTGGTGTGTGATGCTACCCAATGGTGACATCACTAAAGTGGCAGAGAAGTGGCTAACAGTGATGCCGCCATACTGACAGCTCTCTGTGAACGGTGACTCAAAATCGCCCCATTGTGAGTGTGGTATGTATTGGACAAGTTTACAACCAAAGGCCGACTTTGTCTCGTGTCTAACAGCATTAAGATAAGCCACTGCTTTTCATGATCCAGTAATAAACAAAGTAGGATCAGAAAATGGCTTCGATGGTAGACATTTTGAAACTGAGCAATCCTACATTGATGGATTAAAAGCCAGAAGTCCACATGACCACCATCGTCAAGTCCTTCCAAGAGAACCCTAAATACAATGAGGACTGTTTCATTGATGTTAGATAGAATGCCCAGAGTGGACTGGGTGGTCTCGTGGCCTGGACCCCCTGCAGATTTAATTTTTTCTCTCCAGCCATCTGGAGTTTTTTGTTCGTTTTTTCTGTCCTCCTTGGCCATTTGACCTTACTCTTATTCTGTGTTAATTAGTGTTGTCTTATTCTAATTCTGGCTTTGTCTTTTATTTTCTCTTTTCTTCATCATGTAAAGCACTTTGAGTGACAATTATTTGTATGAAAATGTGCTATAGAAATAAATGTCGTTGTTGATGACAGCACGATAATTTGTGCTCCTGCTTCCTTGAGGATCTTCAGGTTCTTCTCTCTCCCTAAATATGAAGGCAGGTTAGCGAATTACTCTTAATTGGCCTGGCATGACTGGATTTAGGGTTGTACTTGGTTGTGTCCCGTGATGGACTGTTGTCCCATCAAAAGGTGACTCCTGCATTTCAGCTAGTGAACCAGCAATGAACATTCTTAGAATGTATATGGAAACCAAACTAAACTGGCAAAGACCCATTCAGCTGTTCAGCGCCAACAAGCAGGCAGGAACTGAACCGAAGTTCCTGTAGAAATGACACATTCTTACTCACTGTGTGAACCCGGCCTAGAGAGTTGACAGCATGCGTAATTTTTAGAAAGTGAAGTCACCAGCTTTAGTCATCTGGTAGACGTGACCGCTTATCAGAATTATCTTTTGGCTCTGGATGTGTGTGAGTGTGTGTGAGTGTGTGTGTGTGTGCCCACCCTTCCTCAACTATGGGTGGGTACACAAACACTGTTTGAAACAACAGAGACTACAGCGTAGTGCACCAGTAACAACTAATAATAATTCATTACATTTATATAGCGCTTTTCTCAGTACTCAAAGCGCTATCCACACAGGGAGGGAACCCAACCCACAATCTTCTTACTGCAAAGCAGCAGCACTACCACTGCGCCACCTGTGCCACCTGAGCAATAATCAAGTTGGAGTCGGTGGAAGAAGGACAAAGCTCACTTGGGAGAAGCGGCGGTTTGTAAGAAGAACGACAAAAGGGAGAAGGGAGTTGTGCTTGGGTTTTTTATTACAAAGAAGCGAACTGTTAGATGTTTCATTATAATAAACCTTGTATTTGCACCTGGGGATTTGTGTCTGTGAGGTTATGTCTGGGGTTTGAGGTGCTGCATCACCCTCTAGTGCTTCACAAAGTATAAAAGAAAAAAATAAAGAGCAAAATCTAATATGGTATGCTAGAAAATACAAAAATAATTCACGTCACGGGAGCTGCTGCACAGACAGGGGCTCAAATGCTGCTTCATTAGCCTACGGTGGCCGTAAGGATTTGCTTTACTTCTGATTCATTTTTTGCTTATTTTTTTTTGAAAAAACTAGATGGCTCCGCCCCCTGCTCACTTCGCTCGCCAACCTCCGGGTTTGGTTTTCCGGATACACACTTGTAAGATTTTTTTTTTCTTTGACTTGTTGCTATTTCATTAGTTTCACTTTTATTTCAGAACTTCTGTAAAAAACAATATTTTGAATCTTTCGTGTCCCAGTTTGCTGAATCTTTTAAACGAGTTCTGTGAGACTTGTGTTTAATGACTTTGTACCCTAATTTAGGAAAGGTTTCTCTGTTTGGAATTTAAGCGCAGACAAAATGATCCACATCAGCAGCAGTTAATCAATGCATGTGAGGTAAACCCGCAGATTATGATCATGATATATCCATCCATCCATTATCCAACCCGCTACATCCTAACTACAGGGTCATGGGGGTCTGCTGGTGCCAATCCCAGCCAGCACAGGGCGCAAGGCAGGAAATAAACCCTGGGCAGGGTGCCAGCCCACTGCAGGGCACACACACCAAGGGCAAGTTAGGATCGCCAAGGCACCTAACCTGCATGTCTTTGGACTGTGGGAGGAAACACGAGGGGAACATGCAAATTCCACGCAGGGAGGACCTGGGAAGCGAACCCACAGGTCTCCTAACTGCGAGGCAGCAGCGCTACCACTGCACCACCGTGCTGTCCTATTTCAGTTTATTTTATTGTAATTACTGGTTGCTTTTTAGCTGATGTATGATACAGTAGTTTGGTGTCAATTTACTGTATTATGCAAAACTAAGCTTTTTCAAATGACAAATATGGAAGTGCCTTTTTTGCCACTTTAGCTACAAGTCAAGTTAAGTCAAGTCATGGAGCAGGCATTGGTACAGAGCGTTGCCGTACCCACTACACGACAAAACATCTCGAGCCAATACCAGCCAACACAGGGCGCAAGGCAGGAAACAAACCCTGGGCAGGGCGCCAGCCCACTGCAGGGCACACACACCAAAGGCAAGTTAGGATCGCCAAGGCACCTAACCTGCACGTCTTTGGACTGTGGGAGGAAACCCACGCAGACACGGGGAGAACATGCAAACTCCACACAGGGAGGACCCAGGACCATGATAGATTTTGAACATAAATCACTAGACAGCCTTAACTCTTGTGAAACTCTGCCCCTGCCCTGTGATCCAAACAAATTCTGTATATTTGTGTCTTTAAGTCTTTATCAGTAATGTTTTCCAAGTTAAAATAAATATCAGAACAGCATTGAGGGTATTTATTTGGCTTAGTGTGACACATTGGTCATTTCTTTTTGGGTATATTCTCAGTCAAGCCAGCATAATCTGGCAAGAGTCATTTCCTTGGCCAAAAGTAAAACATCAAATTGCATGAACTTAGCTTTGTGCCGAGTGAAGTGGCTAAAGTCTCGCAGAGCCTGCTCTGCCTCAGTTAACTCTTAACTGAGGAACTTAATCGTTCTTCCTCCCACACTATGCGACTCTTCAATTCCAACCGGGGGAGTAAATGCTAACATTATTCAGTTATTGCCTGTTTTTACCAGCATTTTTATTACTCTTTAATTTAATATTGTTTTTTTGTATCAGTATACTGCTGCTGGATTATGTGAATTTCCCCTTGGGATTAATAAAGTGTCTATCTATCTATCTATCTATCTATCTATCTATCTATCTATCTATCTATCTATCTATCTATCTATCTATCTATCTATGTATTATATAGTGCCTTTCAGATCTATCTATCTATCTATCTATCTATCTATCTATCTATCTATCTATCTATCTATCTATCTATCTAAGTCATGAGACGACAATGGAGGACCAGAGCCCCCCAATTCTCTAGTGTCCAATCAAAGCCAACGTTTTTTCGGGTGGAGGATGATGTCTAGACAAATGTATCTGCGTAACGTGTGCCTTGATGCTCCTCACCTCGAAGCAGTATTTTTCTCCCAGGATGCTGCTGTGGAGGGGCCGGATGATAAGATTCTTTTCACCACTCAGGTCCAGACTTTCTGCCATAGCCATGGAGATGGACAAAGACTCCTGGGAGCCATGGGGTCTCATAGAACTGTGGCAAATACAAAAGAGACAAAGCAGAAGTTGACATGAATTAAGCAGAAACTTCTTAAATGAGATATGCAGTCAAGATGGCTCATTGTTTGGCATCTCAATATGATTATCCATTTGATTAAAGTAAACCTCACCTTCTATAGCAGTTTGCATTATTAAACCCAGCAGTAACATCCATATCCCAATGGCACCCTGGTGCAAACATTTGTTGTCCTAACCTTTTGATATCATCTTTATATTCTTTACTCTGTGGCTTGTGCATTATGTATATTTGTATATTTCATCTATAATCCATAAAGCACAGTCAATGTATGTATGTATGTGTGTATTTATGTTTGTTTGTCCGCCATACAAATCTGCACCACGCGTCCAGTTGGCACCAAACTGGGGATGGGGCTCCTTTATGACCAGGAGAAGGTCATGGGGTATGTTCGTGATGACCCACAGGGCACCTTTTCACTGACACAATGTTCGGCACACGTCCCCGTACTTATCATCGACAAGATGGCTGCACATTGCAACAGACGTTCACGGCGGCGCCATTTAGCGGAAGCTTTGGTCTCCGTGCGTCGCTCTTTACCCATGTTTCTTTAGATTGCCAAGAGATGGCGGAAGTGTCCAAGTATGAGAAGGCCAACTGCTTTGATCGGGCGAAGGGGAACTGCCATATGGATGTCAAACGTGAACGACCCAGTGCGCGTGACCGGCTGACACACCCACGTTTCCGCACGTCACACTCCCACACGCACAGACAGTGCTGTATTTCTTTCGCCAATGTCCGTTATATAAAAGCACGTTTGAACAGAGACTCGCCTTAAAAAGACAGCATCCTGCCCCCACCATTTTCCCCAAACGCAGCACCGGTTGTGTGTCACTTCTCTCTGTAGTTACCATCGCCAATGTCCGTTAGATGGCATCACGGTTCAACACAGATGCTCCTTACAAACAGAACACCCCTCCCCACCATTTTTCCCAGTGCTACTCTTTCTCACTGGCTTTCCGTATTTGTAGTGCTATTTGCTCGCAGTACGATTTCAGTGTTGCTCTTTCTGACTGACTGGTGCTATTTGTTCGCTTTCTGACGTATTGTAAATAACGTAAATTCATCTCACTGTGGTGCTTATTCCGTACGTAATACCATGTAACACATTATAATTGTCCTGCTTTTCGCTAATATACCCATGCCACCGAAAAAAAGACATAGAATTGGAAGGTCCACTTCAGATGCCAGAAGAAAGTCTATTTCAAGGGGGTCTTAAACGCCACAGCAGACAGAATCCAGAGTGGAGGAACTTACAATAAAATGTCAATACGAAAAATTTTTGTTCTGTTTCTTTCATTTGGGAAATTCACCGGTTATAGATCGCGGGCAACGACGGGTACTCCTGCTAGTTATTGATATTTTACAGTACACAACATCCCCATGGGAAGTGAAAAAATGATTTCTTTTACTGCACAAATAAGTCTTTAATCTGTCCTGATAATAAAGAATCCGATTTTGCACACAGAAATCATTTGTATTTGTGCTTTTGTTAAACACATTAATTCAAATTACATTTGAGGTTCAATATAACCCGGGTCTAAAGACACGGTCACTAATTTATAGCATAACATTTTTTGGGGAATCATCCTCACCATAAAAGATTCCATATAGAACTTAATGAATCAAATGAAATAAATTTTGGTTCTAGTCAAAAGTATTAGAACTTGTGAACATAACATTTTAAGAAGTGAGGTGATGATTAGTGAGCAGCAGGATGGTTTCATGCTAAGAAAGCGCACCACAGATGTGATGTTTGCTATGAGGGTGTTGGAGACGTTTAGAGAAGGCCAGAAAGAGTTGCATTGCGTCTTTGTGGACCTGGAGAAAGCAGATGACAGGGTGACTGAGAGGAGCTGTGATATTGTATGAGGAAGTCGGGAGTGGCAGAGAAGTACGTAAGAGTTGTGAGAGGTCTGCGATAGGATTGATGGAGGTGGGATTACATCAGGGATCGGCTCTGAGCCCTTCTTATTTGCATTGATGATGGACGGGTTGACAGATGACATTAGACAGGAGTCCCCGTGGACTGTGATGTGTGCTGATGACATTGTGATCTTTAGCGATAGTAGGGAGAAGGTTGGAGAGGTGGAGATATGAGAGGAGAGGGGAGGAATGAAGGTCAGTAGGACCACCACAACAGAATACATGTGTGTGAATGAGAGGGAGGTCTGAGGAGTGGTGAGAATGAGGGAGTAGAGTTAGCGAAGGTGGATGAGTTTAAATACTTGGGATCAACAGTACAGAGTAATAGGGATTGTGGGAGAGAAGTGAAGAAGAGAGTGCAGGCAGGGTGGAGTGGGTGGAGAAGAGTGTCAGGAGTGATTTGTGACAGACGGGTGTCGGCAAGAGTGACAGGGAAGGTCTACATGACGGTAGTGAGACCAGCTATGTTATATGGGCTGGAGATGGTGGCACAGGAGACAGAACTGGAGGTGGCAGAGTTAAAGATGCTAAGATTGGCATTGAGTGTGGCGAGGATGGACAGGATTAGAAATGAGGACATTAGAGGGTCAGCTCAGGATGGGAGACAAAGTCAGAGAGGTGAGATTGCGTTGGTTTGGACATGTGCAGAGGAGAGATGAGGGGTATATTGGGAGAAGGGTACTAAGGATAGAGCTGCCAGGGAAGAGGAGACGAGGAAGGCCTAAGAGATGGTTTATGGATGTGGTGAGAGAGGACATGCAGGTGATGGGGTGGCAGAACAAGATGTAGAGGACAGAAAGATATGGAAGAAGATGATCCGCTGTGGCAACCCCTAACGGGAGCAGCTGAAAGAAGAAGAAGAAGAAGATCTGTATAAGAAACACCTACGTAACCATGGAGAAAAGGGACATATTTACAGTGTGTTGAATTTACTGGCATGCCATAACTTGCCAAAGAGAGTCATTCCCATTTTTCTATATTGTGACGACTGGCAAGTGGGGTGACTCACTAAGGTTCTTGACAGTTATTAGTGGTGCGGATTAAGTTGGCATTTGATATGCCAGTTTTGAAGTGAACCAATCCTAAATAGGTGAATTATAATGGAGAGGGGATAAGAACTGAGGGGAGGCTGAAGAAGACATAGTTGGAGGGGGTGGCATCAAATAATATAAAACTAATGGCTTTCACCCCAATGGATGCCCGTGATCATGAATGGTGGAAGAAAAAGATTTGGGGGGCACCCAGCCAACTTCGATAAACCTGAAAAACGGCAATTGAACCTGTGATGGTGACTTTTCAAATGAGTGTTTTAAAAGAGCTGTATGTTTATTTCTACAACTAAAGCCTTTCACGTTGTGGGACTTGCTGAGGAGTATGTAGGAAGTTATTGAAGGGGATGGAACTGGCAACTTTGTGACTTAAATTTCATAGTACAGGTAAACACCTTTCCAATATGCTTGACAGGTGCTGCACATTTACATCCAGGTTTCAATCCGACATGTGGGCACAGGGCAATGACGTGCATTTCACTCGTTTGTCTCCCAGAGATCAATGACAGTAATATAATACCATCAACTATCAATGAATAAAATGATACAAACACACCCTAGGAATGCCCACCCATCAATAATTGCAAGCAGGCCTTATGCGTGAAGGATAAAAATTATTTTTACAATATTTGTACACTTTGAACCCTGTTAGGATAAGTGATCGAACAGTCCAGGCCCTCTGCCATGGGGGTACTCATTTAATTGATCCACAATCTGGTTTTAAAGAATTCATCTTTGATAGAAACTTTCCTTTAGTATAAAAGAGCCTGCTTTGATTATAAAATAGCCTCAGACACAATGCATGAACACACTTAAGTTATTACTCAACCCGCTATATCCTAACGCAACGTCACGGGGGTCTGCTGGAGCACAGGGTGCAAGGCAGGAACATATCCCGGGCAGGGCGCCAGCCCACCGCAGGGCACACACACACCAAGCACACACCAGGGACAATTTAGAATTACCAATGCACCTAACCTGCATATCTTTGGACTGTGGGAGGAAACCCACCCAGACAGGAGGACCCGGGAAGCGAACCCACAGGTCTCCTAACTGCGCCACTGTGCCACCCTACCTACTTAAGTGAATCCTAAATTATAAATCAGTTTGTCTGTTGAGGTTTTCTTTCAATTTTCACCCACTCACCCACCCTCTGAAAGCTACTGTTGTGCTTCCAGTTAACAGCAGGAGTGCTGTGTGTGTCCAGCATCGGGTATTAACCAGGGGCAACAGACAAATTGAGTAATTTTACCCCTTAAATCATATGGTTAGGGACAAACAATGCCCTTAACATTGGGTGCCATCACATGACTTCAATCTAAAATGGAGGACTGCTGTTACCTGTCACCTGATCCAATATCATCATGAGAATGGCTGTAGCTTTTTCCGAGTGATGGTTTGAACTTCCGGATGATCTTACTCTGATAAATATAAAAAATAAAAAAAGACAAATTACTGGCCCAATCCATCGTGCATCTGTTAATATTTTCACAATATTAAGATTACATAACATTAATACTATGTAAATTAAATTATTAGTCAGTGATCCACTTCCTTATGCAAAGCTGGGTTGCAGGACAATGGGGCCTATCCAGGCAACAATAGTAACCGAGGTAGTAGTAATAGTAACCTCAACATGCCTGACTACCTTGCGCCATTAACCCATCCTTTTAGTTAGAAGGTCACAAGGGGCTGGCACTTGGCGCAGCAGAAGTGGACTATGGGAAATCAGTCCTCACAGAGTCACAGATCAGTGTATGGCAGCGCTTTGAAGCAGCAGGATTCCAAGCTGTTTTGGTGTAGTCTTATATTATTTATAATAATTGAATATTCACCGTTGCACTGCTGTGACAATTGCCAATATTGTCCCCTCTTAATTTATTAACATTTCTGCAATCTCCTTTAACATTTAATGTTTAATTAAATCTGTATTTTTATATATTGTAAAAGTAATGTATGGACAGACCGGGTCTCCTAACTGGGTTGGCTAGAGGCATCTTTTGTGGTTGGGAGGCCATTGGAGTGGAAGGACAAAGAGAGACCGTCTCACAAAGCCAAGTATCCCTCCAGTACACTGGGTGGCAGCGTCCCTCTGGCCAGGCTCTTGTTTGGACTCCTGCAGGGCTCCATGGGAATTGTAGATATGGTGAGCAGTCCTGTTGTGGTCCACGGGTGCCACTAGAGGGAGTTGCATCCTGGCAGGGAGAGTTTCCGTCTGACCCGGAAGTTCTTCCAGGGGACAATCTTGAAGTATTCCCAGGTCCAGGTTAAAAAAGGAGCTCCTGTCCACAGTAAGTACTCTCTGCATCGACTTTCAAGGTGTAATGAACTTCCTTTGCTGCAGAAAAGCTAAACGTTGCTAACCCATTACTTGTTCCCTTTAAGGGGCCTTTTTGTATAACTCTGAAAATTACCGTATATTCTCATGTATAAGTCGGGTTTTGAAACCAGAAAAATCGATCATAAAATCAGACCCCGACTTATATGCCCGTTCAAAAATGTGACACTTAATGTTTTTTTTTCTTCTTTCTTTCTCCAATCTCGCACCAGTTTCTCAGACACATCGAATTTTGTTGCAGCAGCGCAGTTAGCAATTTCTTTCGCCACTTCAACGACATTTAATTTAAAGCCAGCTTCACATTTTCTTCTGATCGAACGCTCCATCGCAGATTAGGGAAGCTCTTACGATAAAGGTGTATTAGGGTGTGAGATGAAAAAAACACAAATCAGTGCAAACGTCGCTTCAGAAATGTTTGGTTATCACCGTGTGGTCACAATCGAAAGAGGTGAGGAGCACACCCACATAGAAATAAAAGGCCGTGTGCTCCGTGGTCATTCTCTTAGGTCGGCGTTAGCATATCGTAATCTCCTGGACCAATAGTGTGAGTTTTCTGCATTCAACTTATACGACCGACATTATAAAATATCAGTAACGGCTTACTGCACGATAACATGCAGTGAATACACTTGACTTCAGCATTGCTAGTTTTCATCCTCTTTCTCTGTACGTTTATCATTCGTTTGCTCAGAGGTTGATACGCTTGCTGTTTTCTGAGCGGCTCTTCTTTTCTCCACCCTAGCAGGCCACTTCTTCTCTTCTTTTATCGCCACCTTTTCATGTTAAAACTAATTTAGTCCGTGTTTTTGTTGTAGTTACAACAACAACAACAACATTTATTTATATAGCACATTTTCATACAAACAGTAGCTCAAAGTGCTTTACATATTAAAGAATAGAAAAATGAAAGACATAATTATAAAACAAAATAAATCAACATTAACATCGAATAAGAGTAAGGTTCAATGGCCAGGGGGGACAGAAAAACAAAAACTCCAGACGGCTGGAGAAAAAATAAAATCTGTAGGGATTCCAGACCATGAGACCGCCCAGTCCCCTCTGGGCATTCTACCTAACATAAATGAAACAGTCCTCTTTGGATTTAGGATTCTCACTTAGTACTTAGTAGTTACTTAGTACGTTTTCCTTAATTTTTCACTTAAGCTGGCACTTAAGTCTTCAATCTGCCTCAAGAATGGTTTAAGATATGAAGAGATAGGAGAAGTGATGAGAACGGCCCCCGTACGCATGCGCCACACTGCCGCCTGTTGGCCACTGCAGAGAGTTGATTCTACAATAAAATAAAAATAAAAAAAGAGGGATAACCTTGGAGGTCAAATTTCACCCCGAAAAGCGGATAGTAGACGTCGTGTAGTATATGTGTACCAAATTTCAGGACAATAGGTCAAATGGTTTGCGAGCTACCGGTGATTTAAAATCCTGGACAGACAAACAGACAGCCACGGTAGCGTATTATATAAGAAGACCAGAAATTATACTGTAAAATCAAGTCCCAACTTATCCGCGAGCGTATACGGTATTTTATTTTTCTGTTTTTGGTAAAAAAAAAAAAAAAATCGCAAAATTCAATGCAATCTTAAAGAAAAGGTAACTCCAAATATTGTTTTAAATGAAGCTTGAAAGTAAAAGTGCAAATACTGAAATTGAAACAATTGCAAAGAAAAAAAAAAGTTTTTAAAATTGTATATCCGGTTAACCGAACACAGGGGTTGGTGAGCGAAGCGAGCAGGGGGCAGAGCCCCCTAGTTAATCATGAATAAAGTGTAAGCTCTTCAAACATAAAGATTTATTTAAACCAAAAGAAACACATTGACAAAGACAGCATAAAATAAGAAAGGAAATAAAAGTACAAACTTAAAATGTTCTAACTCGCGTCTCTTGTTAGTCTGGTAGGCTTATCCACGTCCCTGCCTCTCGCGTATTGAAATGCATTTCCTTCTATGGCTTCCTTTCTCCCGGTCAGTAAGCCTTCACCCCACTAATCCCTCAGATCTGAACTCACTGCAGCTCCTGAAGCATGCGGCCATTTAACAACTCCTTAAAGTCCTTATGGTCATGGACACCTTTCAATACCCAATGGATGCCAGGTCAAAGTGGCACACTACACCCCGAGCCAACTCTTCCAGTTAATGGGGCAGTAGGATTGTTCCCTTTCTTAACAGGTGACAGCATGACTTGAGAAAGTAAGCGAGACATCTGTGTGTTTTGTAAAACGCGACAGCACAAATTGGAAATGTAAATCAAAGAATGGTGAATTACCTTAACACCTCCTATTGGCCGCTGGCTGACAGTTTCACTGGGCCCATCTGCAAAATGAAAATAAAAAAAGTCTGAATGTTATTTTATATTTAAAGATGATTAACATCAAATAATAAACAAGCCAAGATGGTGTCTGCCATAAAGTCACCTAAATAAACTGACCAGTTTATTTTAAATAAATGACCATTGTGGTGCCCCGTGTCTTCGTGGGTTTCCTCCGGTTTCCTCCCACAGTCCAAAGACATGCAGGTCAGGTGCATTGGCGATCCTACTTTGTCCCTAGTGTGTACCAGGTGTGTGTGTGTGCCCTGCGGTGGGCTGGTGCCCTGCCCGGGGTTTGTTTCCTGCCTTGTGCCCTGTGTTTGCTGGAATTGGCTCCAGCAGACCCCCGTGACCCTGTAGTTAGGATATAGCGGGTTGGATAATGGATGGATGGAAGATGATTAACATCAAATCACAAACAAGCCAAGATGGTGTCTGCCATAAAGTCACCTAAATAAACTGACTGGTTTATTTTCATTAAATTACCATTTTGGTGCCCTGTGTCTTCGTGGGTTTCCTCCGGGTGCTCCATTTTCATTCCACAGTCCAAAGACATGCAGGTGAGGTGCATTGGCGATCCTACTTTGTCCCTAGTGTGTGGGTGTGTGTGTGTGTGCCCTGCGGTGGGCTGGCACACTGCCCGGAATTTGTTCCTGCCTTGCACCCTGTCCTGGCTGGGATTGGCTTCAGCAGACCCCCGTGACCCTGTTTATGGATATAGCGGGTTGGACAATAACTGACTGACCATTGTGGTGGACGGCCGGGACCCATTTCAGGACATTTCATGCAGAATTAAGGATAGATAGATAGATAGATAGATAGATAGATAGATAGATAGATAGATAGATAGATAGATAGATAGATAGATAGATACTTTATTAATCCCAGTTTCTCTCACATAGAGTGCAGTGTCAGGACATTTCATGCAAAGAATTAGGTGGACCACATTAGATGATCTGCAGGAAAATGATCCTACTAGAACATCATATAAAGGGATCATTTTCCTGCAGATCATCTAATGTGGTCCACCTAATTCTCTGCATGAAATGTCCTGACACCGCACTCTATGTGGGAGAAAGTGGACAAACACTCTGCCAGAGAATGAATTTCCACAGGGTCCACATTAAGCGTGGCAACACAGATGTCCCTGTAGCGGCCCACTTCAACAGCCATGGACACTGTGAGAGGGACTTTAAAGTCACAGGGCTTATGGGCAACTTCAGAACACAGCAAGAGAGAAAATAATGGGAAGTTAAGCTCATGCTAAAATTTAACACATTACAGTACGGTTTGAATAGAGACATGGGTCTTATGGCCAGTTATGAGGATGGTTTACATCTCTCAGAATGACACAGACAACCTGACTACAGACCCACATTGTATGGAAAAACTCATTAGAAACTTCAAAAGACTTTGTTGGACGGTTATCTTATCCAAAGATCTTGACCATACATTGTTTTTCTCTCTTGTTAAATGAATCTTAGCCTGAAGGAGTTGATACATTTTTCACATTTAAGATGTCTCGCTTAAAGATTTACCAATGTTGTTACTTGTCCTAGTGAGTATATAAACACAGTGAACTCCAGTTTCTGTATTACATTTTGCCTGAAGAAGGGGCCTGAGTTGCCTTGAAAACTTGTATATTGAAATCTTTTAGCCAATAAAAGGTGTCATTTTGCTTGACTTCTCACTACATTCATAATGGCTGACACGGTACAACATCCATCCAGCCATCCATTACCCATCCATCCATCCATTATCCAACCTGCTATATCCTAACTACAGGGTCACAGGGGTCTGCTGGAGCCAATCCCAGCCAACACAGGGAGCAAGGCAGGAAGCAAACCCTGGGCAGGGTGCCAGCCCACCACAGGGCAAACACACACCAAGCACAATGTAGGATCGCCAATGCACCTAACCAGCATGTCTTTGGACTGTGGGAGGAAACCCACGCAGACACGGGGAAAACATGCAAACTCCACGCAGGGAGGACCCTTGAAGTGAACCCACAGGTCTCCTAACTACGAGGCAGCAGCATTACCCACTGTGCCACTGTGCCACATGGTACAAGGCAGAGTGGTGGCTCTGAGGCTAAGGATCTGCGCTGGCATCCTGAAAGTTGCCGGTTCGAATCCTTGTCAGTGCCAAAAGAGATGCTTCTCTGCTGGGCCCTTAACCTTCAGTTGCTCCAGGTGCTCACAGTACAATGGCTGACCCAGCACCCTGACCCTAAGGGGTATGTGAAAAAGTCCTGTATAACTATGTATGTGACAAATAAATAATTATTATTATTATTAAAGCACCCTAGTACTAAATGATATTTCCATCCATCCATTTTCTAACCCGCTGAATCCGAATACAGGGACACGGGGGTCTGCTGGAGCCAATCCCAGCCAACACAGGGCACAAGGCAGGAACCAATCCCGGGCAGGGTGCCAACCCACCACAGGACACACACAAACACACCAGGGCCAATTTAGAATTGCCAATTCACCTAACTTGCATGTCTTTGGATTGTGGGAGGAAACCAGAGCGCCCGGAGGAAACCCACGCAGACACGGGGAGAACATGCAAACTCCACGCAGGGAGGACCCAGGAAGTGAACCTGGGTCTCCTAACTGCGAGGCAGCAGCGCTACCACTGCGCCACCGTCCCGCCCCTAAATGATATTTAGATATTTTTATAAGTGCATTCATTCTCTTTTTATTACGATTAATCAAAAACAAAAAGTCTTAAGAAAATAAACCACAAGTAAGCTAAGATTATTTGATAAAACTTCAGTGACTGGCAGACTGGGTGGGACTAACTGCTTAGAGTGATGATAAGAATCTTCCAAGAAGACCCCACGTTTTTCAGTTTTCTGGGGCTGGGCAAACAATAAATGATTTACGTATGAGCATAATGGAGCAGAGGGGGGAGTAGCAGGAAGGGTCAAGGGGATTCAGGAGTGAAAAAGCAAGAATCAGCGTTCAGGAGGAGAGGCTGAGACAAGTTAGCCAGGCTCTTAAAACAGCCTGAGAGCAATTAGGACTTGTGAACGGGACAGGAAGAAGGAGGTGAATAAAGCTCCATCTTGCCTCGTCAGTTGTTTTGAAAGCAGTTGCCGTGGCCGTGGAAAATCAAAAGATACACCAATTGAAGGGCTGAACTGATCAGTTGTGTGGGTGTCACTCATCTTAATGCTTGGAATAACCTTTCTAATTCAACCTAATTCTAATTAATCTAAACTAACAAAAGGCAAAGCCCTGACTCACTCACTCACTCACTCATCACTAATTCTCCAACTTCCCGTGTAGGTAGAAGGCTGAAATTTGGCAGGCTCATTTCTTACAGGTTACCTATAAAAGTTAAGCAGGTTTCATTTCGAAATTCTACGCATAACGGTCATAACACCGCTGTGTTAAACTTTCTTATTTATGGCCCCATCTTCATGAAATTTGGTAAGCGGCTACCCTGCGCTAACCAAAACCGATGTACGTACTTATTTCAGTGGTATGACGCCACTGTCGGCCGTCATATTGAACTTTCCAACGGTCTTTGTTACCTATTAGCCCATCTTCAAAAAATTTGGTACGCGGGTTCCCAACGCTAACTGAATCCTACTTACGCACATATATACGTCCATAGCCTGCAGCTCGGTCACCGTGTGAGGCAGCGTTGGGTCCCCCATCCCAACACCTCCCACATTGTTGGCTGCCTGCCTATATAAGGCCGTCCGTCGCTCCAGTCTCTTCATTCCCTTCCTTGCTTCGCCACGGGATTCACGTCTCCCTGCTGATAACTGCAGCCTTTTTATTTAATCCACAGCTTCTCCGCTGTTTTATTGTTCATTTATTACGATTATAGTTATTGTGTATTTTAGACTTACTTTACATTGTTCTGGTACCCATTTCCTTTATCGTTCCAACCGTACCCCCATTAACATGTCTATCGAGGTGATCACCATCGATCAAAGAACTGTCACTTACCGAGTGGTTTCCATGCCCGGAGATGCCGCCTGCCTTTTCCATTCTCTGTGTTACATATTGCACGGCCATATCAGGCTCACCCTTGATATCCGGAGGAACATTGTGTCTTATGTATTGAATGACTGGACAGGTTCAAGGTGTGGACTGATGACGGTACAGGAGATAATTAGACTGCACAGGAGCACTAGAAGAGTGAAATGCTTAAGCCCTTCACCTATGGTTCTGCATGTGAGTTGATGGCTGCCGCTGAATTGTTCGGTTGTCGCTTTCAAGTGTAGCGAAATGGCCAAATATTTTACACCTTTGAACAACCGCCAATGCCTCTTAAACATCTTAGATTGACAGGTGACGATTTCAGTAGTGGACACTTTGGTGTTTATGAATGTTTAAACTCTCAAAAGCTGGATGTGAAGTTATCGATGAAACCGGTTGTATGCTTACAACGCTTGACAGATGCCAAATGTCACTTCAACACAAGTCCTACAAATACTGTCGTCAAATTTATAAGAGCAGAGAGCGCAGGAGCGGTGTCGGACAAAAGCATTTACACGACTGAGATTAGATGGCCGAGGTCTTGTTTGAAAATAGTTGTAAGTTGGGCACGACTTGAAAGAATTTCATATTAAAAGTCTCTGTCTCACGGGACTTCATATCGCGCCAACATTTTTTGGAATCTTTTAATTCTCACTGGCAACACCAATTAGTTGATCTACAAGTCTCTGACTTAAAGTTTAAATCCGAACAATATATTTGATCTCTTTTCACTATTCTGTCATTTCAACGAGTAATAATTTCCGTTTGTTTGCGCTAATGCAATCTTTACTCTCCTTTTTTTTAAGACTTTCAAATTTTCGTACACCTATAGGGTGGTCCAGATCTGATTATGCAATTTTCATTACGCTATAACTTATTAAGTTTATTACATAGAAAGTCACCCCGAAACATCCCGGACCATCGAGAAGTGTGCAAATTGACAACATGAAGAATCGTCTCCACACCGAACTGGAATCATCCCCACATAAATCAAAGTCATCCAGATGATCTGGAACTGCCTAATTAGATCTGGACCACCCTATATTATCTCAAACCTGCTCTGCATATTTACCTTGCCAACATTTTTGGAATCTTTTAATTCTCACCGATGCGCCTCTTCATTGGGAAGAAACACTACTTTTCCCTGATGGCAACACCAATCTGACAATCTACAAGTCTCCGACTTAAAGTTTAAATCCGAACAATATATTTGATCTCTTTTCACTATTCCGTTATTTCACCGAGAAATAATTTCCATTTGTTTGTGTTAATGCGATCTTTACTCTCCTTTTTTTGAGACTTTCGAAGTTTCGTACTTCTGTTATCTCTGACCTGCTCTGCACGTGTACCATGCCAACGTTTTTGAATTCTTTACGACGTTCTACTTTGTCTTCTACACTTTGTCCTTTATTTCCAGCCCCGGGCCTGGTTTGAATCTCTTTCTCACAGGACATATAAGTGTGTTTCCGAGAAAATCACGTCTCGTCTCCTTCCTTCCAAGATTTTTTTTTATAATAGAAAGATTTGTCTGAGGCTTTTCTCCAAGGCAACATTTGAAATACAACTGATTACATTTCTTTTTCAAACAGAAGCACAAGCAGGTGAAGTGACTTGCTCGTGGTCACACAGTCTCAGTAGCCAAACTGGAACCAACAAAGTCTGGATCTGAAGTCCAAAGCCTTAACCACTAAGCCAGCTAAAATATAAAACAAAATAAATAAGGAGGACTAGTCACAGAAAACTGCTGACATTTCTAAGAGAACTCAACTAGAGGTGTCCCATCTTAAGGAATGAATGCAACATGCTTGTACGTTCAGGAGTGGAGTCTCTTTCAAATGAACAATTTCTACAATTATCCCTCTGTCCCTCTTCTTCTTCATCTTTTCCCACTTCTATGTGCAGTCGATGTTACCTGCTAATTCTTTTTGGTGGTGCCTTCAACGCACTAATTGTTTTAGAACAGTTTATTCTTGTTGCCCCAGTTTTTAGAGATGCCTCATTTTATTTTTTTAGGTACATCAATCTGTCTTGCCCATTTCTTGTGGTGTCATTCCTCCTCGTTGCCTATGGAGACCCCCTTTTCTGGCCACATTTTGACACATTCCATTTCAGGCTAATTATGATCAATAACCTCAGTTCTGCTCAAGACCTAGGACATCCTCTCTACGTTTCCCATTTTTGTAAAGTCCTCTTCATTCTTCTTATTTTTAAAGAGTATTACTCATCTGTACCAAATTTAAAAAAAAATCCCATTTTACCCTTTTCTGTAGGATACCTTTGCCTGTCTCTATTTTTAGTAGTTTTCATTCTCTTTGAAAAAAAAAATTGTTGAGGAGTCTTTTCCACCTTATCAATTCTTTGGACATCTCTTTCACCTTTTCCATTTTTGGAGCTCTTTTATCTATCCCATGACAAGGAATTTTCAAAACGTTTCTCATTTCATAGAAAGACAGAACTTTCATTCTCGTTGCCCATATTTAAAATATGGAGCCATTCTACTCTGCTCTGCTCTACGTCTCAGTTTTTAGAAGTGTAAATTCTCTTTTGCCATTTTGCCACCTGCTTTCTCCCTTACTAGGTCAGATCCCTTTCTTCAACATTTTAAGTTCATATTCTTTACATTGGCCACGGCGGAGTGGTGGCTCTGAGGCTAAGGATCTGTGAAGGTTGCCGAATCAAGTCCCATTACTGCCAGAAGGGATCCTACTCTGTTGGGCCATTGAGCAAGGCCCTTAACCTTAAAATTGATCCAGGGTGCTAGAGAAAGTGCACTCTTACCTCGAAAGGTCATCCGAAAAGATAATTTTCCCTCACAGATTAATAAAAGTATATCATATAAAAAAAAGTCTGAGAATCTGCTTGTTATTAGCTGGACTGTCAATTATCCTTTTTTGTGGATTACCTTACCATTTGTACATTTTAAAAAAAAACACACTTCACCTTACTATTTTCAAATGTCCATTTTCTTCTCCATTTGTTTGCTAGTATCCCATATCGCGAACGGTTCATAGAGCACTTCTCAGTGATATGCTTCACTTTAAGGTGGGGGTTTGGGGTCCCCCTTATTATTAAATCACCCGCATCTCAAAAGAAAATAAATGAAAATGAACTAAGAAAAAATTAAATATATGTATATAACTAGCAAAATACCCGCGCTTCGCAGCGGCGAAGTACTGCCTTAAAAGTTTTATTAAGAAGAAAATTAAACCTTTTTAAACTGAGGGAAAGTCTGCCAATAATTATTTGTTAAGGATCTCTTTGTATACCACATTGTGAGTTCGGCCCTCTGGTTGTAATATGACCAAGCTGTGCGCTGAGCTTACTCTTGAGCATGTAACGTACAGTCGGCCATGTGAACAGTAATCTTGTCTCAAATCTCACAGCTTGGATTGCTGCTGTCATAATCGGTTTGAGTTTCATGGTTTGTTTCAATGACGACAGTATTTGCAGGACTTGTGTTGAAGTGACATTCAGCATCTGTCAAGCGTTGTAAGTATACAACCGGCATCATCGATAACTTCACATCCAGCTTTTGAGAGTTTAAACAATCATAAACATCAAAGTGTCCACTACTGAAATCGTCACCTGTCAATCTAAGATGTTTAAGAGGCATTGGTGGTTGTCCAAAGGTGTAAAATATTTGGCCATTTTGGTACATTTGAAAGCGACAACTGAACAATTCAGCTGCAGCCATCAACTCACATGCAGAACCATAGGTGAAGGGCTTAAGCATTTCACTCTTCTAGTGCTCCTGTGCAGTCTAATTATCTCCTGTACCGTCATCAGTCCACACCTTAAACCTGTCCCAGTCATTCAATACATAAGACACAATGTTCCTCCGGATATCAAGAGTGAGCCTGATATGGCCGTGCAATATGTAACAAAGAGAATGGAAAAGGTAGGTGCCATCTCCAGGCATGGAAACCACTCGGTAAGTGACAGTTCTTTGATCGATGGTGATTACCTCGATAGACATGTTAATGGGGGTACGGTTGGAACGATAAAGGAAATGGGTACCTGAACAATGTAAAGTAAGTCTAAAGTACCTACACAATCACTATAATCGTAATAAATGAACAATAAAACAGCGGAGAAGCCGTGGATTAAATAAAAAGGCTGTAGTTATCAGCAGGGAGACATGAATCCCGTGGCGAAGCAAGGAAGGGAATGTAGAGACTGGAGGGACGGACGGCCTTATATAGGCAGGCAGCCAACAACGTGGGAGGAGTTGGGATGGGGGACCCAACGCCGCCTGACACGGTGACCGAGCTGCAGGCTCTGGACGTTTATATGTACCTGTACATAAGTAGGGTTCAGTTAGCGTTGGGAATCCGCGTACCAAATTTCTTGAAGATGGGCTAATAGGTAACAAAGACCACTGAAAAGTTCAATATGGTGGCCGACAGTGGCATCATACCACTGAAATAAGTATGTACATCCGTTTCGGTTAGCGCAGGGAAGCCGCCTACCAAATTTTGTGAAGATGGGGCCATAAATAAGAAAGTTCAGCATGGCGGACGTTGTTGACCGTTATCGACCGTTATGTGTAGAATTTCAAAATGAAACCTGCTTAACTTTTGTAAGTAAGCTGTAAGGAATGAGCCTGCCAAATTTCAGCCTTCTACCTACACGGGAAGTTGGAGAATTAGTGATGAGTCAGTGAGGGCTTTGCCTTTTATTAGTATAGATTATATTTCAAAGTTGGAATATTTATATCAATCCATCGATATTCTGAACCTGTGCTTCCAGTTCAAATTTATTCTGAACACACCTACTAAAATATTACACTGCATATTTCACGTAATAATAATAATACATATTAAAATATTATACTGCATATTTCACATAATAATAATAATAAAGTTATTGTCTGTGTTACCTGTATTTTTATCACTATTTAATTTTATATTGTTTTTTATCAGTATGCTGCTGCTGGATTATGTGAATTTCCCCTTGGAATTAATAAAGTATCTATCTATCTATCTATCTATCTATCTATCTATCTATCTATCTATCTATCTATCTATCTATCTAATACATGCTGTACATACTAAAATATTATACTGCATATTTCACATAATAATAATAATAATGATCTGTGGTTGGCTGGTGCCCTGCCCAGGGTTTGTTTCCTGCCTTGCGCCCTGTGTTGGCTGGGATTGGCTCCAGCAGACCCCTGTGACCCTGTGATTAGGATGTGGCAGGTTGGATAATGGATGGATGGATGGATAATAATAATAATAATGCATACTAAAATATTTTACTGCATATTTCACATAATAATAATAATAATAATACATTTTAAAATATTTTACTGCATATTTCACATAATAATAATAATAATAATAATACATTTTATGTATAAAGCAAATGCATACATTTCTCTTCATATATTATCTTTTAACATCAAACTTCACATTATAAACAGTTATATCTGGAAACCATAACACAACATGCAGTAGGTGGCTGTGTGCCTGAGCATGTCTTGCAAAGGACTGGCACCAAGCTCAAGACTTGAGCTCGCTGCCCCCATTACAGCCCACCCTGACCATAAAGCTGAAGAAAGAGGTTCAGAAAAAGGACAGATGGATGTGCAAGTGGCATCAGAACGACGACTGCATGCACACGTTAATCTGGCATGGAATGATGTCAATGTTGCACAAATGGACACAGAAAGAAAGATATCAGAAGTTAAGAAACATGCGCTAAAGTCCTGAACACCCTGACTGTTTCCTCTTCAGTAGGACAGGTATGGCCTGTTTGCTTCAGATTTTTTATCAGTTATCCTCTGCCATCATTGTTCATAACGGACATACATCTTACTCAACTCAGCAGGAAACACAGCTCATCACCCCAGACGACTTCAACAGGATGTGGTTTATTTGCACTTGAACGTAGGCTGCTGGATGCTTCAGTTTGAACACAAAAGTCCGAGACAGAGGCAGAGAGGGTCAGATGTCACCTACATGTGCTTCATTGTAGTCAACAGATACACAAAGTGAAACCCTGCACAGCATTTTTTTCTCTTCTACTCTGAACCACAGAAGTGCATTTTCAATTGCTTGGTTAGTTTTTGGCCTGTCTACCAGCATCTGCTTTTCTTCTGAGTTGAGGTGCTTTTCACCTGGACTTGACATTGATTCTCTCTCTTAGTATGGACACAAACTGTCAAAATTGTGAGTGCCCTGAAACGGATGGGCCTCCTCATCCGCTGCTGTCCTCCAACCACCATACTTTGATTGTGATGGTACAAGATGTGGGTAAACTGTTTGTGTTTGCCCTTTATGAGTTTCCAGGGAGAGAGAGACATAAAAACAATGTAGTGGACCCTGGTGGTCAAGGCTAACTTCCAACTAAACTTCCAGCAATTAGTTTCTACAAATGTCCAAGTGTCATGAAAAATTGGGCTTACTGCTTTGTTACCCAAAAATTCAAAAAAGTGACTGAAAAAGAAATATGTGCTTGAGGAGCATCACTCAATGTGAGGGAAAAGGCTTTTGAAGACCCTGGAGGCCTACAGTACAAATGGGATGGTCACAAAGGACCACCAGGTTGTCCATTACCCATACTGAGAATGAATGCTAGAAAGTTTACCTTAAAGGTGGTAAATTTTCACTACAAATGTGCACATTTCTTTGGTCACTAAGCTCAGGCTAACTCCAGATGGTGTTGCCTGCCTTTCATAAGTAACATTTTAGAGAAGGCAGTCATTATGCAGTTAAATGACCACCTCAATAACAAATCACAGCACAGAAACTGCACTCGTTAAAGTAGTAAATGACTTGCGGGTAAATGCAGACAGAGGCCTTTTATCTGTTCTCATCCTCTTAGATCTGAGTGCCGCATTTGACACCATTGATCACAATATTCTTAGAAATCACCTTAGTCAATGAGTGGCCCTCTCTGGCAGGGTCTTAAATTGGTTTGAGTCCTACCTGGCAGGTTGAAAGTTCTTTGTTAGTTGTGGTAATTATACTTCAAAAGACCCCTGATACTCTAGATGGTGGTCCACAAGGCTCTATCCTGGGTCCGCTGCTCTTTTCGATTTACATGCTTCCGTTAGGTCAGATTATCTCGGGGCACAACGTGAGCTACCACAGCTATGCTGATGACACACAGCTGTACTTATCAATAGCACCTGATGACCCCGACTCTGTTAATTCACTAACACAGTTTCTTACTGGTATTTCTAATTGGATAAATAGTAATTTTCTCAAGCTAAATAAAGAGGAAACAGAAATTTTAGTGATTGGCAATAATGGAGACAATGATATTATTAGAAATAAATTTGATGCATTAGGATAAAAAGTCAAGATGGAAGTAAAGAACTTAGGGGTAACTGTTGACTGTAACCTGAATTTTAAATCGCATATTCATCAGACCACTAGGACAGTATTTTTTCACTTAAGGAACACAGCAAAATTTAGACCTCTTATATCATTGAAAGATGCTGAGAAATTAGTTTACGCTTTTGTTCTCAGTTGACTAGATTACTGTAACGCACTCCTCTCAGGACCACCATAAATCAACTGCAATGAGTGCAGAATGGAGCTGCTAGAATCCTAACTGGGAAAAGAAAATCCAAGCACATCTCTCCAGTTTTGATGTCACTACACTGGTTACCTGTGTCATTCAAAATTGACTTTAAAATTCTGCTTATGGTTAACAAAGCCTTAAATAATCTGCTCCATCTTATATATCGTAATGTCTGACACCTTATATTCCAAATCGTAACCTTAGATCTTCAAATGATTATCTCCTTAGAATTCCAAGAGCTAAACTTAAAAGAAGTGGTGAGGCGGGCGGCCTTCTGCTGTTATGCACCTCAAATCAGGAATAGCCTGCCAATAGGAATTCACCAGGCTGATACAGTGGAGCACTTTAAAACACTGCTGAAAACACATTACTTTAACATGGCCTTCTCGTAACTTCACCTTCATTTAATCCTGATACTCTGTGTATTCAATTCATTATCGTAACAATTCACGGTGGCTCTAAAATCCGTACTGACCCCCTACTCTCTCTTCTGTTTCTTTTCAGGGTTTTCTGTGGTGGTGATCTGCACCACCACCATCTACTCAAAGCAAAGTGATGTCCTACATTGATGGCCAGAAGTCTGTGTGACTGTCATCATCAAGTCCTTCCAAGAGAACCCTAAATACAAAGAGGACTGATCAGTTATGTTAGGTAGAATGCCCAGAGGGGACTGGGTGGTCTCATGGTCTGGAGCCCCTGCAGATTTTATTTTTTCTCTCTAGCCGTCTGGAGTTTTTTTTTTGTTTTTTCTGTCCTCCCTGGCCATCGGACCTTACTCTTATTCTATGTTAATTAGTGTTCTCTTATTTTAATTCTTACTTTGTCTTTTCTTCATCATGTAAAGCACTTTGAGCGACATTATTTGTATGAAAATGTGCTATAGAAGTAAATGTTGTTGTTGTTGTTGTGAATGTGTAGTTCATGGATGGGACTTTTTTGGATTATTTGGAACACTTTAATGTCAATATGCTTTTGCATTTTCAATTTCTTTACTTGGTCTCTCATGGCTTCTAGGCCCTGGGTTTGATTCCAGGCCTGCTCTCTGTCTGTGTGGAGGTTGCACATTCTCCCTGTCACAATCCAAACTCTTTTCTGGGTACTCCAGAAATCCCAAAGCCTTGTTGTTAGGTTAACTGACAAGACTAAGCTGTAATTTAGTGGTACCCCATGTCAGACACGAGCACTAAGGGAACATGAGCACCTAGCACAGTGGTGCCCCATCATGGCCTCTCTAAAATCATGATGTCCCCCTCTGTAACATATATCTTATTCTTATGATTACCTATTCAAAAAGTGAACTCCTACTCATGTGGAGGAAGCCCATAATGTCATTCATTTGGTCTAAACAAGCTTCCAAAGAACGTGGAAACAAAAGAGGGAAAGGACAGTTGAAGTACTGACACAGAAATCACTAAGAAATTGCTAAAACATGAAGTAATATGAAAATACAGTTTTGAAAACATATAATAAGAGGAGTGGTATTCATAAATATAAAATAACTTTAATGATGCCTTTTTCTGTAATATTTTGATCATTTTATATTTTTGTTATATTGCAAAATTTTATAATCATTGTTACAATTCACATTATTTTAATGGTAAAAAATGATTTCTAAGTAGAAAACCCCAAGCCAGTTGTAAAATCATAAAGGGTTCTTCACTCTCCCTAATATGTTTATATAAATTTGTTTTTTCTATCATTTTTTAACAGTGAATTTCTGTTTTTTCACTTTATAATTTAACATACCTAAATTCTCAAATTGCCCCCCCTAAAAAATCAAATTGCCCCCCAGTGGGGTGTACGCCCCACGTTGGGAATTACCGACCTGACAGTACCACTCCACATCAGAAGGGGATGCAATCGCTAATACTCTCTCCCCTTTCCTCCGCAGTCCTGAAAAAAACCCAGGAAACCACCTGAGGTCACTTCCCTCAATTCTCCAGATCGCCCAGTATAGAACATGGACATATATAGATAGACGCCGCATTCACTGTGTGGCCCAGTTGACACGATACGTCAGCGCGTCCGCCGTATTGCAAGTGGAAAAAGTGCCATTTAAGCTAATACAGGTAGACATGGAAACCGGGCTTTCTGATGAAAAAACAATAACGTTTCAAACAGTATCGTTTACATACAACAGATTTTGGAGAATCGTTTACATGCAATTATTTATATCCATTTATACACTAATAATGGCAATTATTAAATAATAATAATTATGATTATTATTAAATAATTCCTCCCATATAAGTAACATTTCTCGGACTGCCTTCTTCCATCTCTGAAACATTTCTAGACTTCGTCCTGTTCTTACGCAACACAGTACTGAAGTATCGCTTAATGCCCGAGTCACCCCACGTACAGATTACTGTAATGCTATTCTATCTGTCATCCCACAAAAACGTATCCATCGCTTACAACGTCTTCAGAATTCTGCTGCCAGGATAATAACCTGCTGTTCTAAATCCACTGAACATATCACACCGATTCTCTTTCAACTTCACTGGCTCCCTGTTAACAACAGAATACAATACACAATCCCGCTCTTAACATTTAAAGCTCTCCACACCTCACTGATCTCCTCCAGACTGGCACTCCTCTCGCTCACTCAGATCCTCATCTGCAGCTCGACTTTCTGTACCGCACGTCAGACTCAGTGCTATGGCAGCTCGAGCGTCTCTTCTGGTGCTCCTCAACTCGGGAATTCTCTTCCCGCTCATATCCGTCAGCACGATTCAATAACACATTTTAAAACTTGTCTTTTCAAACTGGCATACCAATTGTGAACTTTGCACTGTTACTGCCCATTATCTTTGTTTGTTTGCTAATTATTGCTTTTTGATTTATCATTCTCTTGTTTTAATTTTACTGATGTTGTTTAATTTTATTGTAAGGTGACCTTGAGTGCTAATATTATAAAACGGGATTTTCTAATGGCCAAATATAACCAAAACAATTGTTCAGCCTTACCTATGAAGTGAAATCCACCGGATCCGGTTTGGAGTGTACAGCGGTTTGCACAATCCCAAGCAGTACACCATTCATTACTTCACTCCACAGCAGTGCCACTCGCAATATGGCGGTGACGTTGACGTACGATTGGTCATGTGGCGTCTAGTAATTCTATGTCTATGGTACAGAAACTCGCCATGCAATGAAAGAGAACGTTTATAAAGGACCTGAGAGGACAGGAGGCAGAGTTCCTACCTTGAAGCAGTTAGAAGCCTGACCCTTTATGCAAAACCAGCTGTGGCTGTGGATCTTTTTTTTGCTGCCTGCTCGCATCGCTCGTCAACCCCTTAGGCCAGCGATATGTGCCATTGTGAAGAGGGGGGCTGAAGCACCCCAAGGAGACGTGGCTGCTCCTCCAGAACCCCTCTTAAACGGTGATACAATGGGAAACAAACACAGTTTTTTTTTTTACCTCCTCTTTGTTCGATCAGCTGCTGGCTTGCTGCTGCTGCCATGCCGTGTGATCTGAACTTCGCTCGCATACCCCTTCCCCTGCCCCCCGCCAGCACTATGCGCCGTTGTCAAGAGGGGGGCTGAACACACACCAAGGAGATGCGGTCGCTCCCCAGAAACCCCCTCAAAAATGGTAATACAATGGGAAACAAGTAACAGTTGTTTTTTTTTACCTCCTCTTTGCTCGATCAGCTGCTGGCTTGCTGCTGCAGAAGCTGTGCCACGAGATCTGCATCTCGTGCAGCGCTTCAAACGTTTAAAAGCCTGTACAGCACCTGAATATTCGATCTCTTTTCACTGTTCTGTTATTTCACCGAGTAATATTTTCAGTTTGTTTGCACTAATGCAATCTTTACTCTCACTTTTTGAGACTTTCAAATTTTCCTACTTCCATAATCTCTAACCTGCTCTGCATGTGTATCGCGGGGCTTGCGTCAAAAGGTTGTAAGGTTGACGTGACTTGTCTGTCTCACAGGAAGTGAAAGGGTCACTCTGTCTCTCTTCAAAAGATCACGTCACGTCTAAGGAAAAAAGTCTTGTAAGGTTTCTTTTTATAATAGAGAGATACTTTATTAATCCCTTAGGGGAAACTGTCTTCTCGCATGAACTGTGCAGTCGCAGTGGACCTATCCACACAAAATCTATGTGGAAAATGCTTAGACATTAAGGGCAGTAGTAAAGCAAAGTGCAACCAATTTTGTTAGAAATAGAAATGCAATAAAATTAGACTCGCAAAAAAATACAACCAATTAGAAGACGACTCCTTGCACTGTAGGATATTTCGGGACATTTGCAGAAAGCCTTCTCACCCCCTTGGCCTTGTTCAACCCTGTAGGCATGTTGACTTTAAAGTTTAAGAGTCATTAGAGACTGGAATCTGATTTCCTTTACTTTCACTGGCAGATGCTAACATATTGCTATTTATTTTAATACCATTTGATGCTTTTAAGAAATTAATCTGAAAAAAAAAAATCTCTTTAATATCTGTACACTCTTAAAAATAATGGCATTCTATGGTTCTTTAATGGGTTGTATGGTCCTTCATAGAGCCACTGCCTGACACTGAAGCAGTTTATTCTGGGAAGAGTTCTCTGCATATGAAGTTTTTCTTTGTGCTTTGAAAAACCTCCTGATATCCAGAAAATAAACAGAAATATTTAATGTATGGCAGACTAACTAGTAGGACACTAAGAGATCAAGAAAACCTGAGCTAAGCCTGTGTTACTGTGTGGCACAAAAGTCAGGACCCGCTGGTATTTCATAAATCTGTTACCATCTTAGCCTATTGTAGAAGATCTGCAAAATTTCCTCCTGGGAATAAATAAAGTTTATCTATCTATCTATCTATCTATCTATCTATCTATCTATCTATCTATCTATCTATCTATCTGTTATATAGTGCCTTTCATATCTATCTGTCTATCTATCTATCTATCTTTTATATAGTGCCTTTCATATCTATCTATCTATCTATCTATCTATCTATCTATCTATCTATCTATCTATCTATCTATTATATAGTGCCTTTCATATCTATCTATCTATCTATCTATCTATCTATCTATCTATCTATCTATCTATCTATCTATCTATCTATCTATCTATCTATCTACAGTTATTTACTGAATGGTGCCTGTTACAGATCCAAATAAATAAAATGTTCTTTCTGGAACCTTCATGTGGATGGATCTTTTGGGAGCTAAAAATGGTTCCTCTTTGGCATCGCTCTGAAGAAACACATTGGCACCTTTAATTTTTAATTGTACACATGCCAACAATTTCCCTATAAACCTGTCTAAAGCTGAATGCATGTTTGCAGATCCACACCGTTGAGCCTCTCCCTGCCAAGTTTTGCACAGACTGTAGGCTAGGTTTCGTTCCAACATTTAGTTGGTGCCCCCACCCTGGCAGTGTCTGGTAACCTTGCTTGTATTTGTCTAGTTTACAATTCCTCCAGATCTTACCATTTATACAGGGGAAGAGCACAGGCTGTGCTTGCTTCCAAAATCTAGTTAGTTCCCCAACTCATGGGAGAATCAGATACCAGTACCAGTGCAAGTCAGGTCAGGGAGCATGTGCTGGTATGGTGCGTTACTGCACTAACCACATGATGAAACAACTCCGGCCCTCCAAGCAGACATGTGGCCCAGTCCCACCCACTGGAAATGACCATCTATCCGTTACAGCCAGGTGTTACATGGGCCTGGTCCAGTCGCTGGGGTTCTCAACAATGAGAATCTTGTCAGCCGGATCACCCTCGGGTAATCGTGCCACATGGCTGTAGTGCTGTAACTGACGCTCTCACACAATGCAGCTAATGTGCCTTACTCGGGACTCCATGAGGAACCACTCATTCAAAACAAGGTCAAACCAGCGGTACCCAAGGATTCATCGAGGAGACACAGTACTATACTGTAAAATTAACAAGGGAATCAGTCCAGTGGATCGAGACAGTGACTTTAAAAATGAGTTCATCAAGAAAACGGGGATACAGATGGAAACTTGTGAAGGGGAAATTTCACGCAAACATTAGGAAGTTTTTCTTTACACAGAGAGCCACAGACACTTGGAATAAGCTACCACGTAGTGTGGTGGACAGGAGGACTTAAGCGACCTTCAAAGCTGTTATTTTGGAAGAATGAAGTCGATAGGACTGGCGAGCTTTGAATGGCCTGTTCTTGTCTTGATATGTGAGTGAGTTAAAATAATGAATACAGTATATAACCCGTCTTTATACAGAGCCTTTCATGATAAGCAGCTTAAAATATGAAAAACAGTTAAGAGTGATAATGAGTGTAAATACGAGTACTTTTATAATAATACAGGTCTGCTATTCGGCAATCTGCAAGTTTAAAAATAAAAATGTCTACTGCTAAAAAGTCTTAAAACTTGCGTAATTAAGAAAGCGTAAAAAAAGGCGTGTAATTTCTAACAATAATCAATCTGTATTTATAGAAGCAGAATGCTCACTAAACACTAGACGTCTCTACTTTGTAGAATGTCTTTATGGCAAGCAAAATGCATAGTTTACTTAAAATATCACGTTAAATGAAAAAATGATTTAAAAATAGAATAAACACCAAAAACTACGGCAACATTCATGGTAAACAGCAAAATGAGTCGTTTGTGTTTGCTTTTCGCTAATTCATCTGCTTAAGAACACAAGACTTGAAAAAAGGGACCATGTTTTCCCTTCAAATGAACTGAAGAAATAACGAGAAACGAGAGGCGACCATTCAGTCCATCGAGCCCGCTGTCCCCCACATCTCATTCAGATTCTTCTTAAAGGTTGTCAAGCTTTCTGCTTCAGCTACAACTGACTTTAACTCTTTCAGGGCTAATTATTTTTTCATTTTTCTCCCAGGTCTGAATATTGTTCCCCAAAACTAACTAACATTAAACATTAGCTTTCTAAGATCATCTGTAACACGGCTTACATACTTACTACATACCTGTTTGTCTAACCATTTATATTCTGAAAGGCACTTCCCAGAAAGGAAACAGCTACCTGCCTTTCGTTTTTGATTTCCAGATCACTTGCATCAAAATCAGAGTTTGATAAGTCCGTCTGACATAGCAATAATATGCATAAAGCAAAAAAAAATTAATAATGCCCAAAGAGTATTTTGCTTTGCACAATCGCTTTGCTTTTTTGTTCGACATCAATGCCATTCTAGATGTTGTTCACTCTACGTTCCTCATACACACACACACACACACAGGGATTCGATGTCAAGTCAATGAGTCTAACAGTCCTCTTAGCAAAGGTGGTCTACCGTAATGTGATGGCGAGTTTTGTCGACGTCTACAGCTGATTATTACCCTCTACCCCTGGATGTTAACTAAAGTCAACATCCAACCTCAAGTCCTGCTGTTGACAAAAGTTGACATTTGCCCTAAAAGAGTTAAAGGAGAGTGAACCGGCAGACGCCTCACCGTCCATCATTCCGTTTTTACTTTTGTCCAGGGCTTCCCAAGGTGGTACTGGTCTGAGAACTGTTCTGAGGGGAAATGATCTCAAATAATTGCAGCAGTGGTGACTCATGAGAGACATTACCGGAGTAGCTGAAGTAAAAGAGCCAAACAGTTGCAAACAGAATGAAAGTCAGGGTAAGTCCCCCAGGAGAACAAAGGGCGTACAGCATAACAATGCAATTTAGTTTATGTTTCTACAGCTGGAGGTGCCAGAGATGCCTGATCCTACATTCAAAAAGAGAAAATGGCCAAATGGCTTTTAAACCAGAAGCCTGGATTCAAAATCAAAGGACAGAGCAAGTTATGTCTTTAAGGGTAAGCCCTGGAAGGACTGGTACAGAGCCAATAATCTCCATCCAGACTGGCACACCAGTAATGACTTTAACCACACATTCTTTTTTTACAATGGGTTGGTTGGCTGCCATGATGACCTGGTCCCTTCTGAGCTGCAGGTTCAGTGGTTCAGAGACACAAATACATACTACAGGAAGCTCTAGATTGGCTTCTGCTGTAGCCATATTGTGGCTCCACTGATTGATTCTTTGATTTAGCTCTGACGTTTATCTAAGATGTGGTTTAAAAGTCGCTTTGAACCAGATGTAAACTAAGTCCAAAGCGCTGGGAGAAGACTTACTGGCTTAAGGAAGAGGAGATACCAAAGTTGAGAGGGATAAAAACATAAGACAGCACTGAAGGAGGAGGAAGAAGATGAAAATTAGGAGGGACAGAGGGTCGATTAGCCCCTATCTTGTTATGCATGCTATCCCTGCAAATATAAAAACGGATAACGTGGATGCAGTAAATGGATGGATAGATGTTTGCCCTTGCTTCACCCTAACCCTAATTCACTTAACATTTAAATGACAGCCGTACATAGGTAATTCTTTCATAGTGACAAAGAGATTGCCAGCATTTGATAAACAGAGAATAACAACAATGTCAAGTGACCGACAGCATTATCCCTCCATCCATCCATTTCTGAACTTCCTTAATTGTTTATGCGTCACATTACGATGAAGTCTATCTTGATGGCATCAGAGGTCAAGCAGGAGCCGACCCCAGCCACACAGTCACACACGTACTCCTAGCTACTCACATCAGATCAGTTTCGACTCACAAACTACTGTGACATAAAAGGTCGTTGTGTTGCGGGAAGAAAATACAATAGCAAAAGTCTTAAATATACATATATGCATACATATAGTAAAAATGAATTATTTATATTGAGAAATGCCAGTGCAAAAGAGCAAACGGAGAGACTGAGAAGACAACCTACATCCTAATCATCTCTGCGGTCCTGCTGGCCACAGAACCTTCTTATTTGACACACAGTGACATCTGTCTCCAAAGGTAGATTAAAGATGGCCTAATTCAATCTCCACAAACCAACATGAACCAATCATCGCTATCAGCAGAAACCTTACCTGGCTGGGCACCACATATTAGCCACCTCTTCAGACCCATCGCTTACAGGCACACCTCACTGCAAAGCAATGTCTCTTTCTCGATCACTACACCGTGGCGGGCATGTTTCCAAAGCGCCGCATCTTCTACATCTACCGTGTCTGTGATGCCCCCTCGTGAAGTGCTCGGAGGTCACCTCTCTAAAGAGCAAAGAGTGCAAAGCAAAGCCTTCAGAAACTACTGCTCCCCTCATGCCATGTGACACTATCATAAAAATCGAGAGGAAGTATTTAAGGGAGGCCACTGTTAATCGCTCTCATCAGCATTTCCTGTATTGTCTTCGAAATGGGCTTGCTTTTCCCCTCTTCAAATGACTGGAAATTACCTGTTTTTTCTTGTCTAAAGGATGTGCACAATGTGTTAAGTTCTATTTCACAGAAACTGCTGAACTCTCTACAGTGGTGCTTGAATGTTTGTGAGCCCTTTAGAATTTTCTAGATTTCTGTTGTAACAATAATTGCTATATGTATGTATATGTATATGTAATGTATAATTGTTGGTCACTCTGTGACTTCTCTCACAAGTGTTTTTGTGTGCCCAGAGAACTTTCAGGGGTGGCCTTCTTATTACAGAGTTTTATTCTGTGGTTTGATAATTCAACCAATAATGAACTTCTTCTCAGTCAGTCAGCCCCAGCACTGCACCCCTGCTGGTCACCACTCTTAACATCACCCAATTCTGATGAGATTCCTCGCACCATCGCCCTCTGCTTCCTGTGTCTGAGCCAATTCTGCACTCATCTAAAAACATCACCCTGAACTGCCACTTTTTAGTTTGATGCCCACCTTCTCATGTGGCACCATATCAAATGCTTTCTGAAAGTCCACATCAATAATATCATCTGCTCCACTTTGATCAAATCTGTATAAATATGACCTAAAACATCATCTGATTTTCACTCAAGTCCTAAAAGTAGATAAAGAGAAACCAGTTAAACAAATGAGACAAAAATATTATACTTGGTCATTTATTTACTAAGAAAAATGATCGAATATTACATATTTGTGAGTGGCAAAAGTATGTGAACCTCACGGATGATCAGTTAGTTTGAAGGTGAAATTCGAGTCAGGTGTTTTTAATCAATGGGATGCCAATCAGGTGTGAGTGGGCACTCTGTGTTATTTAAAGAACAGGATCTATCAAATTCTGCTCTTCACAACACATGTTTGTGGACGTGTATCATGGCACGAACAAAGGAGATTTCTGAGGACCTCACAAAAAGAGTTGTTACAGAGATTACAAAACCATCTCTAAAGTGTTTGGACTCCACCAATCCACAGTGAGACAGATTGTGTACAAATGGAGGAAATTCAAGACCATTTGTTACCCTCCCCAGGAGTGGTCAACCAACAAAGATCACTCCAAGAGCAAGGCATGTAATAGTCGGTGAGGTCACAAAGGACCCCATGGTAACTTCTAAGCAACTGAAGGCCTCTCTCACATTGGCTAATGTTCATGTTCATGAGTCCACCATCAGGAGAACACTGAACAACAATGGTGTGCAGGGCAGGGTGGCAAGGAGAAAGCCACTGCTCTCCAAAAAAAACATTGCTGCTCATCTGCAGTTTGCTAAAGATCACGTGGACAAACCAGAAGGCTATTGGAAGAATGTTTTGTGGACGGATGAGACCAAAATAGAACTTTTTGGTTTAAATGAAAAGCATTATGTTTGGAGAAAGGAAAACACTGCATTCCAGCATAAGAACCTTATCCCATCTGTGAAACATGGTGGTGGTAGTATCATGGTTTGGGCCTGTTCTGCTGCATCTGGGCCAGGACGGCTTGCCTTCATTGATGGAACAATGAATTCTGAATTATATCAGAGAATTCTAAAGGAAAATGTCAGGACATCTGTCCATGAACTGAATCTCAAGAGAAGGTGGGTCATGCAGCAAGACAACAACCCTAAGCACACAAGTCGTTCTACCAAAGAATGGTTAAAGAAGAATAAAGTGAATGTTTTGGAATGGCCAAGTCAAAGTCCTGACCTTAATCCGATCGAAATGTTGTGGAGGGACCTGAAGTGAGCAGTTCATGTGAGGAAACCCACCAACATATCAGAGTTGAAGCTGTTCTGTATGGAGGAATGGGCTCAGATTCCTCCAAGCCAGTGTGCAGGAATGAACAAAAGTTACCGGAAACGTTTAGTAAGGAGGGTCACACCAGATACTGAAAGCAAACGTTCACATACTTCTGCCACTCGCAAATATGTAATATTCGATCATTTTCCTTAATAAATAAATGACCAAGTATAATATTTGTGTCTCATTTGTTTAACTGGTTTCTCTTTATCTACTTTTAGGACTTGAGTGAAAATCTGATGTTGTTTTACGTCATATTTATGCAGAAATACAGAAAATTCTAAAGGGTTCATAAACCTTCAAGCACAACTGTACATTTAAATTTTGTTCTTTGCGATATGAAATTATTTTTAATATTTTAAGTTTTTTTTTATTTTTGTTTGCATAGGTGTTCAACACTAATATTCTGTACAGCTATCGTTTGTGGCAATAACAGTTTTCTGTATTTTGGGTACACACGCACCCGTTGTGAAGTAATGTTGGCCCATACTGAATGTTGTTAAGGTCCGGCAGGTGACGCTCATGCACAGCATGAAAAGTGTCAGAAATTCTCTCAGACTGTGACCAAGGCTTTGCTGGACGTTAACCTTTCAGTTCTTGCCACTCTGAGGTTACTTTTGCCTTGTGGCTTAGATCATTGTGCTGCTGAAAGATGAGGTTTCAACCAAGTTTTTTTGTGGTATTTTGAATATATTTTCCACCATGCATTCTTTCTTTTATTTTATCCAGATACTCAGTACCTGCATGAAAAGCAGGCCCCCCAGCGTAATGCCGCCAGCACCACCATGCTGAGCTGTTAAGACTGTTATCTTGTGAGGTATATGACTAGCGTAATGTTCACACCACACCTTTTTAAACTTTGCCCAAAAGCGGTAAATTTGTCTCATCTGACCACAAAACCTGTTTTGCACACTGCAGCTCGGTGACTCTCATGCATTTCTGGAAAACTCCAAATTTGCTTCCACGTGGTTCATTTTGAATAATCGCTACCCTTGTGCCACTCTCCAAAGAAGCCCAGTGTCCTGTAGAACTATTGATATGACTGACTGGTGCAGTTTTACTCCAGGAACTCAAAATAATTGTTGGTCACTCTGCGACTTCTCTCACAAGTGTTCTTGTGTGCCCAGAGAACTTTCAGGGGTGGCCTTCTTATTAGAGAGTTTTATTCTGTGGTTTGATAATTCAATCAACAATGAACTTCTTCTCAGTCAGTCAGCCCCAGCACTGCCCCCCCTGCTGGTCACCACTCTTAACATCACAAAATTCTGATGAGATTCCTCGCACCATCGCCCTCTGCTTCCTGTGTCTGAGCCAATTCTGCACTCATCTAAAAACATCACCCTGAACTACCACTTCTTTTAGTTTGATGCCCACCTTCTCATGAGGCACCATGTCAAATGCTTTCGGAAAGTCCACATCAATAATATCATCTGCTCCACTTTGAGCAAATCTTTTTGTTGCCTCCTCATAGAATTCCACAGGGGATGCACAAACCAGTGTGTTTCTTCGTGCCGGTCCCAAGCCCGGATAGATGGGGAGGGTTACGTCAGGAAGCAGCCGGTGTAAAATTTTGCCAAGTCAATATGCGGACAACGTAGATGATCTGCTGTGGCAGGAGCAGCCGAAAGAAGTAGAAGTAAAACAAGACCTCCCTCTTCTGACCCCACAGTGACTGTTCACTTAAACTCCTGTACTTGCCATGCGCTGCTCAATCTTATCCTTTATCATTTCTTCCATTCATTTTGCTATCTGGTCTACTTTCCTGTACACGTTACTGTGACGATGCGGGTTCTCTTCCCGCTCCCAACGTCCTTATGGGAACCCAACACCGTCGATAGTTATAACCGAGATGAGCTGACAACTGAGGACAAATCTCAAATGATGCCAAGGGATATTTCCAAAAAGTGCATAAGTGCTTTTATTAAAACAATCAAAGCCAAAAAGTGCAGTGCATCAAGTTTAATAAATCTTCCATAAAACCAGTCTACAGTGGGGATAAAAAAAAAATCTAATAAATAAATCCTTTAAAATCCGAGGTTAAAATGTGCAGAAGTTAAAATCCAGTCTCCCTCCGTCTCCCTTTCTCCCCAGCTCACCCATTGCTCTCTCCGCCAGCGGAGACCCAGCAGCCACGAGCTCCTTAAGCCAACCTCCGTCTTGGCCTCCTTATGGATGTCACTGCCTAACCGTCCGAGGTCGGCTCTCCTCCCTTCATCCTTCGCGCACCCGTAATCACTCCTCGGATCCCTCGGGAGGACACCTGCCTTGCTCACCCCACTCATTTGAACATTCAGTGGGGCAAACAGGCCCCTAGAGCGCAACTGACTAACGCTCCTCCTTACAGGTGGCCAGATCGTACCTACTAGGACTGCTCTTTCCCGTTCTTTAACCTCCTTTCTCTTTTCCTCGATCACACGTGCAGGTGCGACTCGCTCCAACCACCTCATTAACTCCACGCGGTTGTGCAGTCGCACCCACGGAGAACAGCACTGCTATACGGATTTAAAACCCGGGCTTTTTATTGGAAGCCACGGACCCGCTATACCACTGTTCAGGCCCGCCGCCAGGGGGGGACAAACGGGACTCTGGTCCGGGGCCCTAACGGAAGGGGGCCCCTTCACGCTTGATTTTTTTTATGCTGATGTTGTGCGCGTAGATATATATTCGGACAATTATTCAAGTTACATGTAATAGAAAAGTTAAATCATTTAGCTTACAACAATACAAGTGAGTGTTTTAATAGCCGCACACTCCACGCAAGTAGATATCGTGCTCGTGTCGTGTGAAGCACGCTTGTCAAAGGGGGCCGGCAGTGGCACGCTTCTCAAAGACAAACGAGAGCCGACGCCGACGTCCTTGAGCTTGACGTTGATTAGTATGTTTGTTGTACAGGGTACGTGGATAATGGATTGACTTTGCCGCTGTAATTGAATACTTCCGTTTCACACACAAAGGGGCTGTTCTGTCTCAGACCACAGCGATATTGTTGCGCACTATCGTGGATGTTGACGTGTATGGTGTAGCAGAAGTCCGTCTCCGTAGTTTGATAATTCATTCGCTTGGGTGTTTATTGTTGCTTTTAAAGCAGTGACGAGTGTGCGTTGGTTTTGTGTGTATCACTAAAGATTCTGGATCACCCGGATTTTCTGAAAACTTTGAAGTTTGATACAGCAAGTTACCATACTGGTTGTACACCATGTAGATAACCCTAACCGTTAGTATATATTAAAATGTTCAGATGTTACTCCTATTCATTGCATTGGTATAATTGTACCATTACACGTTAGATAATACATAGGCTTATCTCATTAATGTATTGTTTCAATTCCACTACGAGCTTCCGTTAGCACTGGCTTTCCTTCTCGCAGTCAAACTTTGATGTGCGAGAAGGCTTAACTCATCAAGTATGGTATTCATAAATGCAGCATTGTCGCTGTCGGATAAACTACATTTCGATCATTTTGTATACGTATTTGAAGGTTTTGGCATGTGGGGACCCGGGGGAAGGCAGAGGGGCCCACACGTATCCAGTTGTCTGGGGCCCAAATATTTCTGGCGGCGGGCCTGCACAGTTACAACATATAATAAATATAAAGAACACACATTGAGAGAATTTGTGGTCTCCACCTGCTTTCAAATAACAACAACTATCCCTTTTCCCTATGGAAAAAGCAAGTGGTCTGCATCAGTGACTATAGACTGGTGAAACTCATTCACATTGCGATTAAATGCTAAATAATAATGGGCTAGTGCTGAAAAACATTAAATGTAGTATTCCAAGCAGTATAGAGCACCACCAGTTTGCATATCATCAGACCAAAGTCCACAGAGGAAGCCATATCCCCTTCACTTTATACCACCTTGGCACACTTACATAATAAAAACTGCTATGCGAGGGCACTGTTGACCGACTACAGCTTTGGATGTAATGATAGTATCAACACTGATCATCAAGCTTCTAAAACTGGCATCTTAGTGCTATAATCCCCAAATTAATTTTAGAATTCGTAACTAGTAGAGCCCAGCATGTGTAAAGTGGTTGTATCCCTCACTCAACACAGATTCACAATGCATGGTGAACATTATGGACACATCATGTCTTTCTTCAGACGTCTCAGGAAGTTAAGATGTTGGTAAGCATTCTTTGATTATAGTAAAGAGGTGCTATGCCTTTCAGCCAAATCCTTTTTTTGCCGATTTTTGCTCTTTTGACCATTTTCCTTTTTTCAAATAAATCCTTCATTTATAAAGATTCTTTGCTTGCCCATTTTACAGTCACCCTCTCAAATTATGGGGCTTTTGCTACATTTTGTAACAATCCCTTTATTGCCATAAAAGTAATCCTAAGCAAACAAATTCCAAATCACAATCCAGAAGATGTAATCCTTAAAAACAAATGGCAGAAAGTCACAAAATCCAGGAAATCAAACGAAAAATTGTAACACAAATTCTCCAACACAAGCGCAATGATCTCCTGATCTAAGCTTACTCAGCAATGGCCTTAAACAGCCAGAGTGAGGCCTCAGAAGGAGTGATGTTAGGGTGGCCCCGCCTCCTAGGGCTTCACTCACAAAACACACGGAATGGCAGTACACTGAAATAAACAATACACGGGATTTAAAGGGCCCTTAAATCCTCCTGTCAAACACACTATTCCATAATTTATTGTGTGTCTATGGTTCTTTACATGAAGCACAAATGTTAACAGTTGTGTTAAATCTGCCCTTAACAATTTTCTTCAATGTCCCAGTGTTCTTGTCACAGAATTCTTTTAACAGATTAATTTTTATAAATTTACTTTTCTTAGAAAGGGAAGGTCTACAGGACAATAGTGAGACCAGCTATGTTATATGGGCTGGGAGCGGTGGCACAGGAGACAGAGCTGGAGGTGGCAGAGTTAAAGATGTTAAGATTGGCATTGGGCGTGACGAGGATGGACAGGATTAGAAATGAGGACATTAGAGGGTCAGCTCAGGTTGGGAGACAAAGTCAGAGAGGTGAGATTGTGTGGGTTTGGACGTGTGCAGAGGAGAGATGAGGGGTGTATTGGGAGAAGGGTGCTAAGGATAGAGCTGCCAGGGAAGAGGAGAAGAGGAAGGCCAAAGAGGAGGTTTATGCATGTGGTGAGAGGGGACATGCAGGTGATGGGGGTGACAGAGTGAGATGATGAGGACAGGAAGAGATAGAAAAAGATGTGGTGACGCCTAACGGGAGCAGCTGAAAGAAGAAGACGGAATAGGAAGATTACAATTCAGGGAGTGGAAAAGTTGAACCAACAGGAAAATAACAAAAGAGACTTAATTGTTAATCCGCACTGTATTTCTACATCTCTCTATGTATAAAATCCAACATCTATCTGTCTGTCTGTCCGCATTTCAAGAGAGAACTACTTAACTTTAGATTTGGGGGTTTTTTTTTCTATAATTTGCCTGAACATTCTGGTTGATTTTGTGACTTCTAAGTATCAGAGTTCGGTTGTGGGACCGATTTATTTGCACGAAATCGCGAGACAGGCCTAGGAGAGGGGGATGCGGGACCTCAGGAGTAGGCTGCCGGGCAGGGCCCTCCTCACTCACGCGCCAGCCTCTGTTGAGTCCTCTCACCACGTGTTGGAGCGTACCTGGAACTAGCGATACCTGCTAGTTCAGCAGACATTAGTATCTAGAGATTGTTAAAGAGTAACATTTGACTTTTTTTGAGAGAGAGATCACAGCTACGTGTGTTTTAGAGGGTAGCTGCTCAATGCCAGTGGTATCACAGCCACGTGCTTTTCGCTCTCCCCACAGAGCTGAACGCGATCCGATACAGTGCCAACGTTTGACTTGGAGTGTACCTTCGTTCCGCTTGGCCAGAGATACCATGCCAAATTTTTATATTTTGAGAGATTACAGCTACATTCTCTTATAAGAGGTACGATTAAAAAAAAAACTGAACTGAATTAAAAACTTTGCGCAAATGCACTTCTCACCAAGTACAGTTTTAAAAGTACCTGTCTTTGTCGTTGCTGGCTTTTAGTCAAAGAAGGAGATCTCCTAAAATTTACAAACATCTCTTGATTCGGCGGCTTTTTCTTGCAGTTTAACCAAGCTTGCAAAAACTCTGCGCCTCCACCTTTGTGTCCCCCTCTGCCCGTGTCCTCTTTCTGCATTCACCAATAATGTCCCGCGTACGGTCTGAACTTGAAGTCCGCGGATCAAAGGCTTAAATATAAAACTGTCCAGAATGCAGCTGGATACTTCTCAAATTTTCAGTGTCTGCGTGTGATTGGCTTAGATTAGGCGCGTTATTTTGGCGCGCACTGTAAAAGAGAGTTGCCAAATGCGTGGGGTGTGGGGTGAGTGTTATGTAGTAGGCAGTGCTGTGCAGCTTGGCTAGTAAGGATATAAACACTCGTTTCCAAATCTTCATATGCTAGTTCACTCTTCCCTTTGACATTAAGTAAAAAAAATGATAATTTATGAGAGACGAAAATGTTATGAAGAACTCTGTGATCTGGACATTCAAGAATGATCCCCGTGCTCGACTCATCAGCGACACCCGTCCACACGGTCTTCCCGTCTGCTGTTTGCTCCCTTTAGACACCCAGGACCGTACCGTGTTACTTACCAAGATTGCCGCGGCTGCCGGCCAGGTTGTGAAGGCTGCCCTCGGACACGCAGCTACTTATTCGGTTCCGAGTGCGATAGACAGGCTGCAGAAAAGAGGAAAATGAGAGTGAGGCGTCTGAAGGTACGTTTCAGAAAAGACCTTTAAATAAGAAGACGGGAAGTATTCCTGCTGTCAGAGCTCAGCACTGAAGTTGTGATTACTCACATTAGTATTAATATATATATATATATATATATATATATATATATATATATATATATATATATATATCTAAAATATACATATAAACATTATATATGGGTGTGTGTCAGAGGTGGGTAGTAACGAGTTACATTTACGCCGTTACATTCACTTGAGTGACTTTTTTAAAAAATTGTACTTCTATGAGTAGTTTTACTGCACCGTACTTTTTACTTTTACTTGAATACATTTGTGAAGAAGAAACGTTACTCTTACTCCGCTACATTAGGCAACACTCGAATCATTCGTTTTTTTTCCATTAGATAAAGTACACTATATTTTTGCCAGAGAGAATCTGGCAGTGGATCTACTGCATGACCGTCTCACCAATCAGACGTAGCAACAATAATCACAAGAGTCCGTTTCACCAATCAGATGTAGCCATGCAGTCACATGACCACACACAAACTGTTGCGTCCTAGCGGCACAAATTCCTCACAGACAGCGGACAGGGAAAGAAAGAATACTGCATCTGAAAAATGAGAGCCAACTCACTGGGTTTGAGTGAAGAACAAGCAGGTTTTAACCAAACATGCACAGACACAGACAGTCAAGGTAAAGTGAGACTTCTTGTATGTGCACAGGCTGCCTTGTTCTAATGTTATTTTCTATCAGTTGTGCTATTTGGAGGGCAAGTGAATATGCAGTATGATACTGTCAGTGTACAAGCAGGGGTGCCCACACTGTATATATATATATATATATATATATCTCTATATATAAATATATATATATATATATATATATATATATATAATCTTCATTTGGGTCTTGATCTTTGTTTGTCCGTGAATTCAGTCGCTTTTCAGAAGGAAGTCAGTTTCGTAGTTTTTATGAGCAGTTCGAAAGTGCCTTTCCACACTTTCCTTCTTTGGAATAGCAATGATAGATTGACAGATCAGACAAACGCACTTCGATTGTGACATTGTGAGAAAAAAAATCCTCTTCCAATTCCACATCCAGTCCATAACTAACAATTGTTTTTAAATCCCTTCTTTAGTCGATATAAATTGGAAGGCTAACTAGATCACTTAGATAGCCGGAGTTTTGCAGTATCTCATGCGTTTGATCGTGAGTGCAGGATGACCAGTGTGTTAGAAGAGAAGAGATCTCAGACTGGCCGTCCTGTACGTCAATCAAGTGGCAAATGCCATAGGGAGGATATATGATAGACTAGAATTTAAATGCATGCAATCTACCTGCACTACCTTTCCGATCTACCAGTTGATCGCGATTGACGTATTTGGCACCCCTGGTGTACAGCGTATCTCGCCACCGTAAGTAGTCTGCACTGTTCAAACAGACATGTTACCTACTGGAGGTATCGGCTTCAAAAGCTTTGTTGTGAAAAACTGAGATTTGGAACTTAGTGTTATTTGTGCATCTTTATTTTGTAAAGATGGTGTTTATTTTTACTCATTTTTTATTTTATTATTTGGAAGAATTTGCACATTATTTTATATTTTTGTCTGTCTTATTACAACATTTCTAAAAAATAAATCATTTATTATAATCTTATATTATAATAATATATATTATTATAACACCAGCAATACCAAGGAGCTGGTGGTGGATTTTAGGAGGCCCAGGCCCCTCATGGACCCTGTAATCATCAGAGGTGACTGTGCAGAGGGTGCAGACCTATAAATATCTGGGAGATGACAAATTGGACTGGACTACCAATACTGATTCTCTGTGCAAGAGAGGACAGAGCCGACTATACTTTCTGAGAAGGTTGCCATCCTTCAACATCTGCAATAAGATGCTGCAGATGTTCTACCAGACGGTTGTGACGAGCGCCCTCTTCTACAAGGTGGTGTGCTGGGGAGGCAGCATAAAGATGAAAGACGCCTCACGTCTGGACAAACTGGTGAGAAAGGCTGGCTGTATTGTAGGAATAAATATAATTAATTATACCATAGAATGCACAGTGCAATAGTAAACTAAATGTAAAAACATTGAATAACACTGAGAAAACCTTGAACAGAGAAAACTAACATTGCAAGAGTTCACGCTACAGCCTTACGAACCGCTCACTGTAAACACTTTTTTTTAATGAGTTTTAAGCACAGGGAAAAAAAATTGAAAAATCCTTAATTTATACAAAAACATAACCATAAACAACCAAGAAAACTAACCTTGCATGCACGCACATCTGACCGAGAACAATGCACAGGGAGAGACTGAACACGTGCAGAAATCATTGGCGCGTACGAACCGGAAGGGAAACTGGCTTGTTTATCACCCGAGTGTGTGGTTGTGAGCAGATGCAAAAGTTTGGTGAACTTTATGGTCCTAACCCGATTTGTACGTGTTCTGAGACGTTCGTGACCCGAGGTTCCACTGTATATATATATATATATTGTGGCAGGCCGCTGGGGGTCAGATCCAGCCCAGGTGCCTGGAAGGACCAGGTAGCGGACTATAAATTCCCCGAGCCACGAGGGGGCAACCGCCCTGGTTAGTGTGGGGACCACGGGAATGGAGCATGGAAGCTCAACCCCATTGGGGCCCATGGCCACCACTAAGGGGCGCCCCGAGCTTCATAGAGCCCGGGATGTCTGCACTTCCACCACTCCTGGGAGTGCTGGTGGAGGAACTTCCATGAATGCTCCGAGTGTTTCCTGGTGCTCATGCGGCACTTCTGCCACACCAGGAAGTGCCACCGGAAGGACGTCAGGGAACACCTGGAGCACATCCGGGTGAATATAAAAGAGGCCGCCATCCTATAGTCGGGGAGCTGGAGTTGGGTGGAAGTGGACAGAGCTTGCGAGAGAGGAGTGGAGGCGGCCGAAGGACCAAGTACTGCAATAGTGTGTAAATAGTTATTGTAAATAAATATATATATATATTTATGTGTGTGTGTGTGTATATACTGCATACATATTAGATTAGATCAGATAAACTCCATTAATCTTATGGGGGAAATTCAAAAGCATACATCAGCATAAACATAAAAATCATCAGAGGTCTCCCATAGACTTTCTCGTCTCCTCTCGTCTAAGTTTACGGTCATCCTCTCCCCTGAGGGACATTTTTTAAGCATTTAAAACTTTTGAAACAGCATTTTGGGACCGGACAGTCTGGAAAGCCAGTCAATTCAGTTTAGGGCTTGGCTGTTTGGGGTGAGGCCCGATCCTGAGATGTTTGCTTATCTCTGCCTCTTTTGAAAGCAGTATTCATTCTGATGGAGCACCCCCATCGGTCCATTTCAAACACACAAATACAGCAGGGCTCAAGTGGGACATACTGGCTATATAAAAAAAAAAAAATCCGGAATGGTCTTCCCTCGACTTTCTCATATACCCAATACTCAGACATGGGGATGGATATTTGAGGAGTAAACCGCAAGACATTGATTACATTTTTATATTATGTGTATTAAAGAACAATCAACAACAAATCAAATTAAAAAAATATTGAACAATTATTATAAAAGTAGAATTGAATAAATCGGACTCTGCAGCTGCATGAATAAAAGGTAAAGTGCCAGTTATGGTTAGCGGTAATAGCCCAAAAGTTGATAGAAATTTATGTTTTGTACCTAATACTTGTATGCAAAATTTGGTTGACCTAAATGAAAGCGTACTGAAGTTATTGTGTTTACACACAGACACACACACTCACACACACAGACATAATTCCAAAATTGGTATTTTCAGACTCTGGGAGGTCTAAAATGTCAAGATTTAACAAAATCTTGAAATCGATTTTTTGGACGATTCCAATACTATCCCTATACAGTAGTTTGTATAGGAGAAAGTAGAAAAAAGACTACAGACTTAAAGGACAGATAATACATTCAATCAATCAATCAATAAACAAATAAAAGCAAACTTAAGTACATCGGGTGGAAGAATCGAATTGCCTGATATATATATATATATATATATATATATATATATATATGTACTGTGTATGTATGAATGCATGTACAGTAAGTACTTATATATACAGTGGTACCTCGGTATACATCCTTAATCCATTCCTGATCCTTCGACTTCTACCAAACAGGACGTATACCAAACAAATTTTTCCCATAAGAAATAAAGGGAAAATGATTAATCCGTTCCCATGAAAAAAAATCCTATTGTTATTGGTATATAATACATTGATGGGGTTGTATAAAATAATTTAAACACTGCTTAATACTAAAATACATAAATACAAAAGCAATTAGATGAAATAAATGAAAATTTAACCTCAATTTACCTTTTAATAATGTCTTTGTTTTTCACAATCGTAGATGCCATCGTTCTCGGCATACGCTACGAGGCAGCCAAGTCCCAGATACGCATACCACCTTCATACTTTTCAACAATCAATTCAAATTTACCCGAAAAACTCAAAATCATGTGAAAATTCACAGAGAGTTATAGCACGGGTTGTTCACTGAATGCTAGCAACTGGCATACTGATGCTTGTGGGCAGTCGTGGCTTTGTCACGAGAGAGGTGTTTTAGCACGTGAGTCGTATTCCAAACAGGACGTATACCAAGTTGGACTTATTCCAAAGTGAACGTATACTGAGGTACCACTGTATATACTGTATATATATATACTAGCCATCTCCCGTAGCTTTGCCCGCGTATTAGTGACACAGGACAGTGAGGAGGCCCCGCCCAGCTCTCTACTCCTGACATCACTCTTCCCCCTCCCCTCAGCCCGCAGCCTCTGTCTCGGATTATCTCAAATATATCACTCCTGCAAGCGAACTATGATTCTTAGAGCAATAACAGCAAAACATTTGTTACTTCTGCAGAATATCCAATAGGTCACACTCGCACTCATGCCACCCAGCATTTGGTGTCTGTCACAAACTGAAGAACCTCAAATTCATTAGCTCAGGTTCATGTTCAAATTATAACATGGTCAAGTACAGGGCTGCATTACAAAAAAAATGACATTTACCTCATCGTCACGGGAGATAATCATGCACCCATCATGAAGGGTACAGTTGTTAATGTCCCACACTGGTACTTCTTGTGGGGGTGCCCATGAGGGTGGTGGAGAGAGCTGAATATCCTGGGATTCTGCAAAAAATAAAGCAAAGCAAATACAGTCAGTTGTGGCAGCATCTGCTTTTAGGCCAAGCTCCTGAGATTCGCATCCCATCTTCCTGCAGGCAGAAATTTTCAGCAGTGTGCAATATAAAGATTGGCCTTAGTCACTGCCACAGTTAGGTCAGCTTTCAGAAATGGACTAGTCAAAGTCTGCATGGCCTCCATTCTTAAAACTGTGCCTGATAAACTCTGCTATTAAGTAGACAACTAGCAAATGACTGACGGCCCTTCCAAGGCCAAGACCTGCTCAGTGATGGTAGGACAGGTTGTGGATATTTGACTCTAAGTTCGATTACAAAGTGCTTTTCAAAGCCGTCAGAGAATGTCCTATTTTTAAATACCTTTTATCTCAAAATACTTTGTGAAGAGACATTACATATGTGGGCACACACTAAGTGTTGTATTGCTGAAATGAAATCATTTGCATCAACTATTTGCATAAATCATAAATGAAGTGTTTTAGAAGTGTACTGGTGCTGATATTTAAGAATAAGGGGGATGTGCAGGACTTCAGTAACTGCAGGGGGATAAAATTGATGAGCCACAGCGTGAAGTTATGGGAAGGAGTAGTGGAAGCTCAGTTAAGAAGTGAGGTGATGATTAGTGAGCAGCAGGATGGTTTCATGCCAAGAAAGATCACCACAGATGCAATGTTTGCTCTGAGGATGTTGATGGAGAAGTAGAGAGGAGGCCAAAAGGAGTTGAGTTACATTGCGTCTTTGTGGACCTGGAGAAAGCATATGACAGGGTGACGAGAGAGGAGCTGTGGTATTGTATGAGGAAGTCAGGAGTGGCAGAGAAATACGTAAGAGTTGTACAGGATATGTACGAGGGGAGTGTGACTATGGTGAGGTCTGCGGTAGGAGTGACGGAGGTTGGATTACATCAGGGATCGGCTCTGAGCCCTTTCTTATTTGCAATGGTGATGGACAGGCTGACAGACGAGATTAGACAGGAGTCCCCGTGGACTGTGATGTTTGATGATGACATTGTGATCTGTAGCGATAGTAGGGAGAAGTTCGAGGAGACCCTGGAGAGGTGGAGAGGAATGAAGGTCAGTAGGAAGACCAAGATAGAATACATGTGTTTGAATGAGAGGGAGGTCAGTGGGATGGTGAAGATGAGGGGAGCAGAGTTGGTGAAGGTTTATGAGTTTAAATACTTGGGACCAACAGTACAGAGTAACGGGAAGTGTGGAAGACAAGTGAAGAAGAGAGTGCAGGCAGGGTGGAGTGGGTGGAGAAGAGTGTCAGGAGTGATTTGTGACAGACGGGTATCAGAAAGAGTGAAAGGGAAGGTCTACAGGACGGTAGTGAGACCAGCTATGTTATATGGGCTGGAGACGGTGGCACAGGAGACAGCTGGAGGTGGCAGAGTTAAAGTTGCTAAGATTTGCATTGGGTGTGATGAGGATGGACAGGATTAGGAATGAGGACATTAGAGGGTCAGTTCAGGATAGGAGACAAAGTCAGAGAGGCAAGATGGCATTGGTTTGGACATGTGCAGAGGAGAGATGAGGGGTATATTGGGAGAATTGTACTAAGGATAGAGCTGCCAGGGAAGAGGAGAAGAGGAAGGCCTAAGAGAAGGTTTATGGATGTGGTGAGAGAAGACATGCAGGTGATGGTGCTTGTGACAGAGCAAGATGACGAGGACTGAAAGATATGGAAGAAGCTGATCCACTGTGGCGACACCCAACGGGAGCAGCCGAAAGAAGAAGAAGAAGAAGAAGAGTAATAGGTATGCTGTCTTATAGCTCTAGTATCCTGGGGAAAAACACTGGCCCAGTCATTATCTGTGTATAGTTGGTTTATTCTCCCCATAACAATGTGGGCTTTTCTGGTTACTTATTTTCCACAAACGCCTTTAAAACGTACAGGTGAGGGTGATGTCTAACATGAAATTGTTGAAGTGTGGGTTTTTGTTTAAGTGTGTCCAGTAATAGACTTAGGCCCCATTGCTGGTTGCTACCAGTCTTTAATCAGTTGTTACCAGGATAGTCTCAACCTCTGAAATAGCTTGAATTAGAAGAAACAGTTTCCAAAAAATTGCTAAATGGCTCGTTGTATGTTTTTGTATACTGTCACACAAAAGGCTTTGTATACTTCAAATTAATTGTTATATAAACGACAGCTGGGAGGAGTGGTGGCTCTGAGGCTAGGGATCTGCACTGGCAAGCGGAAGGTTGCCGGTTTGAATCCTGTAAATGCCAAAAGGGACGCTTCTTTATTGGGCCCTTGAGCAAGGCCCTTAACCTGCAATTGCTCCGTCCTGGGTATGACATTAATCTGCATGTAGGCCCTCTGTAATAAGTTTATTATGTCACTATACTCTGTAAAAAAATATTTTACAAATCCACTCACATGTAAAGGCCAGATTTAGCACACAGGGAAATGCTAGGCAAGAAGACAAGAAAGGGGCAACTACAAAAATGGGCATTGTACTATTTCTGTGTGTTCGAGTCAGCATGAAATTGAATCCTCTCTTTGCCTTGTTTGTAATGGCATGATTTACCAAAGTAAGGGCCTGCACATGGAGAAAGAGTATAAAGCCTTGGAACATTGCCTGGCACACCTTTGAAGCTGACGGGCGGATGGGAGATAACGTCACCTGTTTCTGAAAATCCTTCCAGTGCAGCGATGAAAATGGCAGACTGTATACATCGAGCTCCCACTTCGATAACAGTCTTGCTATGGCTTCCTCGTCTGTTATGTTGCGTAAATCGTCATTAAAGAAAGCTAAGTTATTTTCTCTTATGTGATTTGCCGCCGTATCACAATGGGAGGGATATCACCTCATTAGAATATATCTATTTAAGTTCAGGTCACTTAAAATGCCACAATTAAAAAGAACTTATTCCAACCAGGGAGCTAATGCCCCCTAGAGGAAAACACCATCCAACCTGCAAGAAGAAACTTGGGGGTTGGTGGCAGAATTGGCATTCTAGCCTCCATAAAAAATCTTACACTGGTTCCACTCCATCTGAGCTGCACTCGGGTCCTAATCTGAGATCTTGAGTCGGTTTGTCGTGTGGTGAGTGCGGCAATGCGCTGTATCAACGTGTGCTTCTAAGCTCTCTCTCTCCTCTAAATGACAATTGCCATAGAATGAATACACAGCCATGCTTATCAAACAAGTAGACAGTGTCTGCCTCACCTAAGTGATGAAGTGAAGACATCAGCCTGTAGCTGAGTTATACCTAGGTTTATACTTGTAATGGTTTATTTTTATTTCTAAATACCCTTCTTAGTTTGCAGGTTGCCATCTTCATTCTTTGTGTGAGTCTGTGTCCTTGCTCATGTGGATAGTCGCTATTAAACAAAATGTCTCATGCACCTTGAGTATTTGAATTATTTTGGTATGGTGTTTACTATGAAAGACGCTATCTGAAATAAAGACTGGTTGATTAATTGTGTATTTCTGTGTAGTACTCCATGTACCCCATATGAAGTTGTTAGTAGATATTGTCTGTCCTCCTGCTCTTATCACAAGGCTGAAACATGTCCTCCTTATGTCATTATTTATGTCATAGCACAATAGCTGTGCCCATATAAGAATACATATAATCAGATTGTTAAACTTTAAAGGATTATAAACAAGTGGTATTGAAAGTCTATTTTTTTTTGTAATTGTTTTGTCAATCAATCTTATTTTTTCCTACATTGTAATTTGAAGGGGTGGCACGGTGGCGCAGTGCATAGCGCTGCTGCCTCGCAGTTAGGGTTTGAATCCCGGGTCCTCCCTGTGTGGAGTTTGCATGTTCTCCCTGTGTTAGCGTGGGTTTCCTCCCACAGTCCAAAGACATGCAGGTTAGGTGATTCTAAATTGTCCCTAGTGTATGTGTGCCCTGCGGTGGGCTGGCGCCCTGCCCGAGGTTTGTTTCCTGCCTTGCGCCCTGGGATTGGCTCCAGCAGACCCCCGTGACCCTGTAGTTAGGATATAGCGGGTTGGATAATGGATGGATATTATTACTATGTATTTAGTATAGCAACTATGTAAAGACACTTTGCAGGGACATTGCTATTAATTCCATTTTTCTATCAATAATGGACTCACTCAGTCCCACATAGTGAATCAGTGGTGACTGAATCTGCAGTTTTGTGCTTTGTGCTCCAATACGTTAACTTTTAGGCCATTCAACTCATGTAATGTCAAATTTTCTAGCAGAAACCACTCCAGTGAAGTTCAGAAGTTCAGTTCACTTGTTTCTGCGTTTCTGCACTGTGAACACCAGCAGGGAGTATGGCTTACTCAGGGTCAACACTGTGACTTAGTGAAAGAGTTTTAACCTGCAGACTTGAGGTTTACTTGCTAGACCCACCTGTCCATATAGCACCTTACTTAATAAAACATTATCTTAAATTACTGTGCCATTGCAGTATGGCTGCTTTTATATTTCTTTTAATATTTCACAAAGTAGCTTTCCAAAGAAAATTGAACCAGCAGTCTTTTGGCTTATAGACCATCACTCAGGCCGCTATAGCACTTATCAAGGGGTTCAAGAACATTAGAACAGTCTGGACGAGAACAGGCCATTCAGCCCAACAAAGCTTGCCAGTCCTGTCCACTTATTTTTTCCAAAAAACATTGAGTTGAGTTTTGAAAGTCCCTAACGTCTTACTGTCCACCACACTACTTGGTCACTTATTCCAAGTGTCTATCGTTCTTTGTGTAAATTAAAACTTCCTAATGTTAAACATATCAACACCGATAATTGTAGTGAACATCAGATACAAAATGAGCGTTCAGTTATTTTGAACTCTAGTAAATAACCAGGAGATACAGTAGAACAGAAAATCAAGGAAACATTTCTTAAAAACCAAGTCAATTAAAATTAAATCAAAAGAAGTTAATTTTAGTGTCTATCGTTCTTTGTGTGAAGAAAAACTTCCTAATGTGTGTGTGAAATTTCCCCTTAACAAGTTTCCAGCTGTGCCCCTGTGTTCTTGATGAACTCATTTTAAAGTTACTGTCTTGATCCACTGAACTGATTCCCTTCATAATTTTAAACACTTCAGTCAGGTCTCCTCTTAATCTTCTTTTTCTTAAACTCTAAAGGCTCAGCTCTTTTAATCTTTCCTCCTAATTCATCCCCTGTAGCCCTGGAATCAGCTGTGAAAGGCACTATATAGCGCCTGACCCGACACAGATTGGACACGGGAGGCACGTGTAAAATAAAAGGATTTTTATTATTCTTCAGCTGGAGGGCACGTCTTCCCCGTACTCCCCCCAGCCACAACACAGTCCCAAACACCAGTACAGCACAAGCACTCTTCTCTTCCCTGGCACCACCACTCCTCCCTCGCAACCGTGTCCTCCTCCACCCGACTCTGGCCGATGAGTGGTGGTTGCTGGCTCCCTTTTATAGGTCACCTGGAAGTGCTCCAGGTGTTTGATCCCCAAGATCCGGCAGTACTTCCAGGTGTGATGAAGCTGCTGCCCACACGGGCTCAGGAGTCCCAAACACAGCACCCCCTGGCGGTACCTGCGGGACCCAGCAGGGCTGCCCCCAACTCCAATTCCCAGGGAGCCCTGTGGGAAACTGAGGCACTACACCAGCCCAGGGGGCGGCCATCTAGCGTCCCTGGGGGTATTGCACTGTCCAGGGCTGCTCCCCCTGAATACAGTGTGCAGGGGCGTCCCAGCTGGGCATGGACGCCAGGCGCCTGTCACACAGCCTAGTTGCTCTTCTCTGGACCTTCTCCTGTGCTGTTATGTCCTTTTTGTAGCCTGGAGACCCAAACTGCACACAGCAATCAAGATGAGGCCTAACCAGTGTGTTATAAAGCCTGAGCAGAACCTCCTGGGACTTGTACTCCACACATCAAGGCGCTATATATAATCTGACATTCTGTTAGCCTTCTTAATGGCTTCTATATAATATTAGGAAGTCGATAGCTGAGAGTCCACTGCGACTCTTAAATCCTTCACATAAGGTGGACTCTCGATTTTCAGACCCCCACTGCCTATTCAAACCTCACATTTTTATTTCCTATGTGTAATTCTTTACATTTACTGACATTAAATTTCATCTGCCCCAAATCTGCCAAAGCCTGTCTGCTTCTGTCTCCTTCTGTGATGATATAACAGATTCCAAATTATCTTCCTATCCGCCTATCTTGGTATCATCTGCAAACTTCACCATCTTGTTACTTATATTTCTATCTAAATCATTTGTAAATATTAAGAATAGCAGCGGCCCCAACACTGACCCCTGCTGGTCACCACTCTTAACGTCACTCGATTCTGATGAGGTCCCTCACACCGTCACCCTCTGCTTCCTGTGCCTGAGCCAATTCTGCACCCATGTAAAAACATCACCCTAAACTGCCACTTCTTTTAGTTTGATGCCCACCCTCTCATGTGGCACCTTATCAAATGCTTTCTGAAAGTCCACATCAATAATCTCATCTGCTCCACTCTGATCGTATCCTTTTGTTGCCTCCTCATAGAATTCCGGCCTGTTAGTAAAACACGACCTCCCTCTTCTGACCCCTCAGTGACTGTCCAGTTAAACTCCTTTCCTTGCCAGGTGTTGCTCAATCTTATCCTTAATAATTCTTTCCATTAATTTTCCTGAGATGCATGTTAAGCTCACTGGCCTATAGTTGCTTGGATGAGTTAGCCCTAATCAAGATTAGTTTGATTGAGCTAATATAGTCTAATAGTAGTTTAAATAAATCAGTCATTCTCATGAGCTCTTTCTTAGAAAGTGCAGATCCTAGTTGCAGAAGGCCAAGGCTGATTAGACGTCTGAAATTCCTTAGATGTACATAAATGCTTTGCCATCGAGTTATGTAATGACTGATTTTCTGTTAGGTCTAATTTTATATCTTAATATCCGTTTTATGGCTATATAATAGGTGATATCTATGACCCTCTAAGTCAGTCAGTCATTATCCAACCCGCTATATCTTAACTACAGGGTCATGGGGTTCTGCTGGAGCCTCAAGGCAGGAACAAATCCCCAGGCAGGGTGCCAGCCTACCGCAGGGCACACACACACACCCACTAGGGACAATTTAGGATCACCAATGTATCTAAACCTGCATGTCTTTGGACTGTGGGAGGACACGGCGAGGACATGCAAACTCCACGCAGGGAGGACCTGGGAAGTGAGCCCTGGTCTCCTTACTGCGAGGCAGCAGCGCTACCCGCTGCGCCACCGTGCTACCCACCCTCTAAGTCCTTTGCGATATATCATGGGCATCTAGTGAGTATACCAGCAAGCATGATAAGTTGACTTGCAGGGACCCCCAAACTTCACCCAACCTGTATGCATATGAATACTGTCTATTGTGCTGCAGTTCCAACAATCTGAAGGATAAGTGTGTTTTGAAGGTTACCTGAAAACGCTGTCACACCTAACTGTCTGGTACTGGCTGATTTTTTTTATCTATACGTGCCTTTTAGCAATGAACTCCTTTCAGAAGCTGCTTTTTTACCCTTTATTTTCAGAATTTAATTCTCTATCTGAGCACAGTACCCATCAATATTCTGCATAGCAAGCAGTGCCACCTGTTGGCCAAAATGCTTGCAGCTGCATTTATCTTGGGTTGCTCTTTTTCATATTATTTCACATATGATTTGCTTTGCCATGTACTGGCACACAATACTTTATTCATTCATTTCGGCATGCAAGGGGAAAGACATCATGCTGCCCTTACCTTTCATTACATCTTCTTTTTGTGGGGTTTCCTTCTTTTCAGCAGCTCTGGGCTTCTTGAACCTCTGAGAGACTGACCTAAGGTACTTTCGGAGGACCGTTGTTTTCTGATTGGACCTTTCGGTGGGACTCTGTTGCTCTTCTGTGGCTCCCACAGGCTGCTCATTGACCTTGGTCAGAGCCATTCTCATAGAGCCCGGTGGCTCTGACAGCGCTCGCCTGAATGGTGATTTGCGAGGTGGTTTTTCATCTGCAGTGGTCTTTACACCATGGAGGTCGTCCACTTTCTTTGGTGAGTCTTTAAGGCGTTTGGCTGAGACGTGCTCACCAGCTGCAGCTTCCTCACTGAAGGCCTTGCGCCAGTTGCTCATCTTGCTCCACTTGCTGGCTCCCTTGTGGGCCTCCTTGTCCCCAGCTGACCCTTCAGATCTTAATCCTTCAATTGCCTGCTTCATGCCCGTGTGCCACTTGTAGGTTTTGAGTGGGGAGTCATCCTCACTGGAGACTGAAGAGCCCATTGGTATCTTGATTGGTGAGTTGGAAGTTTCAGAGTTCTGCATGTCGTTCTCCACTAACTCGGCATCAGAAGTCGTGCCCATGTTTATTTCGTAGGCGGTCGTTTCACGTCAGCCCCACTGGGCTGCCCCCTTAAATATTAAACTTTGCTGGATTGGATAAAGTCTCTGCTATTCTCTTACTTTTTTTTTTTCCTTTCTTTCTATCTTTCTGCTCACAAGTTTTATCTCTTTGTCTTTTTGTCTGCCAGCATCTTTCACTTCCTTGATTGACAGATATTCAATTCTTCTTCGTTGTTGCCTAAAAAAACTGCAGCCTGTGCTCTGTCTGTGGCATTTGCAGTTACAATTTTTTTTTCTTTTTAAATTGTTTTTCTACCTTTTTTTATTTTTACAACAGGAAACAGCGCAGGATCTGGTTTCTCAAATTAGCCAATCAGTGAGCAGCAGAAGCTGTGCGAGTTGCCCTCAACGATTTAGGATGTTGCTCTTTAGAAACCGCAGTGTCTTCTTACACTTTTTTTTTCTTGCATCATCATCACATTGCGGCAGTGCAAAATAGTCAGGATGTACATCACCATTATGTTTTCTTAGCTCACATGCAATTACACCTCATGCGTTTCACAAACCCATCAGAAACGGTGCACAGGAGACTAACAGGACGTCAGTACAATAGTGAAATAGGCCCTACTAGGCAGAGGCCACTGATCTTCCATCTTTCTTCTTAAAATCATTTCTCAACTCAGACCCTCCACCTGCGTCCTTGACCCAATACCATCAAGTTTTTTTTCAAAGAAGTATCTGGTTTGCTAACTAATAGTATTCTTGACATAGTAAACTCGTCATTAGATACGGGGGTCTTCCCAGACTGTCTTAAGACTGCTGTAGTTAAACCCCTGCTCAAGAAAAATAATCTTGACTCCTCTGCTTTTGAAAATTGTAGACCCGTTTCTAACCTGCCTTTCTTAAAATTCGTAAAATCCTAGAGAAGGCAGTCATTATGCAGCTAAATGACCACCTCAATAAACCTGCCATTCTTGATAAGTTTCAGTCGGGTTTCAGAAGAGGCTTTGGAAAGCATCTTGTATCACCCCAGTCCCAAAGGTATCACGTCCTAGTGAGCTGAATGACTTCCGTCCTGTTGCTCTGACGTCACGGGTGATGAAGACCATGGAGCGGCTGCTGCTTCACCAGCTGAGGCCACAGGTCCACCACGCTCTCGACCCTCTGCAGTTTGCATGCCGTCATCTATATGCTACACCGATCCCTCTCCCACTTGGACAGAGGCAGTGGTACTGTAAGAATTATGTTTCTGGACTTCTCTAGCGCCTTCAACACCATCCAACCTCTGCTCTTTAGGGACAAGCTGACAGAGATGGGAGTAGATTCACACCTGGTGCCATGGATCGTAGACTATCTTACAGCCAGACCTCAGTATGTGTGTCTCGGAAACTGCAGGTCTGACATTGTGGTCAGCAACACAGGAGCGCCGCAGGGGACTGGACTTTCTCCGGTCCTGTTCAGCCAACATACATCGGACTTCTAATACAACTCAGAGTCCTGCCACGTGCAAAAGTTTGCTGACGACACTGCTATGGTGGGCTGCATCAGGAGTGGGCAGGAGGAGGAGTACAGGAAGCTAATCAAGGACTTTGTTAAATGATGCGACTCAAACCATTTACACCTGAACACCAGCAAAACCAAGGAGCTGGTGGTGGATTTTAGGAGGCCCAGGCCCCTCATGGACCCCGTGATCATCAGAGGTGACTGTGCAGAGGGTGCAGACCTATAAATACCTGGGAGTGCAGCTGGATGATAAATTGGACTGGACTGCCAATACTGATGCTCTGTGTAAGAAAGGTCATTTCTAACTTCATTAGAAGGCTGGCGTCCTACAACATCTGCAATAAGATGCTGCAGATGTTCTACCAGACGGTTGTGATGAGCGCCCTCTATATGCTGCTGAGCTGGCGAGGCAGCATAAAGAAGAGGGACGCCTCACGGCTGGACAAACTGGTGAGGAAGGCAGGCTCTATTGTAGGCACGGAGCTGGACAGTTTGACATCCATGGCAGAGTGACGGGCACTGAGCAGGCTCCTGTCAATCATGGAGAATCCACTGCATCGACTGAACAGGATCATCTCCAGACAGAGGAGCAGCTTCAGAGACAGACTGCTGTCACCGTCCTGCTCCACTGACAGATTGAGGAGACCCCACACTATGCGACTCTTCAGTTCCACCCGGAGGGGTAAACGTTAACATTATACAAAGTTATTGTCTGTTATACCTGCATTGTTATCACTCTTTAATTTAATATTGTTTTTTATCAGTATGCTGCTGCTGGAGTATGGGAATCTCCCCTTGGGATTAATAAAGTATCTATCTATCTATCTATCTATCTATCTATCTATCTATCTATCTATCTATCTATCTATCTATCTATCTATCTATCTATCTATCTATCTATCCATCTAGAACAAATCACAGTACAGAAACTGCACTTGTTAAAGTAGTAAATGACTTGTGTGTTAATGCAGATGGAGGTCATTTATCTGTTCTCATCCTCTTAGATCTGAGTGCCGCATTTGATACCATTGATCGCAATATTCTTAGAAATCACCTTAGTCAATGGGTGGGCCTCTCTGGCATGGTCTTAAATTGGTTTGAGTCCTACCTGGCAGGTTGAAAGTTCTTTGTTAGTTGTAGTAATTATACATCAGATATACATGATATTCTACAGTCATCTGAAAAAGTTTGGGAACCCCTCTCAGGCTGCATGATAATTGACTCTCCTTTCAACAATAAAGATAACAGTGCTATGTCTTTCATTTCCTAGGAACATCTGAGCACTGCGGTGTTTTCTGAACAAAAATTTTTAGTCAAGCAGTATTTAATTATATGAAATTAAATCAAATGTGCAAAAATGTGGGTCCCCTTGTCATTTTGCTGATTTGAATGCCTGTCACTGCTTAATGCTGATCACCAAGATACTTTTGAGTTTCACAAGTCCCCATAGAGAAAGGTACGATACAACAAAGATTCCTTTAGTTTTGCTTTGTGTTTTTATTGTAACCCACCTTATGTTTCTGTCCTTTATATAAGGTACATAAAGAAGAAGTTGAGTGTTAAGTCCCATTAGGTGCTTTTTAAAAGGCTCATAGTTTTGTTTCATAGTAGTTTGAATGGAATCTGACCACTTATTCTTAAAATTGCACAGAAGAAACTGTAGAGAAGTAAACATTTTTTAACATACTAAGAACCCCTCACAATTATTTTAACTGGAAACTGGTGTCATTTAAAGCAGGGGTTCTTAAACCTTTTAATCTAAGGACTGTGACCACAAGGGGGCATTGCAGCACCCCAGACACAACAACACAGGCACAAGTCCCAGTTGAAATGAAAGGTTTAGCCTTGCACAAAGGCTTAAAAAAATGGCATAAACCAAACACAACGCTATTCTTCTCTCTTTCTCTCCTTCCACTCCTACAGGTAAGCTTTGTCCTTTTCCACCCAACTCTGACTTGCCTGGATAAGGTTGAGTGGTCTGTTTTATCTTCCAGTGCTATGGCATAACCCAATTCTCCAGGTCAATCAGAAGTTTCAAAACGTGGGGATGATTAATCTCTGCAGCAACCCCTGGCAGCAGGCTGCCCTATGGAACAACACTTCCCAGTGTGCCTTGCGGGTGTCTGTACAGGTACTGTTGCCCAGGAAGGCTGCCACCTAGCGTGCTGAGAGAGCATGCACTCCTGCCAGATTGTCTCCTCATGTACTTCCATCACACTGGCCTCCCAGACAGAAACTGTTTCGTAACCATTGCCACACTGACATCTTCTGACTGAGGTAGGAAGATCTTTGCCCTGTTTCTTGTGCCATTGTAGGGCTGGCCTCTTGTTTAGTTAAGGAACCATGCCCCATCCGGTCCAGGACCTCCACCCACGTGTGGCATCTATCACAATACACAGATAAAAAAATCAGTAGCATACGGTGACCCAAGAAGATTATTATTACCATGATGTCGTACTGCCAGTAGATTGAGGTTCATCAAACCACTTTAAAATAGTGCTATGAGAAGCTTTGTAAACTTAGTGCAAAACTTATTTGCACTTCTGTTAAGAGATTTATGCTATAACAGTGAACACACAACGAGGCACCAACTAGTGTTTCATGGAAATTGCATTCAGCATACCACCCTGCCAACAAGAACAGGCTTCAGCATGGGCTACCGTGGGCAAGATGTATAATAACCGTTTGCCGTTAAACTGACAGATGCAGCCCTCTTTAACTCCTTTACCGTTATCCCTGTGATAAGTCGTCCACCACTAGCCACACGCAGACGGTCATCCCGGAGTTTGTGCGTATCCAGTATTCTACGGGTAGTGACAGAAGGGGGGGCTGCTGGGCAATTTGCTGCAGTGTGACAGGCTGAATACGGGCTGTCAGAACAAGGAGTGTTACAATATCACGACCCATAGTTCAAGAAACACTGCTTTAAAGATTAAGTCCAAGTTACAGATCCCAGTCCATGTTATTATTGTCATTTGCATTATAATTAAGTAAATATTATGGTTTGTATGGAGTCCTCATGGTCCACTTTTTGAATCTTTATGTTTTTCATATTCATATACAAGGTGGCACGGTGGCGCAGTGGGTATCATTGCTGCCTCGCAGTTAGGAGACTTGGGTTTTCTTCCCGGGTCCTCCCAGCGTGGAGTTTGCATGTTCTCCCCATGTCTGCGTGGGTTTCCTCCCACAATCCAAAGCCATGCAAGTTAGGTGCATTGGCGATCCTAAATTGTCCCTGGTATGTGTGCCCTGCGGTGGGCTGGCACCCTGCCCAGGGATTTGTTCCCTGCCTTGTGCCATGTGTTGGCTGGGATTGGCTCCAGCAGACTCCGTGTTAGGATATAGCGGGTTGGAGAATGAATGACTGACTGACTGACATCATCGCCCCATCCCTATACGCACATTAACTTGTGTCTGACCTTTTCAACAGCAAGTGGAACAGACTCACAAAACTATTAAGATTGAAAACAAATTATTTTAGGGCTTTTTTGGTTTTGACTTTAAAACACATTTCTGACAACAAATTTAGACTTATGGTTTGGCTATTAGAAATGTCGTTCTCAAGTTCACAAACCTTTGCTGTCCTTCTGACCCCTCTTTTGTACTTCCCCATAATCAAGTGTCATTTAATTGTCATGGAAGTGATAATAATTAATCAGATTGCTTGGTCTCCTATATTTCTTAAATATTCACTCCAGGAGGGCAGGGGATTTGACTTGTGCTGATGACCCAAGGAGAAGAGATGTCCAGATTGAAGCTATCTGGGTCATTTCTCTGTCAGGCTGCAGGTTCACATGACTAAGCTTCATAACATCTGCACTCCAGCTAAAATATTTTGATTTTTAGTTTGTGCCCACTTCCTGTCAGACAAGCTGTTTCCTTTCAGTCTTGGTAAGCATTGGCTACTTTAAAGTAAACCACTTCCTCCAGTGGGTAATGGATCTTATTAAATTAAAAGAACTGCGAGCAGGTGTCCTATTTGCCAGAGGTGTGCTCAGTTTTAGTCATCAGCTGTCACTTATTAAAACGGTCACTTCTCTGATCAGTAGCATTTTGTGCAAACTGTTGCTGTTAAAGTTCACAAGCATGACATATTAAAGCAGACAAATGTTCAAGACATCTTTCCATAGGTCTGTACACCACAATCCAGTTTTACGTGGCCAGTTGAACACGTCTCACTATTCCAGTTTTCACTTTGGAAACCAGTTGTGTGTGTTTATGTTTTCCTACAGACGTTTTTTAAATTTGTTTGCTATTTAAACTTGCGTGTTTTTGATAACCAGCACGTAAGACGTCAGTTTCGTGTTCACTTTTCTATTACCACACCCAATTGAGTCTAGCTGGAGACCTTCAGAGCTCCGTTCCATTGAGGAGCCAATCAACTTAAACATATACTATGTTGTTTAGCAGCCTTTGCATTATACATCAGCGATGGTACATGATACGCCCGATCATTTGTGTCTTTCATAAGCCATTTTGAAGGCATACCTTGCACCTTGTTCTCATAAAACATACTTACACTTTGGTTAAAATTAAGGATTTTGGGAGGGTCTTCTTACTCAGGAGAAATGAGTGACTGTCAAGTAGTCACATCTTCCAATGGCCGTGTCATGTAGTACGAGTGTATCTTGGATAGCAACACTATCATGTAATGCTGTGAGGTGTAGCCACATGTTTCTCAGATTTTCTGGTGTGTAAATCATGTCACTTAAATATACAATTTGATTGTCTGTTCAACAGAGCTCCTGAATCACAGAGCTGCAGACCTCTCAACTCTTCTCATTGTACCTGCTTTATTCTGTTCAGGCCTTTAATGACCTGTTCGGCACGGCCATCAGCAGTGTGTCTGTCTGCGGAGAGAGTGTCGACCTCATCAAGAGGTTTACTTACCTTGGTGGTGACGTTCATGGCTCTGGTGACTCTTCCTATGAAGTCAGTTAATGGATTGGGTGAGCATGGGGGGTCATGAGGTCAGTGGAAAGGGGTGTGTGGTGCTCCTGATATCAAGGCAAAAGGACGAAGGTCCAAGTCGTTAGAGTCCTGGTGCTTCCTTGTCTTGCTATATGATTGTTAGACATGGACGCTATCCAGTGACCTGAGACGAAGACTGGACTCCTTCACTACTGTGTCTCTCCAGAAAATCCTTGGGTTCCGCTGGTTTTGCTCATGGAGTCCCGAATGAGGCACACATTACCTGCATTGTGAGGGAGTGTCAGTTACGGCACTACGGCCATGTGGCGCATTTCCCTGAGGGTGATCTTGTAAGATCTTCAGTGTTGGGGACCCAAATGGCTGGACCAGGCCAAGGGGTCACCCACATAACACCTGGCTGTGGCAGATAGAGGGTCACTTCCAGAGGGTGGGACTGGACTGTACGTCTGTCTGGGGGGTTGCAAACCAGGATACCAAGTTGTTTCATCATGTAGTGGGTGCGTCAACACTCTGTACCAGTGCATGCTCCCCAACTTGACTTTTACTTGAAGTTGAGGATAAAGCATAACCCTCAAGGCAATGGAACTAAATGGATGAGGAACCATTCCATAGCAGAGCACATTCAGAACACCTGTTCTCAGTCTGTTCACCTATCTATTCAATATCAGGCCATCATAGCTTTGTTCATTGCCGTGAGGAACATTGCCTGTCCTAGCACCATTGTACAAGATGGGCCCCAACTCTAAACAGGACACCAGTCTATCACATGGCACTGTTATGCATTCACCTGCATGCACTTTTTAAAAAAAAACAAGAAGAGGCCATTCACCCCAATAAGACTGTCAATCCTATTAACCTTGACGGTCCCTAAAGTCCTGCTGTCTATCACTCTACTTGGTAATTCATTGTATGTGTCTGTGGTTCTCTGTGAGAACAATGTTTTTTGCACAATCAAGTTTCCACCTGTGTCCCCATGCTCTTAGTGGTTTTAAAGTAACAGCTGGAACGCAATATGTATATTCCTTTACATAAGCTGATGTAATTTTATCATGTCTCCTCTTAAATTTTTCCCAATAACTCATATCTCTCAGTCCTAACTCAGCCCTGTTGCTTTTTCGGTGGGCTTTCTCTAGTGTGGCTGTGTATGTAACATGGGAGCCAAAGCTGCACACATTATTCCAGATGAAACCTCACTAGTTTGTTATCCATTCGGTTAAGCCAATGCTTCCTAAACTCGGCCCTGTGGACCGCCTGTGGCTGCAGGTTTTTGTTCCAACCAGCTTCTGTATTTAATTGGACTCCTGGAATAATTAAGTGATGCGTTATTTCTCAAGTTCTGTGTTTTGGGAACAATATAGACATTAGAAAACTAAGTTTGGTAAAAAAAATTAAATAAAATGTACCAAGCAGTTATATGGTGTGACATATTGGGGGCGCTATCGTTCCCTTGAACCCTTGTCCAAGATGCCAGACACCAGATAAAAGTCCAAATAATTGACTTTTTATTATTAAACAGTGCACAAAGCACCCTCCTCTCCGCAATACTCATTAAACAAGCCATTAATCACAATAATAAACTCTCCACCACTCCCAGACGCGTTGCCACCCTTCCACCCAGCTCAGCTCAACGCTCTGGTGTTTTCACAGTCCTTTTATATTCCCTGACACCGGAAGTGTTTCTAATCCTTCAGTCCATGATTCCTTGTCACTTCCGGGTCAGATAAAAAGTCCTTTTCTTCACCCGGGAAGCACATCATTCCCTCTGTCGCCTTGACTAAGATGTACTTCCGGGTTATAGGTGAAACCCCAGTCTCTGTGCCTTCCTGCAGCGTCCCCTGGAGGTCCCCGTGGTATCCAGCAGGGCTGTGATGAAAAACTCCATTGTCTATGATGCCCTGCTGGAACTCTGGGCAGTTCTATGTTGCTTGCAGGGCTCCACCTGGCGGCCTGGGAGTATTGGCCGAGATGAAAGGCAGGCCATATCCCCACAATGGGAATAATGTATTTTTTTCTTTTTAACAATATTTTCATCTTGATTTTCATTCTACTCTTCTAGGTGTTCTAATTGTTTAATTGATCCATTATTTGCTAATTAGTGGGTCTGATGCTAAAGTAGTTGCAGCCTTTGATGATTCAGTGTTGTTTGCCAGCGTGTCTGCTCCGGTTGTTTTTAATTGCCATTAATAAGATACAACGAAGGGGAAAAACTGCACAGAGAAAGGGCAAAATAGAATGAAATCAACAAAAGAGAGTTAAGCATTTAAATCAATAGCAAAAGCTGAAATATTTCTAAATGTCTTATAAATGTAAAAATCACGCTGTTGTGCTTTTCTGAATGTAGAATAAGAGAACAATACCAGCTAATTAAATGAGATGAGTGTTATCAGGTGTTGTCACTGATTAGGAATCTGGTTGGAACAAAAACCCGCAGCCACAGTGGGGGCACAGGACCGAGTTTGAGAATCCCAGGGTTAAGCATTACCTCCTTTGACTTGCACTCCACACTTTGGGGATGCTATATAACCTAATATCTTATTAGCCATTGTGACCACTAGGGGGTGTCTCAAAGCCCCAAACCCTTCACACAACTACAATACACAGTCCTGGGTTCAAATAAACTATTTTCATTGTGGCCAATACCTTAAACAGGCCTCTTCCTCAACACAATAACTATTCCTTTTCTTTTTTCTTCTTCCAAATCTTCCAGGTGAGCTTTGTCCGACACATCTCCCAACTCTGACTCACCTGGACTCACCTAGATATATGTGCGTGTGTATATATATATATATACATATATACATATACATATACATATATGTGTGTGTGTGTGTGTATATGTATGTATGAATATATGTAGAGATGTATATATGTATGTGTATATATATACTGTATGTGTATATGTATATATGTAGATATGTATGTATATGTGGATGTATACGTGTGTGTGCGTATATATATATGTACTGTATGTGTATATATATATATACACGTGTGTATATGTGTATATATATGTTTATAAGTGTGTGTGTGTGTGTGTGTATATATATATATGACAGCAACACTCATAACAGTGACAAAACAATTACATTGACAATCATGTTACATTATTTTTAAAATGTTTCCTTTTCATTACTTCTTTAACACACTACTTCTCCGCTGCAAACCGCGGGTATTTTGCTAGTACAATACACAATCCCGCTCTGAACATTTAAAGCTCTCCACACCTCACTGATCTCCTCCAGACTGGCACTCCTCTCGCTCACTCAGATCCTCATCTGCAGCTCGACTTTCTGTACCGCACGTCAGACTCGGTGCTATGGGAGCTCGAGCGTCTCTCCTGGTGCTCCTCAACTCTTGGATTCTCTTCCCTCTCATATCCGTCAGCTCGATTCAATAACACATTTTAAAATTTATCTTTTCAAACTGGCATACCAATTGTGAATTTTGCACTGTTACTGCCCGTTATTTTTATCTTTATCTTTGTTTGTTTGCTATTTATTGCTTTTTGATTTATCATTCTCTTGTTTTAATTTTACTGATGTTGTTTAGTTTTATTGTAAGGTGACCTTGAATGCTAAGATTATGAAATGGGATTTTCTAATGGCCAAATATAACCAAAATATATTCAGCCTTACCTATGAAATGTAATCCCTCCGGGATCTGGTTTGGAGCGTACAGCGGTTTGTACAATCCCAAGCAGCACATCATTCATTACTTCACTCCACAGCAGTGCCACTCGCAATATGGCGGTGACGTTGACATACGATTAGCTGGTCATGTGGCGTCTAGTAATTCTATGTCTATGCCTCTAGTGGCCATAATTCTATATTGTATTCGGTGCCCTTGCACCGACCAGTTAAGCTGTTCTATGTCATCCCTTCACAGGCATGCGATGACGTGAACGCATCTATGAAAAGTGACGTCTCCTGCCCCACACAATTAGTAAAAAGTTGGAGCAGCCGGCGGGTAAGCACTTTTCATTTATTTTTCTACTTCCCTGAGCTACAGCCCAGGCAACTGCAAATACGGGTTCCCATTTCTAAACCGCGGTAAACAAATACTAAGGCGCTTCACACTTTCTCACTTTTCTGGTGTCATGAGGTCACGGGAGGCAGTCTACACGAGACCCGCCGCGACACTCCCCAAAAGGTGCCCATATTGTCAGCAAAGACGTCTCTCTGCATTTTCTAAAAGAAAAGAAATATACTGATAACCCAATTGTGCTTCACTCACTCAGAAATATGGAACTAATGTAGAAATCATTTTAAGATGGAGAAGCTTTTATCTGTGGCACCTCTGAATGAGAATCACCTTTTCCACCCTCACAAACATATGCAGTTTTTAATATCTGGAAAAAATTTGGGATTAAATTGCTTAGAGGTCTTTATATAGACAACATCTGTGCATCATATGAACAATTACATTCCAAATTTAACTTTTCAGCTACACATTTCTTTCACTATCTTCAAATTAGGAACTTTATTAAACAGAACCTGCCCGATTTTCCTCATCTTGCACCCTCGTCCATGCTGGAAACAATATTGCTCAATTTCAAGGACTTAGACACCATCTCTGCAATATATAAAATTATTTTACAGTCCCTTCCTTTCAAAGATCCAAGAGGACACTGGGAAAAAGATCTCTTAATCAATATATCAGAAATGGAGTGGAAAGTAGCAATACAGAGAATTCACTCGAGCTCCATATGCGCAAAACATACAATTATTCAACTCAACATTATATATCGAGCACATCTGTCTCGTCTAAAACTCTCCAAAATGTTCCCAGGTCAAGATCCAACCTCCAAACGCTGCAATCAAGTTCCAGCCTCACTGGGTCACATGTTTTGGTCCTGCACCAAAGTAACATCATTCTGGACCAAACTTTTCAATTACCTTTCAGACAGCCTTGGTCTCATAATCCCTCCTAACCCATTAACAGTTGTGTTTGGGGTTCTTCCAGATTGGCTTAAAGTGGAGAAAGAGAAACAAACTGTGATTGCATTCACTACACTCTTGCTAAACTGGAAGAATTCAAACTCTCCTCTTTTAAGTCAGTGGGAAACCGATGTTTTATACTATTTGAAATTGGAAAAAATGAAATACCCAGTTAGAGGATCTGTACAGATTTTCTTCAGAACATGGCAGGATCTAATCAGTAATATTTTAGAATAAGCTCTTAAAGCACAGAGGAAGCAATTATTTCTGCATTTCTTTTTCTTCTCCGTTCATCTCTATTGGTTTATCAAACTTATCAATTTAGGTATGTGTACAAGCCTTAAGCTTTACTCCATTGGCCTTGCTCTCTTTCTCTCAGGGGTGGGGGTCGACTTGTTCTCAATCCTACTTTTTGTAAAAATTGATTGATTTGTATGGGATGGTTACAATAAAATTAATAAAAAGAAATTTAAAAAAAAGAAAAGAAAAAGGCAACTTTCCTTTCTTTATACTTTTTGTCCTTTTTTCCCCAAACAAATGCCTCTCTCTTAACACTGCAGAGGACACTAAACTAATTTTATTTAATTGCTGGTAATGGCAGTAAGGCACATTACCACAGGGGCATCACTTTTTATTGTTAAAAAAAGAATTCATTGAAGCCTGATCTGTGAAGAGAACACAACTTGACTCTTTTTAAGGGTGAATTTCCTGTTTGATGACACCTAGTGGAGAAAAGCATTCACGATGAAGCCAGGAAACATAAAGAAATGGAATCCTCTACAAACTACAACTAATCACAACAAAACACATTTACAAATTGTAGAAAGAGGAACAATTTATCAACAACAACCCAGTCTGAAATTGCACCGGGAAAAAAAAAGATTCCATATCAGATTAAAAACTACTGCTGCCAACACAGACCAATGAGAGAGGCCAGACAGACACAGCGAGCCCCAGCAGAGAAAAGGGAAAATTAGGCATTAACATTAGTGGCATGACGTGGCTCTCTTGCCAGCCAGCTCTGAACCAAGTGCACCGCAGTTTGTTAGTTTTCTTTATTTTTTGCTTTTATTGAAATCACACAACATTCCACTGCGGTGGGTTGGCACCCTGCCCAGGATTGGTTCCTGCCTTGTGCCCTATGTTGGCTGGGATTGGCTCCAGCAGACCCCCGTGACCCTGTGTTCGGATTCAGCGGGTTAGAAAATGGATGGATGGATGGACACAACATTCCATACAAATAAATCAATTTTTAACAAAAATGAGATTGAAAACAAATCAACCCCCACCCCTGAGAAAGAGAGCTAAGCCAGCAGAGTAAATCTTAAAGCTAGTAAAAATAAATAAATAGATGAACTAATAAGTGAATAAAGATAAATGGAGAAGAAAAAGAAAAGGGGAGAGAATCTGTTTCCTCTGTGCTTTAAAAGCTTATTCTAAAATGTTATTGATCAGATCTTGCCAGAGTTTGAAAAAGTTCTGCCCAGATCCTCTAACTGAGAATTTGATTTTTTCCAACTTCAAACAGTATATAACATCAGTTACCCACTGACTTAAAAGAGGAGAGTTGGGGTTCTTCCAGTTTAGCAAAATAAGTCTGCATGCCAATAGTGTAGTGAAGGCAATCGGTTTGTTTGTCCTTCTCCACTTTAAGGCCATGTGGGAGCCCACCAAACACAGCTGTTAGTGGATTAGGAGGGATTGGGACTCCAAGGCTGTCTGAAAGGCACTTAAAAATTTTTGTCCAGAATGATGTTAATTTGGTGCAGGCCCAGAACATGTGGCCCAGTGAGGCAGGAGCTTGATTGTAGCGTTCGCAGGTTGGCTCTCGCCCTGGAAACATTTGGGACAGTTTTAAGCGAGTCAGATGTGCTCGATAGATAATTTTGAGTTGAATAATTGCATGCTTTGAGCATATGGAGCTCGAGTGAATTCTCTGCATTGCTACTTTCCACTCCTTTTCTGATATATTGATTAAGAGATCTTTTTCCCAGTGTCCTCTTGGATCTTTGAAAGGGAGGGACTGTAAAATGGTTTTATATATTGCAGAAATGCTGTCTGAGTCCTCAAGACTGATCAATATTTTTTCCGGAATAGAGGTAGGTGGGAGGTGAGGAAAATTGCGCAGGTTCTATTTAACAAAGCTTCTAATTTGTAGATAGTGAAAGAAATGTGTTGCTGGAAAGTTAAATATGGAGTGTAATTGTTCGTTAAGGATGCAAAGACATTGTCTATGTACAGATCTCTAAGTGATTTAATCACAAAAGTTTTCCAGATATTAAAAAACTGCATGTTTGAGAGGGTTGAAAAAAGGTGGTTCTCATTCAGAGGTGCCACAGATAAAAGATTCTCCATCTTAAAATACTTTCTACATTGGTTCCATATTCTGAGTGAGTGAAGCACAATTGGGTTGTTAGTATGTTGGTGGTAACTTGCATTTATTGGGGTACAAAGCAAATAATGTAAAGAAGTACTACAGGATTTTATTTCTATTGCACACTAAACATTCAAGATGACGCCAGGAAACACAAAGAAATGGAATCCTCTAAAAACTACTTAGTCAGTTTTTTGAAGATGTTGTAGTTGCATTTTATGCAGTATGGCTTAGTGGCGGAGTGGTGGCTCTGAGGATAGGGATCTGCTTGCCAGTTCGAATCCCGTAAAATGCCAAAAAAATGCCTTGAGCAAGGCCTTTAACCTGCAATTGCTCTGTCTTGGGTATGACGTTAATCTGCATGTAGGCCCTCCAACCTGCAGAGAGAAACTTGGGGGTTGGTGGCAGAATTGGCACTCCAGCCACCATAAAAAACCTCACCCTGTTCCACTCCATCTGAACTAGTGTGGTGTCACCAGTTGCATGGCTGCATTCGGGTCCTGAGTTGGTTTGTCGTGTCGTGGGTGCGGCAATGCACTGAACAAGTCATCCTCTGCACAAGTCATTTAACACTGTTTTGCTCCAAATGTAAAAAGTGAATCCAGAAGATGAACTAAGCATCTGCCATTAAACTGGTGTCAGGTATAAATAACATAGTTGATTATTTCCTTTTTTAGTGTTTTTAGCATAAGTTGTTTACAGTTTAATGTAATTGTTTACTACTCATCAAAACCATTAATATATTCATTTTACTCACATTCTTTTCCAACTCTGACAGGGTGGAGGTAGCTTGAGCATATTCTAATACCCTTGGGTCTAAAGAAGGAATCAAACTTCGATGGAACAATCAGACATTCAAAATTACACTAAGCATATTTAGAACAACCAATCAATGTACAATGCACATGTAATGAGGGCAGAAGCAGGAATATCCAGAGGAAAACTTGTATGTAATATTCTAGCAGAAAAAGTCCAGACTAGAGATGTGAGGCAAAAATGTTAACCATCGCACTATAACAAAAAAAAAGCCACATTTACAGTTCCTCAAATGTAATTGATTTGTTGTTACTGAGGAAGTTACAATCTATAAATACAGACAAAGCTAAATAAATGTTTGAAAATAACTTACAAGACGATTCCGTGGGATGCTATTGACAAACTCTCCTCTAGGTGGCAGCAGATTTTCACTTATCACAGAAGCTTTTATTACACAGCAAGTCTTTTATTTTATCCACTAGGCTGACACGCCTTTTAAGGCGACCGACTTTTAAGTTGACCACTTCTTAAGGCAATTTAATATGTAGATCAATTTGATAATGTATACAAACTCATTAATTTGGTTATATTACATTTGAGCGGTATTACTTTAATAATAATTTAGTTTCTGTTATTTTTGTGATGAAATTGAAACTTTTTTTCTAATATTGAGGTCGCCCTTTTGAACCCCCCTGAGATTTTCTACGTGGTGAGGCATTTGTACTCCATCACCATTAATTATTTCCAGAGACATAATTTTTTCTATTTTTCCAGCGCATCGCGCACAAAAGCAAGGGAACGATGGGAGCACCAGAACTCTGCTCACTTCATGTCGCTTCGTACCGCAAGCTGCAAGTAGTAAGTCTGTGATAAGCGGAATACCGCTACGCTCTCCACTCACGGGACGGAAGGACAATCCCGACCGCTTTTATATAGTAAGAAAGAAGAAGAAGATATCGCACAGTCTGGAGTAGAAAATCATCTTTTACCTGGAAAAACGAAACTACAAATCCCATCGTGCATTGCAAAATGGACGGGGCGTGTGTGAAACTCCGCGCCTGCGTAGCACTCACGGGACGGAAGGCTAATCCCGACCGCTTTTATATAGTAAGATTGCAGAGTTTTCTTTAAATTCTTACTGCTTCTAAATTTCAAGATGAATTTGGACTAAATTATGTTAAACACTATTAAATCTTCTGCAGTGCTCCTTCACATGCTCCAAATTAAAAAGCCTAAGTACAATTTATCTTGTTTATGCTTTGCCACGACTTCACATTTCACATTTGAATACGTGCTCAGTCAAAACACTTCTTTTGGTTAAACTGTAAAGGCTCAGCTCTTTTAATCTTTCCTCCTAATTCAACCTCTGTAGCCCTGGACTCAGCCTAGTCGCTCATCTCTGGACCTTTTCTAGTGCTGTTATGTCCTTTTTGTAGCCTGGAGACCAAAACTGCACCCAGGACTCCAGATGAGGCCTCACCAGTGTGTTATACAGGTTGAGCAGAACCTCCTGTGACTTGTGCTCCACAGATCAAGGCGCTATATAACCTGACATTCTGTTAGCCTTCTTCATGACTTCTGAACACTGTTTGGAAGTTGATAGCTTAGAGTCCACTATGACTCCTAAATCCTTCTCATAAGGTGGACTCTCGATTTTCCGACCGCCCATTGTGTATTCAGACCTCACATTTTCACTTCCTATGTGTAATTCTTTACATTTACTGACATTAAATTTCATCATCAACAAATCTGCCCAAGCCTGTCTGCTATCCAAGTCCTTCTGTGATGATATAACGGATTCCAAAATATCTGCTAATCCACGCATCTTGGTATCATCTGCAAACTTAACCAGCTTGTTACTTATATTCTTATCTAAATCATTTATATACAGGTATATTAAAAATAGCAGCGGCCCCCGCACTGCCCCCTGCTGGTCACCACTCTTAACATCGGCCAGTTCTGATGAGGTTCCTCACACCGTCACCCTCTGCTTCCTGTGTCTGAGCCAACTCTGTACCCATCTAAAAACATCACCCTGAACTGCCACTTCTTTTAATTTGATGCCCAACCTCTCATGTGGCACCTTATCAAATTCTTTCTGAAAGTCCAGATAAATAATATCATAAGCTCCACTTTGATCGTATGCTTTTGTTGCAACCTCATAGAATTCCAGCATATTAGTAAAACACGACCTCCCTCTTCTGAACCCATGCTGACTGTCCAGTTAAACTCCTGTCCTTTCCATGTGTTGCTCAATCTTATCCTTACGATGTATCCATACAATGCTAGGAGCAGCAAGAAGACTTGAAAAGCTTCAAGTAAAGAAGCACCGGCATTACTGTTTGTGTTATTGGGATGAAGAAGTGAAGTGAACCCTTCAGTTAAAAAATAAAAGGCTTTCCGTACGCTCTCATTTCCAAAGACGGCCACAATGTGTTCCAGTCAAATAACTATGGGGGGAAAAAAAATGAAAGCGTGCTTGACTTTTAATTCTCTTTTTGTTTGCATTTAGTGGGAATCCTCACACTTCTCCCTCGCAAAATAAATGCATTCAATTGAACGTTTTTTTTTCATTGAAATGAGTTACTCAATCCTATACGTCAGAGGTCCTCAATCACAGTCCTGGAGGGCTGCAGTGGCTGCAGGTTTTTATTCCCAAGAATAAAAAAAAGATAAGAGTGCCCCTGTGTACAAATTCTACGCACATTTACGGTGAGCATTTATTCTGACTGAAGCGCAAACTTTGTTTTTAACACTTTTGACTCATCCCAGGCTGCATAGTTTATATAAAAATGTACCTGAGGCAGATTTACAGTAGATAAGCTCTCTTAAATGTGGTAATTACTATCTTTTAATTTGCACATGCTGATTTTTATCTCATTAAATAGGCTTTTTTTTCATATTAGTGGCAAAAACTAGTTATTTATAGGCTGGGGGTCTGTTCTTTAAAGGCTTCCTGTAAATATCATCAGCACAACTCTGATCTGATGTGAGCAGAAATGGGGATGAGTGGGGGACAAGGGAATAATCTCATTTTGGCCCTCTGCTCTTCACGGCAATGGGAAGGAAACATTTTATATTAAAATAATTGCTTACCCACCGTTCAGTACTAGAGTGTGTATTGCTAATCATTACATACGGCACCTTGTATGGCTCACAGTCACGATGGTTCAAAGGCGATCAGCTATACGGGTGTGGATGGTCACCAAGAGTAGAATATCTTTATTTTGGCACCTGCATGGAGTCACTCAGTTCATGGAAGGAGATGACCGGTGTGAGAGATGGCTGGCGGTTTATCCCGGCCAGCACCCCCAGGCCACTAGATGGAGTACTCCCTGCAACATGGAGGTGCCCTGAATTCCCGCAGGTCATCATGGACAACGGAGTTCGGCTTCGCAGCCCTGCTGGATACCGTGGGGGCCGCCAGGGGACACTGCAGGGAGACACGAAGATTGTTTCTATTATAGCCTGGAAATACTTACCGGTCACGGGGATGGAAGAACTAAAACACTTCCGAGGCTGAAGAAAAATAAGTTTTCATCTGACCCGGAAGTGCTACGGAATCACATGGACAGAGGGACAGAAGCACTTCCGGGTTGAGGACTATAAAAAGGACGATGGGAAACCCAGCAGGCGGAGTCGGAGTTGGGAGGGAGTGTGACGGAGCTGCTGGGTGGAGAGGAGGATTGATTTATTGTTGATTATAGATTTATTATTGTATATTGTGGAGGTGGAGGTGCTTTGTGCACATTATTTAAGAAATTAAAATTATTTCTGGGACTTTTTACCTGGTGTCTGGACGTATTGTCTGAGGGTTTGGAGGAGCGACAGCGACCCCTACTGTCACACCGGCTAACAGCCACACTTCTTCAATACACTTTATCAATTACAGATGGGCGTGATCTGCTTAATTTCTCTTGTCCATGTGAGTCACTGAGGAACAGACCCCTTGGAGTCGGGATTCTGCTCCAGTAGATTGGTATTGACGATTAGAATATCATTATTACATAAGCTGCTTGTACGGAGAATTTAAACTTATTGATCAATGTATTCTCGATCAAGTTAAAGCAAGACGTGTTGTGTTCGTTAGCTTTAGGTTTTATAGGTGTTCATTATTAAAGGCTTGCTTGCCTGCTTGCTCGGACTCTCGCGTGACGTAATGACCAGTCAAGAACACGTGTGTAATAGAAGAAAACTTAAAGCCATTGTGCTAGAAATGCAGCTGCTAAGACTTTAACCTTGAGAGATGGTTGTACGCTAATTAATCATTTGAGGGGCCCGTATATCTTATGTGTGGGTCCTCCTAGTCTCGACTCTCATGGTGAGAATTAATCACTAAATAAGTTTTGGGTATGAAGTATTAATGGTCAGGTGACAACATTAAGTAATGCTGGGAAGAACTAGAAGGAGGAGAATATTTTGCAGAGACGATAAGAAATGTAATATAAACGGATGCACTTCCTGGTTTAACTGCTTACACCATGGTCAAGTCTCTTTGTTACGTTGCTGTGTAATAAAGATGGCGGTATATGATTTAAACTTCCTCCTCCTGCCTGCCTTTGCTTATTGGTCTTTTTGTGAGTTTTGAGGACAGTCCAGCTAAGCGATTTTCTAAATCGTCCAATTTTCTTCAAGTTTGGAAAGTTCATTAGGAGGTTCTGATCAATATTTCAACTACTGGAGTGGAGAAGGGGTGGCTACTGAACTCTAAACAGGCCTGGATCTTGGTTTTTATCCGTATTTAATGACCTATTGGGCTCAGCCATTAGCAGTGTGTCTGTCTGCGGAGAGAGTGCCGACCTCGTCGAGGGGTTTACTTACCTTGGCAGTGACAGTCATTTCTCTGGTGACTCTTCCTGTGAAGTCAGTAGACGGATTGGGAGAGCACCGGGGGTCATGAGGTCACCATAAAGGGGTGTGTGGTGCTCCTGATATCTCAGCAAAAGGACGAAGGTCCAAGTCTTTAGAGTCCTGGTGCCCCCTGTCTTGCTATATGGTTGCGAGACATGGACGCTATCCTGTGACTTGAGATGAAGACTGGACTCCTTTAGTACTGTGTCTCTCTGGAAAATCCTTGGGCACCATTGGTTTGACTTTGTGTTGCTCATGGAGTCCCGAATGAGGCACATGACCTGCATTGTGAGGAAGCGTCAGTTACGGCCATGTAGCCATGAGGGTGATCCGGCTCGTAAGATCCTCATTGCTGGGGACCCGAGTGGCTGGACCAGGCCAAGGGGTCACCCACGTAACACCTGGCTGTGGCAGATAGAGGGTCATTTCCGGAGGGTGGGACTGGACTGTACGTCTGCCTGGGGGGCTGCAAACCAGGATCCCAAGTTGTTTTTCGTCGTGTAGTGGGTGCGGTAACACGCTGTACCAGTGCCTGCTCCCCAACTTGACTTGACTTGACCTCTAAACAGCATTAATACATTTGTTTTAACATTAGAAACTCTTTCAGCCGACTCAGACAGGAATAACCGAACCTCATCTCAGCTGTTCATTGTGGTTTGACTAGAAGAGCTAAAGGAAGGCCATGCCAGTCATGACTTTGAGTCAACTTTGAAAGAGGTTACTAGTTTGAAATCAAAACTAGGTATGAACTTAAATGAGAATGGAGGACAAGGTCTTCTATTTTCCCTGTGACTACTGGCACATCTAAAGGTGCACCCATCCCAACCGAGGGAGGGAAGTGTTCAGGTGCCAAGTGACATCTCTGAGGGGGTGTTTGTGTATGAGCCCTTTGGTGTAGTGCCCCGTTTAGGGTTAGGGTTTCTACTTCAGGCCTAATGCTGCCAGACCCTACACCTGAATTGGCTAAAGTGGGTTTTAAGATATTTATAGTTGCTCTTTAACGCATCTTCATGTGCTGTTACTGCTATGAAAGATGCCATATAAAATCAGTTAGTCATTATCCAACCCGCTACATCCTAACTACAGGGTCACAGGGGTCTGCTGGAGCCAATTCCAGCCAACACAAGGCACAAGGCAGGAACAAATCCTGGGCGGGGCACCAGCCCACTGCATGGCACACACACACACCCACACATCAAGCACACACACTAGGGACAATTTAGGAGCGACAATCCACCTAACCTGCATGTCTTTGGACTGTGGGGGGAAACCCACGCAGACATGGGGAGAACATGCAAACTCCACACATGGAGGACCCGGGAAGTGAACCCGGGTCTCCTAACTGCGTGGCAGCAGCGCTACCCACTGCGGCACCATGCCACCTTACATAATTTATCCCCATCCATCCATTATCCAACCCGCTACATCCTAACTACAGAGTCACGGGGGTCTGCTGGAGCCAATCCCAGCCAACACAGGGCACAAGGCAGGAACAAATCCTGGGCAGGGCACCAGCCCACTGCATGGCACACACACACCCACACATCAAGCACACACACGGGACAATTTAGGAGCGACAATCCACCTAACCTGCATGTCTTTGGACTGTGGGGTTAGGGTTAGGGTTAGGGTTAGGGTTAGTGTCATCTCCAGACAGAGGAGTAGCTTCAGTGACAGACTTTTGTCACTGTCCTGTTCCACTGACAGACTAAAGAGATCGTTCCTCCCCCACACTATGCGACTCTTCAATTCCACCCGGGGGAGTAAATGCGAACATTAATTTTATTTTAATTCTTTTCATTTTTATTACTATTTAATTTAATATTGTTTCTTTGTATCAGTATACTGCTGCTGGATTATGTGAATTTCCCCTTGGGATTAATAAAGTATCTATCTATCTATCTATCTATCTATCTATCTATCTATCTATCTATCTAACTGCGAGGCAGCAACGCTACCCACTGTGCCACCGTGCCACCCGCCACATAAAATCTTTAAAAAAAATGCTTGATTAACCACACTGACCCCTTTATGTATAAAGTTTTTGCAGAAGTAGACATGGGACTCAGGAGTGTAGGTAGAAGCCAGCAATGAACCACAGAGACAGTAAATGTGTGCAGAAAAGTGCAGTGAAAAGAAAAGCGATAAAGATCTGCGGAAATGTACGGTAATCTGGGTTTCACCTTATCAGTCAATGCAAAAACAGCGAGACTATTGGAACAAATTTAATCTTCTCCACAAACAAAGACCTAGAAGGATATCTGACAGGTTTTCTTTTTTTTAAATTAATATTCTGACAAAAATGACCAAGGAGAACTTTTATGTTATGCGCTCCGTACCTAATGAATACAGTACAGATAACCTGAAAGAAAAAATAAAGGAAAGACGCACGGACAGTTACGGTAAGAATGACCGCTTTCTATAGTATAAGGTGGTGATGGGGAGGCAGTTTCCACTTAGAGATACCCCCATTCTATTATAAGGCTTGAGTTTCCACCGCTTGGGGTCATGAGGACAGTTGGATGGTCAAGTTGGTCCCACGTATTTGTTTTTATTTTTTGTCTTATTCTGCAGTCTGAAAATAACAGTTCTGTAATGGCTCTTTACTGGTTTTTCTTAGAACTAGTGGTTGACAAGAACCCCATGAAGGATTCTTTGCATATGAAAGTAAATAATTAATTAACTGTGTAGAGCACAGGTGTCAAACTCCAGGCCTGGAGGGCTGCAGCGGCTACAGGTTTTCATTCTAACCCTTTTCCTAATCAGTGACCTGTTTTCACTGATAATTCACATTTTAATAGCCCTGTTAGAAGGATTCATTTTTCTTAATTGATTCCTTTCCTCATTAAATGACAGCCAAACAGAAATGAGACGTGAAATGAGACGTGAAACGAGCCAACAGATGACCAGCTAAACTGGGGCTTCAAACTCCACACCAGTTTGTTAATGAGAAGCCAATTCTCGCTGTTAATTAAACTTGTTATTTAATTTCATGGCATGTTGTTGCTCTCATTCAGCCACAACTGACATTACCAAAACTGTTGATTTTCTGTTTTTCATGAGAACATCGTCAAAGTGTTTTGGTGAGTTTAGAGATCCACCTTGCTGAGACCTTCACCTTTCTTTATTTTCAGATATTGTGTGATGTGGCGGCTTGTTTTGTGTCTCATTATTGTTTGGCTGCTAATTAAGGAAAAAGAAACAACTAAAGAGCCCCAGTCAAGTTAATTAAAAGAAGTAATTAGCAGCAAAAAACTGGTCACTAATTAAGAAGATGGTTAGAATGAAAACCTGCAGCCACTGCGGCCCTCCAGGACTGGAGTTTGACACCCCTGGTATAGAGGATCACTCTATTCTGTGTACTGTGCTGCATTTACCCCTTTTTTTTGACATCCACTGCACACCCAGCTTACCTGGAAAGGGGTCTCTCTTCAAATGTCCTTTCCTGAGATTTCTTCCATTTTATTTTTATTTTTTTTTTGGGAATTTTTCCTTCTCTTCTTAAGACAGTCAAGGCTAGGGTGGCTATTGTTTCCCGAAGAGGCATTAGCTCTCTTGGAAATGTGTTCTTTTGAAATTGTGGCATATTAAATAATTAAACAATATCATAATATACCAGAAACGGCGATATCCCTCCCATCGTGATTACGGCGGTACAAGAAAAAATATCTTTTAGCTTACATTTACTGACGGTTAACGCGGTTACAGACGGAGAGGCGCATGGACAGACTTAATCCAGGTGGGAAATCTGGATCAACACAGTCAGCCATTTTTCCGTCCCCATGCTGGGAGGTTTTTCAAACTTTGTCGACACAGCCTCGAAGGGTCTGGCTGCTGTCCAAGCCTTTTATAATGTCTTGCTTCACTTGCTGGTCTTCTCTGTCTCCAAACAAGGGCTGAATTCCTCCTCCACAAAATACAGAAATATCATAGTGCTTACATGCCGATTCTCATTCCCCCAATAAGGAAAAAAGATTTGTGCTGACAAAGGACAGAAATACCCTATCCTGTGTTTAAGCTGACTATACAAGCCTCCAGTTGTCTTTGGCTATCTAATCCAATGCTTGGCTAGCAATTGTAACTGCTGTGCCCCTGCGTGCCAAATTTAACATGCACATGTGAATAAAACTCATAACAGTATTGTCCAGATATAGTGACATAAAGAAAAATGTAGTATAACAGCTGTCAAAAGGCAGGGCCTGTTAAAGCCCATTGCAGCACTCCTTTTGTGATTCTGGGCTACACAAACATAAATTGTATTGTATTGTATTGTTCTTTGGATTTGGTAAAGGTTCCTAATTTAATGGTCAAAACAGAAATCTTTAATGTCTAGTAGGCAACCTGGTGGGATTCAAACAGATCAAGAAAATCTGAACACAGCCTGCATTATTTATGCAGATCTCCAAGCCTGTAGATTTTCATTCTCACCCTTTCCCTAATCAGTGTCCAGTTTTCGCTGCTAATTACCTCCTTTTCCCTTCGTTTTAATAGCCCTGTTTTTAAGGATTCAGTCCTCCGAATTTATTAGTTTCTTCATTAAATGGCAGCCAAACAGAAATAAGATGTGAAACGAGCCGACAGATGAGCAGCTAAACTGGAATGTCAAACTCCAACCAATTTCACTCCAATCAATCTCTTAAAGGGAATGTGATTCTTGCTGGTAATTAAACCCGTTATTTAATTCCATGGCTTGTTGTTGCTCTCATTATGCTGCAGCACACATTTCCAAAACTGTTGATCTTTCGTTTTTTTCTTAAGAAGACCGTCAAGATGTTTTGGTGACCTGAGAGATCAACCTTGCCCCGACTGTCACCTTTCTTTATTTTCAGACATTGTGTGATGGGCACAAGTGTGAAGGTCACTTGTTTTGGGTCTCATTATTGTTTGGCTGCTAATTAAGGAAAAAGAGACAACTAAGGGGCCTGAGTCAAGTTAATTAAAGCTAAAGAAAAAGAAGTTAATTAGCAGCAAAAACTCTTCATTAATAAAGAAGATGGTTAGAATGAAAAACTGCAGCCACTGCAGCCCACCAGGACCCGGAGTTTGACACCCGTGATGTAGTAAGAATACTTTAAAACATTTTTAATTATTCAGTCACCATGTACAGTTTCTTGTATTATAAATTTGTTAGTTTTCATGCAGACCCCCACTTACTCTCCAGAGTTTTTGTGGGGTCAGAGCGCAGGGTCAGCTGTTTGGAGCAATTGCAGGTAAAGGGCCGTCTCCAGGGCCCAACGGAGTAGGATTCCTTCGAGTTACCAGCCCAGATCCTGTAGCCACAGAACCCAAAGGGACTTTACAAATGTGTTATCAGCCATTGATGGCTATTAATGGAGTCTGTTACAGATCTAAATAAATAAAGGCTCTTTCTGGGACCTTCATGCGGATAGATCTTTAGGGAAGCAAATTTGGCTCCCCTATGGAACCGCTTTGGCATCTTTATTTCTAAGAGTCTGGTTGTTTTGCAACCTGCTTTGGATTTTTCTTTTTTTTAAAGGGAAGGTGGTTCTTTTTTAAAGTGCAGATTTTAATCATCTTCCTTTCCTAGAACAAAAAAAAAAACAAAAAACAAAAGCAAGAGCAAAGCTGACCTATAAATAAAATACATTTTATCCCCTTGCATGTATCTGATTTAAGATCATTCTAAGTGAATGTCCGATACAGTAAATGCAACAAAATATTTGCAACAGTACCGGGCTGTACGGTGAATATAATTTTTTTATCTAACCCCCTGAAACCCATCGGGGTCCACGGACCTCAGGTTAAGAATCCCTGCCATATAGGGGAACCAGTTTTGGTTTCCAAATGTGAAGGTTCCAGAAGGTTCATTTATTTAGGTCAGGGGTCTCCAATACGTCGCTCACGAGCTAGAGGTAACTGGCAATCCGTTTCCAAGTAGCTCACCAAAGGGTTAATGACTCCTACATAAATTTGAAAACTTGATTAGTCAAATTAGGGGTGGGCGATCTTTCTCAAAAAATCATATCACGATCCTTTTAACACAAAATCACGATCCACAATCTGAACTGCAATCTCTCTTTTCAATGTGGCAGACACTTAAGAGAATTTGCGGACTCACACTCATCAAGACCTAAGTAACACTTTATTTTAAATATCAAAAAAGTTGAATTCGATTGTTGTCTCGTTCGCTAGCTAAGCGGAGTTAAGGTCCACGCCCCGAAGCTGGCGAGTGAGTGGGGAAGGCCCCGCCCCTCGGTCTGCTCGGATTCGCGCAAATAAATCGGCACCGCAAGCGAGCTCTGATACAAAGCGAAATGAGAGTAGTCGCAAAATCAACCAGAATGTTCAAGCAAATTATAGGAAAAAAACCCGATCTAAATCCGTTAAGTAGTCCTCTCGTGAAAAGCGGACAGACATACAGATAGACAGACAGAGACAGAGACATTGGATTTTATATACTGTATTATATATTAGTAAATAACGTACAGTTAAAGTCTCAACAGCATTCTCAGCATTTCTGGAGCTTAGTAGAGCCAGATAACTATAAGAATCTTCACCAAGCAGCTCTGAAAATGTCTGCTTTGTTTGGGTCTCCATACCTCTGTGAGTCTGACGTGAATGTCATGAAATCAAAGTTCAGAACAAGACTGACAGACGAACATTTAAACGACTCCATAAGAGTGAACCTCAGTGGCTCCACTCCACCACACACCTCAGCGCCAGTCATCTGACGAACTAAAAAACACGTCACACATGCGACTGGACCTGTGAATAAAGTGACACAGTGGCATGTGACAAAATGACAAATGAAGAAGTCGTATCTGTGTATTTGGAATTGCTTTGTTTTGTTTTGACAGCATTCATGTTTTAATTCAATAGCGTGAGATACACGAGAAAATCCATACAGACATACAAAATGCACTTGCAGGTGAACTCAATATTTTTTGTGATGTTTTAATGCAAAATGTGAGTTGTGGACACCAACATTTTGTAAATGTTCAGGTATAACAAGCGTATTCCGTTTGTTTGCGTTGAAATATGCTATGAGAATAAACGTTAGAAAACATGAGTAGCTCTCGGCCATTTTCATTTAGTTAAAGTAGCTCTCGGGGGGGATAAAAAGGTTGGAGACCCCTGATTTAGAACAGGCTCCATTCAAGACTAGCTGCCCTCTCCAGGCCCCTTCTTCAGGTATAAGTTGTCGTCTAAGAAGGGGCCTGACGTGCCTTGAAAACCTGCATATTGTAATCTGTTCAGTTAGCCAATAAAAAGAGTCATTTTGCTTGACTTCTCATTACATCCATATTAGCTAACACGGTACAATACCATACTATCACGTACAAGCAGTAATTACACATTATGAACATTTAACGATTCGTCTGTTTTATGCAAAATCTTTCCTTCGCAACGTCAAAGGCTCAGGAGCAATTCAAGCCCACTCGTGCAGTCTGCCCACCAACTTTGCCGAGTACGGGGGAGTCATACGGTAAGTCGCAGCTCATCCTGGCATCATTGTGGGTAAGCCGAGTGCAAGGATATGGGGCACTGAAGCAAGGTTGTGGGGAAAACTCTGAAATACAGAATTCACTTTATAGACCATAATATGATTATTCAAAGGATGAAATAAACAAGAACTGCTCAGCGATCATTCACAATGTAATTCACGTTGCTAAATGGCAGACCGACGTTAAAAAGCACAATGCAAGCGCGATATCGTGACAAATATAAACATAGAAGGTATAAATACACTGAAAAGGAGAGATGGATTGAGTATTTTACTTTGTGTTAAGTGTCTCTTGAGTATAATTCAGTTGTAAAAGAGTTTCATTGTTTTGCCAAATATCTAGCAAATTTAAATTGATTACATGCTTTAAATAGAACAGCTGTAAAATCATTCCTCAGAAAAATGATTTGGATATTATTTGTAATTACACAATGCATTAAGAGACACGGGTCCTCCACTTAGCATACAGTCTATAGGATGACTGAAAATACAGAATTATTTATCTTTTTAAAAAGGGGTATTTCGGTTTAAGTTTGACTTGATTGGATGGATTGTTTGCTTTTTAATTAACGGGTTGATAATTTGCTTTTCATTAATCAATTAAAAAATATTGATAATTGTAACAAATGACAAGAAAACTAAGGTCGGAGGTGCACTGACATCCTGTCCAGTTCTGTTTCCTGCTTTTCGTCCAGCGCTGCTCGGACAGGCTAAGACGCCCCATAGTTCTGAATTAGATTAAGTGTGTTAGAGGAGAATGTAAAAAAAAAAAAAAAAATCCAACAAAATACATAACAAAAGCCGCCTTTTGTTGCAAAAAACACTGTAATAGAATTGATGACATATTTTGCAAAAGAGATGTGCATATTTACATTAAAGAAGTGCTTTATCTGCCAATATCAATTGTTTCAAAATGAGCGAGTATTTTATAAATGTTATATTGTCTTAGACTCACAATATTGGCGAATGTTTTTTAAAAATAATATGAAAATATTGAAGTTACCCGTCATATTTTAATATTTATATAAATAGTCTTAAAAAGTCGGTTCTTTAGGGTTCTTGGGTTTTATGGTTCCTCTTGCTTGACAAAGCACCACTTCATTCTGGGACGGGTTTTTTGCGTATAAGGCTATTTGTGCTTTGAAAAATGTCCTAATATGTAAAAAAACTTTAATGTCTAGGCCACCTATCAGGACACCAACCGATTAAGAAAACCTGAGCTGATTGTACGGCACAAAAGTTGTTTTAAAATCCTGAGTCACTGGTGTTTTTTACAAATCTGTTACCGTCACGGTTATTTACTGTATGGAGCCTGTCATGGATCTAAATAAATGAACCTTCTGGAACCTTCACATGGATGGGTATTTTGGGAACCAAAAGTGGTTCTCCTATGGCATGGGTTCTTAACCTGAGGTCTTTGGACCCCTAGGGGGTCTATGGATGGGTTTCAGGGGATCCGTAAGGGTCAGATAAAAAATAACATTTATATTCACTATACAGCCTGGTACTGTTGATTTTTCTCACGTGAACTTTCTCACGTGATTTTTTTCTCGCGCGTTACGTCTCTCGCCGTTATTTTTCTCACCTAAGCCCAATGTATGAGTTACATACTCTTGAGAAAAATAACGCGTAGGAAAAATAACGGCGAGAAAAATGTTACGCATGACACTTGTCCTAATCAACGGTTTCCCATTGAAAGAAATGAAATAAAACGCACCCGACACTGCTAAGAGTGCACAGTTTAATAACACTTTATTTATCGAGATTTGATTGTCTCATCGCATATACAATGTACTTTATATTCATTGCATGCAAAGTTGTGTTTATGTGAATATTTCTGAGGAAGGGGAGTCCATAGCTTTCATCAGATTCTTAAATAGTTCCGTGACTCAAAAAAGGTTAAGAATCACTGCCCTATGGCATCGCTAGAGAGAACCGCTCTGTCACCTTCATTTTTAAGAGTGTGCCTCACTTACACTATATTTTAACGAATATGAATAAAAGAACAATGCTATAAATTGTTTATTAATATTTTAGTTAAATTGAATGACTACTAAGCCAGTATAAGCAGCTTAATGATCTCTAATAGGCAGGCATTGATTTGCTATACTTAAAAACTGACTGAGCGCATTCAGATGACGCCTCATGGGGATGAAGTGCCAACCAAACAGTCGCTTTCAATTCATGTTATATAAGGAGTGAAACAAACAGCTCGGTGGTCTTTAATAATAACACATTGAGTGTTTTATATATATTTTGATTGGGAAAAAAATTTAATTTACATTTTAGATTGAAAGAAAAAATTATATGAAAAATGATCCATTCTCTGCGGTGGGTTGGCACCCTGCCCAGGATTGGTTCCTGCCTTGTGCCCTGTGTTGGCTGGGATTGGCTCTAGCAGACCCCCGTGACCCTGTATTCGGATTCAGCGGGTTAGAAAATGGATGGATGGATGATCCATTCTCAGGTGGAAACTGAACATTGACTTTTAAACGTTCACTTTCGCAATTATCCTGATCATATAGGACGACCATATGCGCGTAAAACTATAACTTTTTTAATAATGAAAAGTCAAGCAAAATGACCCCTTTTATTGGCTAACTAAAAGATTAGAATATGCAAGCTTTCGAGGCAAATCAATTACATCTCACCTGAAGAAGGGGCCCGAGTTGCCTCGAAAGCTTGCATATTCTAATCTTTTAGTTAGCCAATAAAAGGGGTCATTCTGCTTGACTTTTCACTACATTCATAATGGCTAACACGGTACAACACCCTAGTACTACGGTTTTTTTCATAATAAATTATTTCAATATTTCAAAAATATTTAATTCACTACACACAATACTAAACAATAATTATATACATTTTAATGATAAACTTTTCACATCTCCTGATGTGTTTCCTCTGCCACCGTCATTGACTTTGGTAGCAAATTATTTTCAGTGTTCTAACTGTAGATTATACAGAAGAAGTTATAAAGCAGAGGGTACCTGTTATTTACTACATGAATTGCAAGATTAGTTTATAACATACCTTTAAAAGAATAAAAAATGAACAACACTCTTAAAAATGAAGGCGCCAAAGTAGTGCTTCAGAGCGATGCCACAGGGGAACAATTTTTGGTCCCCAAAAGACGCGTCAATATAAAGTTCCAGAAGGAACCTTCGTTTATTTAGACATTTTCCACAAACAGAATTGTGAAGTGTCTGAGCTTATAAGCTCTCTTGCCGCATACAATAAATAACACAGATGGAGTTCCGGTTTTCTTGATCTGTTAAGGATCGATACATTTAAGATCGACTTTTAAGATTTCTGTTTTGTCCACATTTTAGGATCCTTTTCAGATTCCAAAGAACCAACTTCATAGGAGAAACCACATAACCCAGGAGACTGCCGTTACACAACCGGTGTAAACAATAATGTCTTGCACTGAAAAAAAGGGAAATGGCAGGTTGTTGCATTTACAAATATGTATTTACTTCATGTATTGATTATGATCCACTTTTGAACATAACTCGGTCATGTTTAATTTATTGAATCTTGTGGGATGTACAATATACTAATTTCAGTCATTTAGGTAGAAGTCAAAATAGTTCTATTTAGTTCTCACCGCAAATTAATACGCACAAAGCGGATTCATCGTCAGCGGAGGCTGGATAACTTGGCGGTAAAGTCACGTGACTTTCAAAGAAGCAACGGATTGTGGGTTTGAGTTGTTGTCGCCGGTTAAGAGCAAAAGGTTAGTGAAATTAAAGTAAAAAAAAAAAACACACACACACACGAGAAATATTCAGATATTCATTCAAAATACTTAATCACTCATACAAACGTTATTCCGTTTTGCGTTTTTCCTTGTATTTTAATGTTTTATCAAACTGTCCTCACTAACCACCGTCACAAGTCAGTAAATGTGCTATTAAGTTGTTAGATTTACTCGCTTAGTACAGGTATGTTCTGACTTTCGTTACGGGTCAACTACTTTCAGCCTTGCTGTTAATTAGTATTAATTATCATAACATTGCTCAATACTATTAATACAGTCAAATAAATAATACATCCGAATACAATACAGTGCAGATTCTGCATTTGCTCGTTTGAAAATAAAAAATATATATATATATTGTGAAAAAAGGTGCCAAGCAGCAATTTTTACACTTTTTTATTTTACTAATATTTAACATTTATTCTATAATAGATGCAGTTATATAAATATAAATAAATGTATTTTATAATATAACACTCTATCCACTGTGGTGGGCTGGCGCCCTGCCTGGGATTTGTTCCTGCCTTGCGCCCTGTGTTGCTTGGGATTGGCTCCAGCAGACCCCCGTGACCATGTAGTTAGCATATAGCGGGTTGGACGATGACTGACTGACACTCTATCCAAGGTGCGTTTTGTGTTCATATTTAGTTATACATTGGTCGTGGCATTCTGGCACAGACCAAGAAGCAGTGTTCTTGTACAACTGTTGTATACATTTCAACTTCTGAATACTAATCTTTCGTATTTTTGTTGGTTTGTATTGTTTTTACCAAATAAAACTAGATTTGGTATAAGTAAACCTGTTTATTTCTTGAACATGGACTATAAAACAAGTATAATTGACAACCTAAAAAAGATTATAGCTATAAGTAATTCGGTGAGGCGCATTTTTTAAAAAGTTTATAAAACAATTATTAAAATGTTATGCTTTGTTGACATGTTCATTTGCCATAATATAATTAATATAACAGAGAATTAAAAGTTTAATTCATTTTATATAAAAATATCATGTTGTTCTAGGAAATATTAATTTAGCACATTAAGCATAATTACATTATTTTTGATTAAAACAATTTTATTACGTGCAACCGATGCACATATTTGTTTTTATTTTAATCTGAAATGCCATTTTATTCCGTGTGCGATGGTCCATCCAGAATGGCTGGACATTCAGCTCCCACTCTATTCCCAATTAAGTGTTGTCAATTTCCAGCATATGTTTAACGATTTTCTGCCATTTTAAAGGCCTTTCACGTGCCCCTTTCGTGCTTTGTTTTGTGTGTTTTTTAGTGTTTTTTCAAGCACTTTCCCAGCGTTTTCAAACAAGCTCTTTGCAGAGAAAACTGCTTGACATCATTTAGTAGGAGTGTGACGTGTTGTCATGTTGTCAGCTGAGATTTTGTCCCCAGAATGTCTTCTATGACTTTAGTGCTTTTGATCCTGGTGACCAGAGTCCTAAAGAGTCCTAATACTCTAAGCAGTCATCATCCACATCTTGAGTTTTAAGATCCTGACAGTATTATTTATACTCTGATTCTATAATTATGCATTTCTTATATAGTGCCTTTAATGCCCATTTAAAGTATCTATCAATCTATAGGGGGGCTGAAACGAAATGAAGGACGTCCAGTCAGGTGAGTCGGCACAGCTCTCTTTCACTTCCGCCACCACGGACGGGTGGTTTTCGCGTGAGGTTTGGTTGGAGGTACACGGGCAGGCGGTAAAATGTCATTTTTAATTTGATGATTAAAACCATGATGAAACAGTACATAAAGTAAGAAATTAATTCATTTTAATTGAGAGAGGTTAGGAACCTGCGCTGATACAGCACGTTGTCGCACCCACCACATAACAAAGCACCTCAGGGTCCCAGATTAGGACCCGAGTGCACAGCTGAGCACCACACTAGTTCAGATTAGTATGAGTTTTTTTTTTTTTTGCGGTGGCCGATTCTGCCATCAGTCCCCAAGTTTTCCCCGCAGGTTGGAGGGCCTACTTGCAACAGAGTCCAGCTGCAGTCAGGACAGTTTTAGGCCACGGACACATTCCACGACCTGAGACATTCTGAGGCCCGTAAGCTGACGCCCCTCTCAGCTCCAGCACTTTTGACTCCACCCACTTTCCACGCAACGTGTTGGCGGTACACTTCTGTGCCTAATGTACTGTTATAGTAGTGGTGGCAAACTAAACGTGTGTTGCAAAATATATATATATATATATATATATATATATATATATATATATATATATATATATATATATATATATATATGTAGATAAAAAAAAACTTCAACGGGATAAACTGTCGTGTTAACGTGATAAACGTCTCTTCGTACTTGCTGCGAGGTCGTGAGCCATCAACAATGGGTACGCAAAGCCACTTGGCTAACGGAGAAGATCTTAGTAATACCTTTTTGAGCTTCTGAGGGGCGAGTGCATCATTCCTCTGGAGCATAAACTCAGTCACAATTCATGCATCATTAATATAAAAATAAAAATTTTGTACACCAGTAATAATACAGTACTAATGATACAACAACAACAACATTTATTTATATAGCACATTTTCAAACAAACAGTAGCTCAAAGTGCTTTACATATTAAAGAATAGAAAAATGAAAGACACAATTATAAAACAAAATAAATCAACATTAATTAACATCGAATAAGCGTAAGGTCCAATGGGCAGGGGAGACAGAAAAAACAAAAAAACTCCAGACGGCTGGAGAAATAAATCTGTAGGGATTCCAGACCATGAGACCACCCAGTCCCCTCTGGGCATTCTACCTAACATAAATGAAACAGTCCTCTTTGGATTTAGGGTTCTCACGGAAGGGCTTGATGATGATGATGGTCACGTAGACTTCTGCCTTTAAATCCATCCATCGTTGTTGGAGCATCATGAAGCTTTGAGTAGGTGGAGGTGGCGCAGGCCACCACCACAAAGGAACCGGAAAAAGAAACAGAAGAGAGAGTAGGGGTCAGTACGGATTTTAGAGCCACCATGAGTAGTTATTATGAGGAAATTGAACATACAGAGTATCAGGATTAAGTTAAATTAAATTAAATTGAAGTTATAGAAAGGCCATGTTAAAGTAATATGTTTATAGTAATACAGTACTAATGATATAACACAGACAGGACCACTAAGACGGTACTCTAAAGAGCCCCTAAACGTCCGGCGCGTAGTTTTGAATATTTTGACTGTTTATGCAAATGATATGATTTATTCGATTCAAAGTCTATAAGAATATGTAGTGTAGCCGAGTGCAGCATATCATTTATTCTTCCTCGTCTTTAGCATTTCCCATTTTTATTTGGGGTCAACCTTCTGATTACCAGTGTAGACCCTTAGCCACAGAGCCATTACTCCGTTGAGTGCAGCATAGACTAATGTATTAAAAAGTGCCGTCTTGTGAATGAGACATGGCAAACTCAGAAATAAAACATATACTTTAAAATACAAAATGTGAAGATTTTTTGTTCATTTTGTTTCAGATATACAACACCAAAACAACTGCTTCGGCTGCAGAACTGGGAGACCTCAATAGTTTAGAAGTTTAGTAAATGCTGAATACACATTTGAGTGCAGGAACTAAAGGGAATTGAAGTCGTCATGAGGGGCGTCAGGTCACCAGCGAAAGAGGAGAAGGGGGCCGTCAATGTATGGACCTCATAGTGTCTGAAGTGGGCTTAAAACTGTCCTGACTGCAGCTGGACACTTCTCCCTACTTGGAGGGCTGGATGCAAGTTGACGTCACACCCTTGATGGAATGATTGCAGGTTTAAGGGCCTTACTCAAGGGGTCCAATGGGGAGGAATCGCGTTCTGGCCTTTACAGGATTCAAACAGACAACCTTCCAATTGCCAATGCGGATCCCTATCCTCAGAGCCACCATTCCGCCTAATTTTAATTGAGTAAATGATTAATTAATTCATTAATTAATCTCAAGTCATCCTGATGCAGGCCACAGACAAGAGTGCTGCTTTCAAAAGAAGTGAACCTAAGCAGGTTGCTCTGCTATAAATACCTTGAAATGGTTTTCGGTCGGTTCAATGTCCGAGTCTCTGTGTGTAGGTATGGCATTTCTTCACCTACTCCGATGTCCTCCTCTTTCTAAACACACGTAGCAGTCGAAAGGTGACGCTCGACTGTCCCATCAGTCCTTCCTTGTGTCCTACTTTGATGCTCTACAGCACGGGTGTCAAACTCCAGGACTGGAAGGCTGCAGTGGCTGCAGGTTTTCATTCTAACCCTTTTCCTAATCAGTGCCCAGTTTTCACTGCTAATTAACTTCTTTTCCCTCCATTTTAATAGCCCTGTTTTTAAGGAGTCAGTCCGCTGAGTTGATTCTTTTGTTCATTAAATGGCAGCCAAACAGAAATGAGACGTGAAACGAGCCAACAGATGACCAGCTAAATCAGAGCTTCAAACTCCAACCAATCTCTTAATGAGAAGCCAATTCTTGCTGTTAATTAAACCCGTTCTTTAATTCCATGGCTTGTTGCTGCTCTCATTCTGTCATAGGAAACATTTCCAAAACTGTTGATTTTTCTGTTTTTTCTCAGAACTCTGTCAAAATATTTTGGTGACCTGAGAGATCAACCGTACTGAGACCCTCACCTTTCTTTATGTTCAAATAATGTGGTTAGCTGGTGATGTGGCAGCTTGTTTTGTGTCTCATTATTGTTTGCTTGCAAAATAAGGAAAAAGAAACAACTAACGAGTCTGAGTCAAGTTAATTAAAACAAAGACAAAAGAAGTTAATTAGCAGCAAAAACTGGTCACTAATGAAGAAGACGGTTAGAATGAAAACCTGCAGCCACTGCGGCCCACCAGGCCTGGAGTTTGAGACCCCTGCTATACAGGCTTTGGAGAGCTGCAAATCATTAATGGAAACACTCATCATATTACATTATTGACCATACAATAAGAACATTGGAAACAGTGACAGACATGTTATCATTTAGGGGGGAAAAATCTATTCATCTCTTCAAAACAGATATGGAGTATGACTACAAGACTTCCATTGTCTCCCTTTTTAGAGAGAAGCAGACAAATTCCTCCTTCAGAGAGACGCTCGTGGTGTTTGAATATCTTCGTCCTTCTGCTCTTCATCCTTTCCCTAGCACTTCTCATCACGTCTTTTCACAAGAGTAAGTAAACTTGGCACATCGTTCTTTTGTTCTATAACAGAAAAGAATCACAGTGTTTGCCAGGTTAATAGTTTTATAATGTCTGATTTTAAAATGTATTTTTTATAATGGAAAGGTGAATGAGTGCCTGCAGCTTTTTGAGTTGTACCGTTTTATAAACTGCTCAAAAAATTAAAGGAACCCAGTTTAATGAGAGTAGAGCATCAAGTGAATGAAACTTGGGCAGTTGATCTGGTCAGTTCAGTAGCAGAGGGGCTTGTTCATCAGTTTCAGCTGCTTTGGTGCACTAGAGGGGCAACTACAAGACGACCCCCAAAACAGGAATGAATGGTTTAACAGCTGGAGGCCACTGACATTCCCTCCTCATCTGTTTTGTCACTCATTTTGTATTTGGCTATGGTCAGTGTCACTACTGGTAGCATGAGGCCATACCTGGACCCTTCAGAGCTGGCACAGGTAGTCCAGCTTCTCCAGAATGGCACATCAATAGCACATGGCATTGTCAGAAGGTTTGCTGTGTCTCCCAGCACAGTCTCAAGGGCATGGAGGAGATTCCAGAAGACAGGCAGTTACTCTCGGAGAGCTGGACAGGGCCCCTCGTAGAAGGTCCTTAACCCATCAGCAGGACCCACCGGTATCTACTCCTTTGGGCCAGGAGGAACAGGATGAGCTCTGCCAGAGCCTACAAAATGACCTCCAGCAGGCAGGCTACTGGTGTGAATGTCTCTGACCAAACAATCAGAAACAAAAAATTCATGTGGGTGGCCTGAGGGCCCGACATACTCTAGTTGGCCCTGTGCTCGCTGCCTGCCTGGCAGCATGGAGCTCAATTGGCATTTGCCACAGAATACCAGAATTGGCAGGTCCACCACTGGCAGGTGCCCTGTGCTTTTCACAGATGAGAGCAGGTTCACCCTGAACACATGTGACAAACGTGAAAGGGTCTGGAGAAGCCGTGGTGAACGCTATGCTCCCTGTAACATCATTCAGTGTGACCAGTTTGGTGGTGGGTCAGTGATGGTCTGGGGAGGCATATCCATGGAGGGACACACAGACCTCTACATGCTAGACAACGGTAGGCACCTTCACTGCCATTAGGTATCGGGATGAAATCCTTGGACCCATTGTCAGACCTTATGCTGGTGCAGCAGCTCCTGGGTTCCTCCTTGTGCATGGCAATCCCTGGCCTCATGTGGCAAGAGTATGATGGAATTGATACCATTGACTGACCCCCCCGCTCACTTGCCTGACCTCAATCTAATGGAACACCTCTGGGTGGGACATTATGTTTCGCTCCATCCGATGCCTCAGCCTGTCCAGGAGCTCAGTGATGCCCTGGTCCAGATCTGGGAGGAGACCCCCAGGACACCATCTGTTGTCTCATTAGGAGCATGCCCTGACATTGGGGGGGCCATACAAACTACTGAGTACAATTTAGAGTTGCTGCAATGCAATTTTGGCCTAATGGATTGTCTGCCTGCCTGCTGCATCATTTTTTCCCTTTTTGATTTTCGGAGTGGCTTTGAGTTCAGCCCTCTCTCTGTCGGTTCATCATTTTCATTTCCATCCTTTCGTTTTTCACACATCACCGTATCAGTCCATATCAGTAGAGATAGCCAGCAGGAGTTTTTTTATCCCATTGAGATCTGATGTGTTTTCAAAGTGTTCCTTTAATTTATATATATATATATATATACTGTGGTCCCCGGCCGGGACTGGAGCCTCCAGACTGCGAGGGGGCGTCCATCCTGGTTATGTTGGGGGCCTCGGGTACAGGGCTTGGAAGCCCAGCCCTGTAGGGACCCGTGGCCACCGCCAGGCGGTGTCCCGGTGCCGGAATATCCCGCTTGGTCCCCGGCGACGCCCAGGAGGGCCAGAGGAGAGCTTGTGCCTCCTCCAGACCGCGAGGGGGCGATCGCCCTGGTTGTATTGGGGGCGGTGCCCAGGTGCCTGAGGAACACTGGAGCCCAGCACTTCCTGGTGTGGCGGAAGAGAACAGGAGACACCCGGACGGCTTCCGGGTGCACAACCGGCACTTCCGCCACACAGGGGTGTGTCCAAAGGAGAGTGCCGGGAAGCAGCTGGAGCCCATCCGGGTTCCCATTTAAGGGGCCGCCTCCCTCCAGTCATTAGTGGATGTCGGGTGGAAGAGGACAGAGCTGGAGAGAGGACGGGAGGCGGCCAAGAGAAAGGCATAGTGACGGAGAGGCCTGGACTTTGGGGAATCGGTGCAAGAGGCACTGGGGTTCGTGCACTGTGAATATTGTAAAAATAAACGTGTGTTGGTTGAACTTACGATGTCCGTCTGTGTGTGTCCGGGTTCAAGTTCACAATACGTAGATACACACACAGTTAGGTCCATAAATATTTGGACAGAGGCAACTTTTGTCTCATTTTGGTTCTGTACATCACCACAATGAATTTGAAATGAAACAACTCCGATGCAGTTGAAGTGCAGACTTTCAGCTTTAATTCAGTGGGGTGAACAAAATGATTGCATAAAAATGTGAGGCAACTGAAGTATTTCTTTAACACAATCCATTTATTTCAGGGGCTCAAAAGTAATTGAACAAATTAAATAACTGGAAATAAAATGTTCATTTCTAATACTTGGTTGAAAACCCTTTGCTGGCAATGCCAGCCTGAAGTCTTGAACTCCTGGACATCACCAGATGCTGGGTTTCCTCCTTTTTAATGCTCTGCCAGGCCTTTACTGCATATATATATATATCATTTTTTATTTTTTTTTTAAAGAAATTGTTTCTTGTAGTTTCTAGTGCAAAACATGAACAAAAGAGACTGAAGGACAAACTGGTAGAGTATGATGCTATGGGTAAGTTTTTTTTCTTTGTGCCACTTGCCAACTGTACATTTCTGTGTGTTTTCTGTTTTATTTTGCTTTTCACCAACTACAGCCTTAGAGCTCAAGCAAAGGTTTATTGTAGCGCAAGGGTGGGTAATGTCCATCCTGGGGGGCTGTGGTGGCTGCAGGTCTTCCTTCCAACCCAGTTGCTTAATTAGAAACCAATCTTTGCCAGTCTCCGACCCTATTTAATTTTATAGCTTGTTAATATGCAATGTCGTGTTCTTATATCGTAGACTTTGTTCCTTTCCAAGGAATTCAAAACACCTGATTTGAAGCCTAAAACTGTTAATTTTCAGTCTGTCACATTTTTCTCTTAAGTGTTTTAATAAACCAGATAATGAATGATGAACCCACATGAGTGTCAATGGAAACAAATGAGATGGAGAAGTGCTGGCTCCTTTGTCATTTTCATCTTATGGCTAATAAGGAGTGTGAGACGCTAGGAGTCGCTGTTGACCCTTTAAAGCCAACAGATAGACGCACAAGAGGACACAGGTTAAAAGCACCTGGATGTATTTTTAATTATTTTCTTCTCCAAATAGTGCTCCCCAAGCCCCACAGCCACAGTAAACATGCAAGTAATCACAATACGCAAATGTCAGTAATACGTATAACTCTCTCCTCCACACCTCCCAGCAAGCTCTGCCTTACACCTCCCGATTCCAGCTTGCTTGCTGGGTTCCCACTCTGCCACCCCCTGGTCTGGCTGGGAATGACCTTCATTTGAGCTCTTTAGCTGCCTCCCATGCACACGTGTGTGCCAACTGACCCCTGACCTCAGATCTCAACAGGCAGTAAACAGTGACAGCCGACACATTAGAACAATCGAGACGAGAGCAGGCCATTCAGCTCAACAAAGCTCAACAGTTCTGCCCACTTAATTCTCTTAAAAAAAAAAAAAGTCAAGTCGAATTCTGAAAGTCCCTAAAGTCCTCCTGTCCACCACACTACCTGGTCACTTATTCCAAGTGTCTATTGCTCTCTACGTGAAGTAAAACCTCCTAATGTTTGTGCGAAATTTACCCTTAATAAGTTTCCAGCTGTCCCCCCGTGTTCTTGATGAACTCATTTTAAAGTCACCGTCTCGATCCACTGCACTGATTCCCTGCATAATTGTAAACACCTCAGTCAGGTCTCCTCTTAATCTTCTTTTGCTTGAACTGTAAAGGCTCAGCTCTTTTAATCTTTCCTCATAACTCATCCCCTGAATCAGCCTTGTTGCTCTTCTCTTGACTTTCTCTTGTGCTGTTATGTCCTTTTTGTAGACCATAACTGCACACAGGACTCCAGATGAGGCCTCAAAGGTGTCTTATAAAGCATACATTGGACTTGTACTCCACACATCACTTCATCTCCTTTTCCTTAAACTGAGAAGGTTCAGCTCTTCTAATCTTTCCTCACAACTCATCAGACCTCTCATTGTGTATTCAGACCTCACATTTTGACTTCCTACGTATCGTACTTTACATTTACTGACATTCAGTTTCACCCCCTGTAGCCATGAATCAGCCTTGTTGCTTTTCTCTGGACCTCCTCTTGTGCTGTTATGTCCTTTTTTGTAGCCTGGAGACTCAAACTGCACTCAGGACTCCAGATGAGGCCTCACCAGTGTGTTATAAAGCATTAATAGGACTTGTACTCCACACATCTGTTCTTCTCTTCATCTCCTTTTCCTTAAACTGAGAAGGTTCAGCTCTTCTAATCTTTCCTCACAACTCATCAGACCTCCCATTGTGTATTCAGACCTCACATTTTGACTTCCTACGTGTCGTACTTTACATTTACTGACATTCAATTTCATTCCCTGTAACCCCCCATAATCAGCCTCGTTGCTCTTCACTGGATTTTCTCCTGTGCTTGAATGTCCTTTTTGTAGACCAGAACTGCACCCAGGACTCCAGTTGAGGCCTCACCAGTGCGTTATAAAGGTTGATCATAACCTCCTGTGACTTGTACTGCACACGTCAAGGCGCTATATAACCTGACATCATCCTCTTAGCCTTCTTAATGGTTCTGAACACTTTCTGGCTGTCCACTGCGACTCCTAAATCCTTCTCATAAGGTGGACTCTCGATTTTCCGACCGCCCATTGTGTATTCAAACCTCAAATTCTGACTTCCTATGTGTCATTCTTTACATTTACTGCCACGTCTGGTAGGTGACCCTGTCTGTGACTCTTTCTCTGTTTGTCTTTAGTGAAGAAACTCCAAGGCAGCATCAATAAGACTAAAGGACAAGTCGTCAGCAAGCTAAGTGAGCTTGAAGTGAACAGTAAGTGTCTGACTGTGGATGTTCCTACACGTGAAGAGTGGCTTTGTAAGTTGCCAAAGTGACGTGTGCTGCCATTACGATGTGCCTCATGCTGTCGTATAGCTAGTCACTACCCGTCATGTAACTGAGGTTGATACGAATGAGTTCTGTCACTTTTATTGATTTATTTATCATTGAATTTGCTGCACTCAAAGTTCACAAATCAGGTTCTGATCACTACTATAATGGCACCTGAATAACTTTTATTTTTATTTCAGTTACAGATCTTATAAAAAACAGCAGTCACTTTCAGAATGCAGTCCAGATGAGATTTGAACAATCCCAGAAAAGTAAGTGAGCCATCATCAGCACGTGCCTGAATGCACTGTGAGGTCATTCAATTTAAAATGTAAAACTTATAAATGTACAATACGTGAAAAGTCGCCTAATAAATCACGTGTGTGCAGTTTGCAGATTCTCCATGTGTCTGCTTCGGTATTCCTTCTGGTTCTCCTGGATTTCTCCCACCTCCATAACGATGGATAAGTGGTTAGCTGAAGTGACAGCTCAGGCCCACCAGCTCTCCTGGCTTGAAGGCAGTGGGTTTCTTTCCATAAAAGCGGCCATCACCCTCAGGATGGCTTTGGTAGTGATGTCTTCATTGGTGAGGTCATTCAGGCCCACGTCTGAAGATTCTCGTTTGGGGAGGCATGCAAACGCCCACCCAATGAACAGAATCAGCAGCCCAGAATGGAGATGTATGTTCTTCTGCCCATGGCACTCGTTCTGCTCCTCTCTACTTTAATAAATACGAGTGTCTTGACACAAGGAAATGTTATGTCATACATTTGGGCTTGATTTGGTTCTATTGCCAAAAGGTGCCACCCACCGCCAACCAAGAAAGAAAGAAAGAAGAGTGTATTTTTCAATTGTGTAATTTGTCTGTGAAGCTCCAATTGCGAGCATCTCAAGCTTCTCACTCTTCCACATGCAGTTTTGTGTGTCGCTCGTCCTTCTAAATGAGTTTTCAATGTCTTCTTCTAATTGAGTCCACAGTATATAAAGTCTTAACGTTTTGAGGGAGCATTTATATCTATAATATAGTGCCTTTCACTCTGTATATCTAACTGGCCACAGTGTGGGTTAGCGGGCCCTGAAATGGACTGGCACTCTGCCCCAGTGCTTCTGGGATAAGCAGCTCTGCAACCCCCATGCCAACCCTGAATTACATTACTCACGTTTGAGAATCTTATTTTTATGCAGTGAATTCACTTTAATCAATTGATAAGAGAATTCCCCTCCCACCCACTCAGCAAAATAGTGTCAAAAATCACTTCAATCAGTTACAAGACCCTCACCCCCCACCCTCAGACAGGGGTGGTGGTCAATGAGAGAATGTGAAGAGGGTTAAAACCGAAGAGACAAAAGGTGTTCTAAGCTTGAGCGTCATGCCACTGCAGACAGATGTGATTTATACTTTTAAAATAGTGTGTGCGCCATTCATCTCGGGCATCGCCTAAAATGGGGGGCTTGATAGCAGCTGAAATGGAAAAGCCTTCTGATTTATTGAACTACAACTCTGAATGAGGAATGAACATAGAAACTAACTATTGACCTTCCTGCAGACATCACAGAGCTCCTTAACAAGTCGACTGAGGTGTGGACAGCCCTCCAAAGTGTCTTTTCCAATCAAACAAACAGCTCAGGTGAGAACAGTTATAATTGTATTACCTTTTTATATTTACAGAACAATAGATTATACTCAATTTTGGACTTCCAGGGAGAGAGTGGGGTGGTACCTGGGCTCTGGCCCTATCTTGGGTTAACATTTCAGGAAGAGACCCTAATGTAGCTACTGGGATCGATGTGTGATCACACTTTCTATGTTCGACTGGCATGGTGGTGCAGTGGTTAGCACAGTGTGATGGTGCGGGTCTGGCTCCTAGCTCCCTCATCCTGTTTCGGGAACCTGACACTGACCCATCGATAACATAACCGGATGAGCGGGCACATGGGAACAAATCACACTTGGAGCAAAGGGATGGTGTAAAAGTGTCCTGTGCTTTTGTTAACAAAAATCAAAACAAATGTTCCCCAATAAAGTGCAGTGTACAAAAAACAGTCCATAAATAAATGATCCTTTAACAGGTGACAAGTGAAGGTTAAAATCCCTAATAAATAAATCCTGTAAAACAAAGTTAAAATACTGGAAGGAAGTTGTCATTTTAAGAAAAACCCGATGCCTGTTCAAAACTGGCGGCTCCCCTGTTTATCCCATGCGGGCCTTGCAACAGGGGAGTTGCCTTATCCACAGGTGCGGTTGACCTTCCACTGGCCCGGCAGCTTTCCATCCCAGGGTACATACAGGTTCCCTTGTTGGACTGAGAATTGGGTCCCCAATCACAAGGGTGGTCACGCTGGGGCTCTCCCTCCCAAGCCTTCTCGACCGTCTATAATCCTGGTCACTCACACTTATCTGAAATGGTCAGCAGGAGTGGCCCAATGCTTCTGCCCTGAATGTCGGCCAAACAGTCTTCCAGGGCTCTCGTCCTAGCTGCCTTCCTTTTCTGACCTGCTTGGTTGCTTGTGCTTGTTGTTGTTCTTCTTCTTCTTGTGCTTCTTCTTCTTCTTGTGCTTGTGCTTCCTCTTCCTTTGCTTGTGCTTCTTCTTCTTCTTCTTCTTGTGCTTCTACTTCTTCTTGTGCTTGTTCTTCTTCGTCTGCTTCTTCTTCTGCTTGTTCTACTTCTTGTTGTGCTTGTTCTTCTTCTGCTTGTTTTTGTTCTTGTGCTTGTTCTTTGTCTTCTTCTTCTCATGCTTGTTCTTCTTCTTGTTCTTCATCTTCTTGTTGTGCTTGTTCTTCTTCTTCTTGTACTTGTGTTGTTCTTAACCTCCATCATTGTTTCTTCCCTCGTGATCTCCTGTGCTGGCCCGTATTTATATGGCTCCGTGGGTGCAGCGTCTCAATCACGCACCATAGGAAGCCGATGAAGCAACTGCATCTCGCAATTGCATGTGCAGGTGCATCTCGCCCCAACTACCTCATCAACTCCCTACAATTGCGTGAGCTCGCCAAACTGATTACTTATTAAAACTTGGCCATCCGTTCAAAGCTGTGGAGCCGCTATATCACACATAGATTTAGCATCCTTGGTTGGAATTCTGTGCTTAGTGGAGTTTTTACATTCTGCCCTTTTCTGGGCGGTGTTCCCACTCACAACCCCAAAAAATGTCAGGTTAAGTTAACTTTCAGTTTGAACTCGTCCCCTTGTGGATGTGTGCGTGAATAAACTCTGCAGCAGACGGGCAACTTGTCCAGGGCTGATGTTGTTTTTTATTTTGTCTTGTGACCTCCTGTACCAGTGCATGCTCCCCAACTTGACGTGACTTGACTTGACCTCTGCTCTTGACTTTTGTAACTCTAAATTACATTAAGCAGGTCTGACAATGTTATGTTCTTTCTAATTGTGCAGACCCTGCGGAGTGCTGCCATGGGTGAGTTAATATGAAACATCTTACTGTACTGCATCTCACTAATGCTTAGGGCACTGGCAGGGTTTGCTCACCTCGTACCTGTCACTGACCCATCTTGTCCGTTTACATTGTGTGCTTAGCCACCTGATGTAGCAACCAGTGACTGGTAGAAGTAAAACTAAAATGTGATTACGAGTTTCATTATATCTCATAAATACCATTAAATCTGGAATTAGGAGGGAGGTTGCAACAGGGGAGTTGCCTTATCCACAGGTGCAGTTGACCTTCAACTGGTCTGGCAGCTTTCCATCCCAGGCTACCTACAGGTTCCCTTGTTGGACTGAGAGTTGGGTCCCCAATCACAAGGGCGGTCACGCTGGGGCTCTCCCTCAGGAAAAGAAAGAAGTAGTGAAGAGTAATAATGTGGAAAAAAATTATGAATACAGACCCTCCCACCCCACTGGAATGCCCTGATTTAAGCAATAAAACACAGGCTGGAGAAAGCGTCAATCATTATTCTTTATTTAAATCTCCAAAAGAGCCAAAAAGCATCAAATTAGTGTCCTCTCGCTCTATTTATACAATCCATTGATTAGGTCACTATTCTTTAAAAGGAATTCATTACAAATTCAGAAAACTTTTAACATGATTGGTTACACCGAGTTGCTAACAGGGCATCCAGATGTTGATACCTTAGATGAGCACAATTTGATCGATAGTCCTGTTTGCTTAGGATGTACGTGACATTTTAAATGTATTATTTTTATTCTTATTTTAGGAGATGTGTGAATTTCACCACACACACTGTTTCTCATGGTCAAAAAGAAAAGAACAATGGCATATATATATATATATATATATATTATGCTCCAGCTGGGTACAAAAACAGGAAACGTAATGCCATAAATATAACATTATTCTCTTAAGGGTTTATATAAAATAACAAGAAATACATTTATCATAGTGAATAATAAAATAACAGTGTCGGCTTTTAAGCATAAGCTCAGAAGGATACGAGACTCGGACACATGCCAGGTGCACACTGGACCAGGGTTCAAATTCAATTCTTACCATTACCACACTTCACTTTACCACAGTAAGACCTCATCTGGCCTCCCCAGTACCCTGTATTGGATTAATCGGGTTTGATGATGACGTGATATGACACAATCTTTAAACCTCTTAAATGGTGAAGGCCTGGAAAAGACAAACTCAAAGCTTCAGATTGCCTGCTTAACCAGAGTGTCGCGAAGACAGCCATCTCCAGAAATTCTGGTATGACGTACATGAAGGCTGCTTTAAGACGATTACAAAAGGAGGTACGGTGACTAAAAGATAGATTTTTCTTTTTTCTTAGCAGAGTCCTCCTATCATTTCTGCCCAGACGGATGGCACAGGGGATTCACACACAGCTGTTACTATTTGTCAACTGACCAAAGAAACTGGACCAACTCCAAAATGTATTGTGAGTCTCAACAAGCGCACCTCGTCATCATTGAAGACCAGAAAGAACAGGTACTGCTTACAAAGAGAAAAGATGGTACCAAGTTCCGTGGGGGGTAAAGGTCAGTGCTGGTGCCTCACAGCTAGAGAGTCCTGGGTTCGTTTCAGCTCAGGTCCTACCTATGAGGGGTTTCCTCCCATATTCTATGGAAGTTCAGGATAAGTTGATTGTCATCTGTAAATTGACCCGGGGAGTAGGAGTGAGAATGCCATGTGATGGACTGGTGCCTCATCCTCAGTGCGACATGACTCCATGAATTTAGTATTGGACGGAGTGATGGAAGGATGTTCAGTATTTAATGTCATTCCTTGTGATAGTGTTCACTGTGGAAGGTGCTACTGGGATAGTGAAGTGATGAATGATCTTAATAATTCATAATATAATTCTTTACATTTATATAGCACTTTTCTCACTACTCAAAGCGCTTTACATCGTGAGTGTGGTGCACCTTCAGCCACCATTATTATGAAGAATCCACCTGGATAATGCAACGACAGCCATTATCGCATCACTGCACTCACTGCACATGAGCTATTAGGTGGTAAAGTGGTAAGAGAGATAGCCAATTAGAGGCAGGGGATAATTAGGGGGCCAGAAAGACCAGGCCCCGGTGGGCAATTTATCCAGGACATCAAGATAAACCCTGCTTCTTACGAAGGATGCCCACAAAGAGTCAGGACCTCAGTTTTACATATCATCTGAAGGACGGTGCCATTTTTATAGCACAGTCACCCGTCACTGTACTGGGGCTTTAGGATCCACACACAGACCACAGGGTAAGTGCCTCCTGCAGGCCGTGCCAACACAAAAAGAAAAAAGAGAAGCTTCTAATGGCAAACCTCTCTCTAAATTATCTAAGAATAAACCAGCATGTGTGTGTGTGCTGCCATTAAGTGTTCATCATGTCAGGCCTAAAGGGCATGTCCTCTGCTTCAATGCCATCAGTGAAATGAACTGTCATCAATGTATACCTTTTTTTGTATTTTTAGGATTTTATTTACAAATTGGTCAAAAACAAAGAAGTCTGGCTTGGATTTAGTGATCTGGAGACAGAAGGCACCTGGGTCTGGGTGGATGGTCTCCCTCGAAAAGAAGTGTAAGTGAGAACAGGACCACCTAATTGGCTGGTTTGTCTTGGTTGACGTCAAGTCTAGAGGAGCTAGCTAAAGTCTTCTGGGAGTGACCTCTGACCCTGCTCATAGTCAGTCCAGGGAATGTCTTTAAGTTTCAGTCTTTGGGATGCCACTAGTTGAGCGTTCGACGGATTCAGGCCACCAAAGTAGTTGATGTGACCTGCCGAATGAGGACTTGCAAATGTGAGGAATAACCTCTGGGCCTTGTCTTTGGAGTTTTTCTAAGAGAACTTCACTGTCCAGGACCTTATGATGGCACATTCTATATTGTTCATGGTCTTCTAGCACTATCCTTATGCCTCCCTTCATGGAAGAAAAAATGAAACAGACAAACTGACAAAAATGAAATTTCAAAAAAAAAAAAAAAGCAAAGAGAAAACACACAAATCCCTTACAAAAATGACACACATGTACAATATATTTAAAAAAATATACTATTTCCTATATGAATATATTTTACAGTATATTATAAAATACTTTAAGCATAAATATATTATGCTATCTTGAAATATATTGAAATGTAAATTATTGTCATTTTGATTATTGCAACATATTTTTCACAATATAAAAATATATTTCCTAATATATTTTAAAAACTAATAATAATTTATTATAAAATAATACAAAGGGAAAATACCCAAATCCCTTACAAAAATGAAATCTACAGTGGTGTGAAAAACTATTTGCCCCCTTCCTGATTTCTTATTCTTTTGCATGTTTGTCACACAAAATGTTTCTGATCATCAAACACATTTAACCATTAGTCAAATATAACACAAGTAAACACAAAATGCAGTTTTTAAATGATGGTTTTATTATTTAGGGAGAAAAAATCCAAACCTACATAGCCCTGTGTGAAAAAGCAATTGCCCCCTGAACCTAATAACTGGTTGGGCCACCCTTAGCAGCAATAACTGCAATCAAGCGTTTGCGATAACTTGCAATGAGTCTTTTACAGCGCTCTGGAGGAATTTTGTCCCACTCATCTTTGCAGAATTGTTGTAATTCAGCTTTATTTGAGGGTTTTCTAGCATGAAGCGCCTTTTTAAGGTCATGCCATAGCATCTCAATTGGATTCAGGTCAGGACTTTGACTAGGCCACTCCAAAGTCTTCATTTTGTTTTTCTTCAGCCATTCAGAGGTGGATTTGCTGGTGTGTTTTGGGTCATTGTCCTGTTGCAGCACCCAAGATCGCTTCAGCTTGAGTTGACGAACAGATGGCCGGGCATTCTCCTTCAGGATTTTTTGGTAGACAGTAGAATTCATGGTTCCATCTATCACAGCAAGCCTTCCAGGTCCTGAAGCAGCAAAACAACCCCAGACCATCACACTACCACCACCATATTTTACTGTTGGTATGATGTTCTTTTCTGAAATGCTGTGTTCCTTTTACGCCAGATGTAACGGACATTTGCCTTCCAAAAGTTCAACTTTTGTCTCATCAGTCCACAAGGTATTTTCCCAAAAGTCTTGGCAATCATTGAGATGTTTCTTAGCAAAATTGAGACGAGCCCTAATGTTCTTTTTGCTTAACAGTGGTTTGTGTCTTGGAAATCTGCCATGCAGGCCGTTTTTGCCCAGTCTCTTTCTTATGGTGGAGTCGTGAACACTGACCTTAATTGAGGCAAGTGAGGCCTGCAGTTCTTTAGACGTTGTCCTGGGGTCTTTTGTGACCTCTCGGATGAGTCGTCTCTGCGCTCTTGGGGTAATTTTGGTCGGCCGGCCACTCCTGGGAAGGTTCACCACTGTTCCATGTTTTTGCCATTTGTTGATAATGGCTGTCACTGTGGTTCACTGGAGTCCCAAAGCTTTAGAAATGGCTTTATAACCTTTACCAGACTGATAGATCTCAATGACTTCTGTTCTCATTTGTTCCTGAATTTCTTTGGATCTTGGCATGATGTCTAGCTTTTGAGGTGCTTTTGGTCTACTTCTCTGTGTCAGGCAGCTCCTATTGAAGTGATTTCTTGATTGAAACAGGTGTGGCAGTAATCAGGCCTGGGGTGGCTACGGAAATTGAACTCAGGTGTGATACACCACAGTTAGGTGATTTTTGAACAAGGGGGCAATTACTTTTTCACACAGGGCCATGTAGGTTTGGATTTTTTTTCTCCCTAAATAATAAAAACCATCCTTTAAAAACTGCATTTTGTGTTTACTTGTGTTATATTTGACTAATGGTTAAATGTGTTTGATGATCAGAAACATTTTGTGTGACAAACATGCAAAAGAATAAGAAATCAGGAAGGGGGCAAATAGTTTTTCACACCACTGTATGTAAAATATAGAAGAGCTGCTGCCTTGCAGTAAGGAGATCACAGATTTGCATCCATGGAAAAAAAAGATCTCTATCAATGCAAAGAATGATTATTATTTAAAGCTATATTGCTACATATATGAACATATTTTACAATACAGTGGAACCTTGGTATACGTCCTTAATTTGTTCCAGACCCTTTGACTTATACCAAACAGGACGTATACCAAACAAATTTTTGCCATAAGAAATAATGGGAAAACGATTCATCCGTTCCCATGAAAAAAAAAATCCTATTGCTATTGGCATATTATACATTGACGGGGTTGTATAAAATAATTTAAACACTGCTTAATACTAAAATACATAAATACAAAAGCAATTAGATGAAATAAATGAAAATTTTACCTCACTTTACTTTTTAATAACATCTTTGTTTTTCACAATCGTAGATACCGTCGTTCTCGGCAAACGGTATGCAGCAGCCAATTTCCCGGATACGCATGCCATCTTCATACTTTTCAACAATCAATTCAAATTTACACGAAAAAACACAAAATCACGTTGTGACGATACAGGTTTGCTGTATGTTCCCATCTGCTGCCGGGGAGCCCTTGAACCCTACACTGTCGGTAATGTACCTGTGGTGAAAAAGTGCAAAGTGCTTTTATTAAAACAACTAACAAAACAAGGTTTTCAAATTAAAGTGCAGTCTCCAAAGTTCCAATAAATAATCCATAAAATCAGAAGTGAAACGTGGAGGTTAAAAACAATAGAAAAAAGTCTTCTTAAAAACAACAAAGTTAAAATAGAGCAGGAAGCATTGTTTAAAAATAAAAAAAAAAACAAGAAGAAGCCCGGTGCCTTTTTACCTGGCGGCTCCCCTGCTTCCCAAAAGGGGAGTCGCTCTACTTGCAGCTGACGTTAACTCTGCCTACTTCACTCACTCGCGCTCTCTCTCTCTCTCTCTCTCTCACTCTCTCACTCCGTCCGTTCTTTTTTACTCCCCTTCTAGCTGACTGGCACTTCTGTTTATCAAGATAAGCAGCCCCAGGAACTAATCATGAATGCGGACGGTCCCTCACAAGTGCACTTTGGTGAGAAACGCCCACATCGCTAATCGCCCTGACAACCTCCAGCCACATAACCGCCACGCCCCCTCACCAAGCTGCGAGCGCGGTGATTATTTATTTTAAAGCTGGACTTTGACAGGAGCTGTGGACCCGCTATATCACACACGTGAAAGTTCACAGAGAGTTATAGCGCGGGTTGTTCACTGAATGCTAGAAACTGGCGCACTAACGCTCGTGGGCAGTCGTGGCTTTGTCTCAAGAGAGGGAAACAAGGTTAGCATGCGAGTCGTATTCCAAACAAAGGTCGTATACCAAGCAAAATTTTTCGGGTCCAAACAGGACGTATACCAAGTTGGACTTATTCCAAAGCAGACATATACCAAGGTACCACTGTATATTATAATATACTTTAAGGATAAACATATTATGCTATCCTGCAGTATATTGAAATGTATTGTAAAATATGTATGTATTTGTGTCATTTTTGAATATTGCTATATTTTCCAAAATATAAAAATATATTTCATAATATATTTTAAAAACTAGGAATAATATTGTATAAAACTAGAAAGACAAAATCCTCAGATCCCTTACAAAAATGAAATATGTTTTTCTAAAACTACTGTATATTACTATCTATGTGAATATATATTACAATATCTCATAAAATAATTTAAGGATAAATATATCATGCTATCTCGAAATGCACTGAAATGTATTGTAAAATACTGCGGTGGGCTGGCCACCCTGCCCGGGGTTTTAGTTCCTGCCTTGCGCCCTGTGTTGGCTGGGATTGGCTCCAGCAGACCCCCGTGACCCTGTAGTTAGGGTATAGTGGGTTAGATAATGGATGGATGAATGTATTGTAAAATATGTAAATTACTGACATTTTTTTATATTGTAATATATTTTCCAAAATATAAAATTATATTTCGTAATATATTTACAAACTAAGAACCATATATAATACATTTTAGAAGCTATTAAAATGTACTTCTTAAATATACTGTAAATTGTAGGTATAATATTCTGTACAAAATATTTCAGAGTTTGTATTTCAAGGTACTTGTCATTTTTGTATACTATAGTATATTTTAAAAATCCATTAGCCACATCCTTGACAATATCATCCAATCGATACAGTCATGCCCAAAATTATCGGCACCCCTGGAATTTTCCAAAGAAAATGCACCATTTCTCCCAGAAAATTGTTGCAGTTACAAATGTTTTGGTATACACATGTTTATTTATTGGAACAACACAAAAAAACAGAGAAAAAAAGCCAAATCTGACATCATGTCGCACAGAACTCAAAACTTAATATTTGGTTGCACGCCCTTTGGAAAAAATAACTGAAATCAAGCGCTTCCTATAACCATCAACAAGCTTGTTACGCCTCTCAAATGGAATTTCCGACCACTCTTCTTTTGCAAACTGCCCAAGGTCTCTCAGATTTGATGGGTGCCTTCTCTCAACAGCAATTTTGAGATCTCCCCATAAGTGTTGAATCGGATTTAGATGTGGACTCATTGCTGGCCACTTCAGAACTCTCCAGCGCTTTGTCTTCAACCATTTCTGGGTGCTTTTAGAGGTATGTTTGGGGTCATTGTCCTGCTGGAACACCCATGACCTCTGACGCAGACCCAGCATTCTGACACTGGGTGCTACATTGCGCCCCAATATCTTTTGGTAGTCTTCAGATTTCATGATGCCTTGCACACAGTCACGGCATCCAGTGCCAGAGGCAGCAAAACATCCCCAAAACATCTTAGAACCTCCACCGTGTTTGACTGTAGGTTGTTCTTTTCCTCGTAGGCCTCATTCTGTTTTCTGTAAACAGTAGAATGATGAGCTTTACCAAAAAGCTCTACCTTGGTCTCATCTGTCCACAAGACGTTCGTCCAGAAGGATTTTGGCTTCCTCAAGTACATTTTGGCAAACTCCAGTCTGGCTTTTTTATGCTTCTGTGTCAGCAGTTGGGGTCTTCCTGGCTTTCCTGCCATAGCGTTTCATTTCGTTCAGATGTCGACGGATAGTTCGAGCTGACACTGTTGCACCCTGAGTGTGCAGAACAACTTGAATATGTTGTGAAGTTGATTGGGGCGGTTTATCCACCATTCGGACTATCCTTCGTTGCAGTCTTTTATCAATTTTTCACTTCCGTCCACGTCCAGGGAGATTAGCTACAGTGTCACGTGTTGTGAACTTCTTGATTATGTTGCACACAGTGGACAGAGGGACCTGAAGATCTCTGGAGATTGTTGATATTTTTCCACAATTTTTGTTCTCAAGTCCTCAGACAATTCTCTGCTCTTCTTTCTGTTCTCCATGCTTAGTGTGGCCCATTCAGACACACAACACAAAGGCTGAGTCAACTTGTCTCCATTTTAACTGGCTTCAGGTGTGATTGCTATATTGCCAGTTTCTTGCCAAAGGGGAGTTCAAACGAGCATCATATGCTTGAAATAAAACGATTTACCCACAATTTTGAAAAGGTGCCATGAATTTTGTCCGGCCCATTTTTGGAGTTGTGTGTGACATGATGTCAGATTTGGCTTTTTTTCTCTGTTTTTTTGTGTTGTTCCAGTGCACATAAAGGAAATAAACACGTGTATACCAAAACATTTGGAATTGCAATAATTTTCTGGGAGAAATGGGGCATTTTCTGGGAAAATTCCAGGGGTGCCGATAATTTCGGCCATGATTGTATATCATAAGAGTTTCTTACATTTAAATACATTCCAGACCAAATCACACTGTGACACCACAAGTTATAAACGTATTATTAGCCGAGTACAAGTAAAAAGTAAGGCAGTAATTTGCAGCCCTCTTCGGCTGACATGGTCACCTACCTGAACTATTTTTACTGAGTTCAAAGTAAACTGAAATCTTTGGGATGACTGTCTTTAGCTTTTTCCAGTCGTGAATGGTCTGCCACGGGTCTGGACGCCCAGCATGCTGCATGTCTTATACACAATACATCTGGCAATGTGATTGTTACAATATAATAAGAGAAATAATGTTTCCTTATATTTCAGACATAATCTTAAAATTATGCATTTGAACTACATATACTGTATGTTACAATATATTGAAAGATATGTCCACATATTTTTTGGATTTATTGCAAAATATTTCAATTTAGTAAAGGAATTGCACCTAAAAACACTAAAAATCATGACACTAGAATTAGCACCATTGTGCTAATTAAAAAGGTAAAGAAAAAACGAAAAAGGGGAAAACCCCTCCAGTTAACCAGTGACTGACCAGTTAGTACATAGGCACCTGTGCAGATCAGATTTGTGAAGTTTGGTCTGAGCCTCGACTAGGGGTCCTCAATTACGGTCCTGGAGGGCCGCAGTGACTGCAGGTTTTCATTCTAACCATCTTCTTCATTAGTGACCAATTTTTACTGCTAATTAGTTCACTTCTTTTGCTTTTGTTTGAATTAACTTGACTCGGACCCCTTAGTTCAGGGGTCCTCAATCACAGTCCTGGAGGGCCGCAGTGGCTGCAGGTTTTTGCTCCAACTCAACTGCTTAATAAGAAGCCCTTATTGCTCAAGTAACACTTCTGCTTCACTTTAGTGGTCTCGCTTGTTAAGATTTTGAACCCTTATTGCTTATTTTAGTCATAAACAGCTGTATTCTTAGTTTTTAATGGCTCCTAATTAGCAATAACATGCAAATGACAAAAGAGACCAGCATTTTACCATTTAGCTTGTTACCATTTACACCTCTGTGTGTGTTTATCATGCACTACTGGGTTTAATTAAATACTTGGAAGGAAAGTGAAGAGAAAAAAGTGAAGGACTGAGAATTACTCCTCCATTTTAGCCCATTTGGATGATATCCTTAGATGAGGGAAGAAAATCAGGTTGACATAGCAGAGTTAAAGCAATAACAAGCCATGAAATTAAGTTATTGGCAAGAATTGCTTTTTAATTAAGCTACCGGGTTAGAACAAAAACCTGCAGCCACTGTGGCCCTCCAGGACTGTGACTGAGGACCCCTGGGCTAGACCCTCATCGTTCCACCACTGAATTCAAACAGAAGTGAGTGAGCAGACCCTAAACAGGTAACTTGTATGGACAGACTGTAATAAGTGTCATCCCTAAAGCAATGCCCAACAGTACACAGCTGCTTGATGTAAGTGGTGCCTACTGGGCAAGAACAACAACAATATTTATTTCTATAGCACATTTTCATATAAATGATGTAGCTCAAAGTGCTTTACAGGATGAAGAAAGACAAGATATATAAAAAATAAAATTACTCAATATTAATTAACATAGAATAAAAGTAAGGTTTAATGGCCAGGGAGGACAGAAACAAACAAAAAAAAAAAAACTCCAGACGGCTGGAGAAAAAAAATAAAATCTGCAGGGGTTTAAAAGGCCACGAGACCACCTGACCAGCCCCCTCTAGACATTGTGCCTAACATAAATGATCTCAATCAGTCCTCAGGGTCCTCAAGAAGAGCCTTAGGACATATTAACTAGACGTCTACTAACTACAAGTGGGCATTGATCCTTGCACTGCTTCTATAGTCTAAGGGTTTGATTTTACTAAAGATTACTTGGGCAGTGTGGGCAATGCAGGATCTTTTTGGGTTGGTGGGCTGACATGATATTACCATTCATATGATACATCTGGACTTTTTTCTTTTCAGAACATTCTGGAATGAAGGGGAACCAAATAACAGTGATATGAATGAAGACTGTGGCAGCATGCGTCCCGAATCTGCCACATGGAACGACTTGCCATGCGCATTTCAAAGGGACTTTGTGTGTGAAAAGACTGCTTCTTTCAGTTGTGCTTTTCAAAATGTGTAGCATGGTGCACCAATGCCCAATGGCATGATGGCTGCTTGGAAAAGAAAATCTCATTTGCCTTTTTTTTTCCTTTTACTGTGTCCTTTTGAATGTCTGAATTGTACTGTACACTTTGCTTTGCCTTAAATCACTTTGTACCCTCTGCAGATCACAATATAATGACCATTAAGGGGTGTCTCAGACATAACTTTTCCAGGTTTTTTTTTTTCCTTTCATGCCTTTACAATAAGGGCTTCTTCATCCTAACTATAAGAACAATCATACAAACTCAATTCTTTCATTTCTATTGCTACTCTATTTTCCACCTCCATCCCTCAAAGGTGAGCTTTGTCCTTCTCCTCTCCCAACATGAACTTTCCTGGCAGGGGCAGATGGCTTCTTTTTTAAGTCTGAGCCAGAAGTACTTCTAACGTATCATTGACGTAGCCAGGAAGAACTTGTGGGTCGGGCTGGACCGCCACCTGACAGCAGACCATACCAGTGATACCCTAGGACCTCAACAGGACTGTCCATCAGAACTACACCTCTAGGATGCCAGTTCGAGCCTTCTAGGACATCTCTCTCTCTAAATATAAAATCCAACGTCTGTCCACTTTTCGCAAGAGAACTACTTAACGGATTTTTTCTCTAGAATTTGCTTGAACATTCTGGTTGATTTTGCAACTTGTGTCATCGTGCTAAGAATCAGAGTTCTCCTGCAGGAGTGATGTATTTGCGCTAATCCGAGAGACATGCAGCGGGCCGAGGGGAGGGGGAAGTGTGACGTCAGGAGTCGGGAGCCGGGCAGGACCCTCCACACTGTCCTGTTTCACTTTGACGCGAGTGGAGCCACGGGGGACGGCTAGTGTGAAATATAAAGTAATGAATGTACAATTTCAGGCATTCATAACCAGTTTTTAAGTCTCGATTTGTTATAATTTGTATACTAACAATTATTTTATATAATCAATTTATATGAACATTTCCTTCAATAATAGACACATTGTGTTTGTGTTGCATTGCCAGTGTGCTGTGTGATGATTCCAATCAATGTGTCCTATTGTCAAGCACTTCTAGCGTCCCACTATGCCGCAGCTGAATTTGATCACACAGACACACATATACTAATAATAATAATTCTTACAAAGTGCTCACTACTTAAAGCCCTTTGCAAAAGAACCAGGATACGAACCCATGATCACCTAACTGTCAAGCAGCAGCAGCTCTAACACTGTGCCACCTGCTCATCATGCAAGTAAAGGCATCTGATAATTACTAATATTTTTTTTTATTATAAAGTATCATAAATGAATAGTTTCAAAAACATTTTTTAAAAAGCTACTTTGAAGCAAAAATGGTCCTTATTATTTCCGCCAGCACCCTGTTGGCTAACAGTACTGATGACGGCCGTGGTTAACCCAGGCCTTGAACAATCTGGTATGGAAATCTGTATTGTTGATCGCATTATGATCTGGCAAAATTTTACACTGGATGACTTTCCTGACGTAACCCTCCCCATTTATCCGGGCTTGGGACCACCATGTAGAAACACACTGATTTGTGCATCCCCTGTGGCTGGGTTATATATGTATCATAGTTCGCTTGTGGCAAATCCGAGAGAGACGGGCTGCAGGCCGAAGGGAGGTGGAGGCGAGACCTCAGGAGTAGGGAGCTGGGCGGGATCCTCCTCACTCACGCGTCAGCCTCCATGCGAGTCGCTGTACCTCTCACCACATGTTGGGGTGCACCTTCCCGCCGCCTGTTTGTTCAGCACACATTATAATCTAGAGATTGTTAAGGAGTAACGTTTGATGTTTTCGAGAGAGAGAGAAAGAGAGATCACAGTTACGTGTGTTTTAGAGGGGGACGCTCTCCCATCAGAGCTGAACACGATCAGATACAATGGCATCGTTTGACATTAGCGCGTACCTGCCTTCCGCTTGGCCAACTTTTTACAAAGACATCACAGCTCTATTCTCTCCCCTGATAGCAAAAACAAAAATATTGTATACTAGCAAAATACCTGCGCTTCGCAGCGGCGAAGTACTGCCTTAAAATTTTGATTAAGAAGAAAAGTAAACTTTTTTAAACAGAGGGAAAATCTACCAATAATTATTTGTTAAGGATCTCTTTGTATACCACATTGTGAGTTCGGCCCTCCGGTTGTAAATGACCAAGCTGTGTGCTGAGCTTACTCTTGAGCATGTAACGTACAGTCGGCCATGTGAACAGTAATCTTGTCTCAAATCTCACAGCTTGGATTGCTGCTGTCATAATCGGTTTGAGTTTCATGGTTTGTTTCAATTATGACAGTATTTGTAGGACTTGTTGTGTTGAAGTGACATTCAGCATCTGTCAAGCGTTGTAAGTATACAACCAGTTTCATCGATAACTTCACATCCAGCTTTTGAGAGTTTAAACATTCATAAACATCAAAGTGTCCACTACTGAAATCGTCACCTGTGAGTCTAAGATGTTTAAGAGGCATTGGTGGTTGTCCAAAGGTGTAAAATATTTGGCCATTTCGCTACACTTGAAAGCGACAACCGAACAATTCAGCGGCAGCCATCAACTCACATGCAGAACCATAAGTGAAGGGCTTAAGCATTTCACTCTTCTAGTGCTCCTGTGTAGTCTAATTATCTCCTGTACCGTCATCAGTCCACACCTTGAACCTGTCCAGTCACTCAATACATAAGACACAATGTTCCTCTGGATATCAAGAGTGAGCCTGATATGGCCGTGCAATATGTAACACAGAGAATGGAAAAGGCAGGCGCCATCTCCGGGCATGGAAACCACTCGGTAAATGACAGTTCTTTGATCGATGGTGATCACCTCGATAGACATGTTAATGGGGGTACGGTTGGAATGATAAAGGAAATGGGTACCTGAACAATGTAAAGTAAGTCTAAAATACCTACACAATAACTATAATCGTAATAAATGAACAATAAAACAGCGGAGAAGCCGTGGATTAAATAAAAAGGTTTTAGTTATCAGCAGGGAGACGTGAATCCCGTGGCGAAGCAAGGAAGGGAATGAAGAGACTGGAGCGACGGACGGCCTTATATAGGCAGGCAGCCAACAACGTGCGAGGCGTTGGGATGGGGGACCCAACACCGCCTGACACGGTGACTGAGCTGCAGGCTATGGACGTATATATGTACGTAAGTAGGATTCAGTTAGCGTTGGGAATCCGCGTACCAAATTTCTTGACGATGGGCTCATAGGTAACAAAGACCGTTGGAAAGTTCAATATGACAGCCGACAGTGGCGTCATAACACCGAGATGAGTACATACATCGGTTTTGGTTTGCGCAGGGAAGCCACTTACCAAATTTCGTGAAGATGGGGCCGTAAATAAGAAAGTTCAACATGGCAGACGTTGTCGACCGTTATGACCGTTACGTGTAGAATTTCGAAATGAAACCTGCTTAACTTTTATAAGTAAGCTGTAAGGAATGAGCCTGCCAAATTTCAGCCTTCTACCCACACAGGAAGTTGGAGAATTAATGATGAGTGAGTGAGTGAGTGAGTCAGGGCTTTGCCTTTTGTTAGTATAGATCAAGACATCTTCGGATACTAAAGCTATGAATATGAATTGTTCTCAATACAAATTATTACATTTTTTGTTTTATTGATTTGGAAGTTTGTCCAATTTCACTACTATGCGGGTGGAGCCGCTGGGACAGTTAGTGTATTATATATATATATTACTGATAATTATATGAGATACCTGTGTGTCACAAATTAAAGGTAGACATCAAAATTTACTTAATGCCTTCCTAAAGTGGATTTCAAAATGTACATTAATAGGTCCAGGCAATCAGTGATTTCTTTGAAATTTGAAATCGGTTTCTGTGGGATTCCATTCATCTAAAAATCTCCATACGTGCATTTTAAAAAGCCGCCAGCTTTTCAGAAGGCGTCAACAGCCATTGCTTCATTTCTCTCCTATATTTTTAATTGACAGTCATTCTACTTTCTCAAGTTCATCGCCAGGAGAAGACAGAGCCTAACCCAGTAGTACCACATGCAAGGAGGGAGCTAAGGCTGGAGAAGAAGGCCCTACTCACGCACAACACCACAACAGTAGACGCTGCATTCACTGTGTTACCCTGTCGACTCGATACGTCAGCGCGTCCGCCATATTGCGAGTGGCAAAAGTGCCATTTAAACTAATACAGGTAGACGTGGAAACCGGGCTTTCTGATGAAAAAACAATAACGTTTCAAACAGTATCGTTTACATACAACAGATTTTGGCGAATCGTTTACTTGTAATTAGTTATATCAATTTATACACTAATAATGGCAATTATTAAATAATAATAATTATTATTATTATTAAATAATTCCTCCCATATAAGTAACATTTCTCGGACTGCCTTCTTCCATCTCCAAAACATTTCTAGACTCCGTCCTGTTCTTACGCACCACAGTCCTGAAGTATCGGTTAATGCCCGAGTCACCTCACGTACAGATTACTGTAATGCGATTCTATCTGTCATCCCACAAAAACGTATCCATAAACACAAGCGTCTTCAAAATTCTGCTGCCAGGATGATAACCTGCTGTTCTAAATCCACTGAACATATCACACCGATTCTCTCTCAACTTCACTGTTCACTACTGAATACAATACTAAACACCGCTCTGAACATTTAAAGCTCTCCACACCTCACTGATCTCCTCCAGACTGGCACTCTTCTCACTCACTCAGATCCTCATCTGCAGCTCGACTTTCTGTGCCACACGTCAGACTCGGTGCTATGAGAGCTCGAGCGTCTCTCCTGGTGCTCCTCGACTCGGGAATTCTCTTCCCTCTCATCTACGTCAGCTCGATTCAATAACACATTTTAAAACTTTTATCTTTTCAAACTGGCATACCAATTGTGAATTTTGCACTGTTACTGCCAGTTATCTTTGTTTGTTTGCTAATTATTTCTTTTTGATTTATCATTCTCTTGTTTTAATTTTACTGATGGTGTTTAGTTGTATTGTAAGGTGACTTTGAGTGCTAAGATTATAAAATGAGATTTTCTAATGGCCAAATATAACCAAAACAATTGTTCAGCCTGACCTATGAAGTGAAATCCCCCGGATCTGGTTTGGAGCATACAGCGGTTTGTACAATCCCAAGCAGCACATCATTCATTACTTCACTCCACAGCAGTGCCACTCGCAATATGGCAGCGACGTTGACATACGATGCTGCTGGTCATGCGGCGTCTTGTATTCTGTGTCTATGGGCACGCCGACTCAGACCGAGCATGGTAGACGATTACCCACAATCCCACAGCGAGAGAAAGAGAGAGAAGAACCATCGGATCAGTTGTGATCACGTGATGCTCAGCAGACAAAGTGTATGCATACTACTTGTACTGCAAGACCTCGCTCGTTTATCAAGTCAAAATTTATTAAAAATTTTTGCTCGTTTTGCAAAACACTCGCAGAGCAAGTTACTCGCAATCCACGAATTTACTGTAATATTAATTTAGAATCGCCATTTAAACACATCTTTTGGGATGTGAGATGAAAATCTACACTCCCACTGGGACACCATAGAGACGCGACTCATAGAGCGGCCAGGTTTGAGATTTAAACAGGCAGCAGCAGCAGCACCGTCCACTATCCCTACGTTTTAAATTTCTCCCTTAAATATTATGGACATGGTGCACAGTATTATGGCCAGGAAGGAAGATCAATGAACTGAATATCGGCAAATAAATCCAATCTGTTTTCATCATTTTACATTTCTGAGCTGACTCCTTGGCCATGAGACATGCTGATAACCAAATGGCAAAGGGCAAGGCTTGTGCTTGTGGAGTTACCCCAGCTGTTGCTTTCCACCTGCGTGATGTTTAGATATTCACACAGTTATCAGTCAAGTGTGCCATATTCTTGGCACCAGGTTAGATGGCAGCCCTAATGTTTTTACATTCCTGTTGTGTTTCAGCCATTCACTTTTGTTTGGAGTTTTTCCATTGACTGAACATTTGTCGTGACTGTTTGTGACAGGGCGGTGGTGGTGCTGCTGCCTCACAGATCCAGAGTCTGGACTTTCTTATAAATCCCAAAGACGTGTGCGACTCTAAACCAGGGCTTCCCAGACTTTTTTGCCCCATTTATCCCGTGGATAACTTTTTGGAAGTAAATTTACCCTCACCCAGTTTAGTTCAGTAATTTGAGTTTTTAATTCTATCATAATAAAGTGATTGACAAAGGGGAAATTTTTAATACTGATATTTTAAGCTTAAATAACAATAGTAATAGCACATAATAATGCTATTTCACTTATATAAAAACAACTAATGATGAGCTGATGCCAGTATACCAGGTTGATGAGAACATGTCAATTCATGAGACACTTCTTCTTGCTTTTCATCTACGATTCTGGATATTCTTGGCACAGCTGTTGAAAGAGCAAGTCTCATGTCGTCTTTGGGAACTAATCAAGATCTTGACGACTTCAGCTTTTTAAAACAAATTTACCCCCAGGAGTAGAAGAAATGTACCCCCTGGTGGTAAATTTACCATGCTGTAAACTGACCCTGAGTGGGTATGCATGTACTTGTGCCCGGCAACGGACTGGTCTCCTGCCTTGTCGTCAGTGCAGCTGGAATAAGTTCCAAACTTAACTTTTCCAAGAGAAAAGGTGTTATAAAAATAAAATGTAGTATTGTTGCTATTATTATTAATGGAGTATCTGTGCAGACCCGTCTAAGATGGGTCGAAATCTAAATAGTCAATGTAGTGTAGTGTATTCAGTGTTAATATTTGCAGTGCAATGTATTTTGTAATGTACGTAGTAATAAAATACACTGTATTTGTATCCCAACAGGTGGCTCATTACAAACATTCAAAGTAATAAAATGCATTGCATTTGTCATTCCAACAGGTGGGGCATCACAAATATTAACTCTGCTTTTATGAACCCCATACCAAATGGCATATAACAGAGTCACGGCAATTTGACTCACAGATACACCGACACCTGCCCTTTCATTAGAGTGGATAAGCTGATTTGTGTCTGCCCGAAATGTTGGATGTATTCAGCATTAATGTTTGCTGCACAGTGTGTGTCCATCCAGTTATTATTATCTCTGGTATATGCCATTTATTGCAGGATTTTTAAAAGCAGCACTAATGATTGTGACGCACCATCTGTTGGATAGCAGAGACACAGCAATCAGATGGACATACAGACAGACAGACAGACACATACGCCTGTCCATTGATTAAAGTGGATGAAAGTGTATTGATAGTGATCACTATGGACGGTGGTGTTTGAAATGGACTCATTTGCTAATATTGCTTATGTTGGCACACTATGAAAGGTGTTATATGAAGGAAACACGCATTAATGCTTTTATCTTATACGTAATGTGCTTGTCAGATATCTAACTGGTATGGACTGGTGATCTTATCTTAGTGAGTCTCAGTTTCTTGTATAGTCTGTGGGTTTCGTGGGTTGATGGCATGTGCTTAACCTTTTCTTCACCCGTCACCTGGAACACGCGGGTGAACGATGTGAGACCAAAATCAGCAGGCAACATCTTTGCAAAAAAAAGACAACACTTCTGTGAAATAATGTGGTCATTTTTTTTTTTCTTTTTTGAGCGTCAGGAATAAGCTTCCATAGTAACGCATATCAAGTGTTACATCAAAAAGATAAGAATTGCATTTGGTTACTCAATGCTGTAAAAGGTAATACAACTGCTCTCAAGTACAAGCGCATAGGAGTCATCTTGAAGGCTCTGAGAAGGTAAGCAGTTCCGCTCCTGAGCCAAGAGAGGGCGCTAACTTTAAAGCATTCGTCTTCTGACCATTGGTGTCACTTCTGTTTCCTCCTCCAAGCCCCGCCCCTTCTGCAGCCATCAAATTAAAGGACCTCGACAACTGGAACTTTGGTGTTCATTACGAATCACAACGCCAGCTTGGTCTCCAGGTCCTCACAGACGGGTTTATTATTTTGCCAGCCTTGGCTGAAAACCTTGGCAACCTCATATGCCTGTTCTTGTAGCTTTACTTAAAAAAAATAACCAACTTAAACATGGTTGTCGCCTGACTCCCCAACATTTTCTCTGTTGAACCCGTGTCTTTTAATACTGCATAACACACATCACTTTTAACACTAATAATAATACTACATTTAATTATATAGTGCCTTTCCCGTGCTCAAGGTGCTTAATTGCAACTTGCATCTCTGAAATGGATTATCTCATGTGATATGAAGCATAAAGAGAAAGCAGGGAGCAAGACTTAATGCTCCCCCATGATCCCTCAGAGTGGTGGTATGCAACTTTCAATGGAAGGACACTCACAGCGATACAGGTAACATCTAGAGACTGGTGTAACAAAGGCGCTATATAGGCACCTAGCACGACACAGATTCACACCGGAGGCACATATAAGAATAGATAAACTTTGATTTTTCTTCACCTGTGGGGCACATCATCCCTGTGACCCCCACAGGCACAACACAGTCCCAAGTTCACCAACTCAAAACCAAAGAAATATCCTCCACTCCTCCCAGGCAGCTTCAGCTTTGTCCTCGTCCTCGTCCTCGTCTTCCTGACTCTGGCGCCCTGATTAGTGGCTGCAGGCTTCTTTTATAGCCCGCCCAGAAGCGCTCCAGGGTGGTAATTGGCCTAATTAGGCTGCACTTCCGGGTGTGGCTGCACACACAGACTCGTTAAGCCGTCCAGCTCCCTCTGGCAGAGGCCACTGAGCCCAACAGGGATGAGCTCCAGCGTCACATAATTGTGGCCCCGATGCCACCCAGGGGGGCTGCCACCAAGTGTTCCGGGGGACGTAATGTGCATCCCATGACTGCTCCTCCAGATCCAGTGTCAAAGGGGCATCCTAGCTGGGCATGGGTCCCGGCCGTCCGCCACACTGAACAATCTTAGGCAAGTGGATGCAAATCAGGGACTTGGGTACGAGCTCACATTGCTACTATTCACGTTGGAGGGGTCCCTGCTACCCCTTGTTCTCCGCAGAGGAAGAGGCCAAGATTGCGCTCATCTATCACCCTAGGAGACACGGGTTTCACATGAAGGTCACATAAGAACTTAAGCAAGACCCTTAACCTGCAATTGCTGAGCGCTTTGTGTAGTGAGAAAAGCGCCATATAAATGCAAAGAATTCTTATTAAGAAAGATCAAGTCTTTGGACACTTGCGCTCGGTCTGCTCCGCGCTGTAACAAATGCTTCATTTTTCTCAGACTCTCCCGGAGTGCTTCACTCTCAGATGCTATGGTCAGCAGACCTGTTTGAATTGCCCAACACGGGCTTTCCTAATGGTGCAGTTCCTGACTCTCCACTCCACCCCACCACCTTTTTCTCTCAGTGTTTGCACAGTTATGTGTGCCCACGTATGAGCTGTGCCCTTGACTACCAGAAAGTAAACAGCGCTGTTAAAATACCCGATTTTCCCATGATACGTACTGAAATGTGCCAAATGCCCAGCAGATAAAAAAAAGAAAAGGCCAACCCAGCAGCGGTAGATTCGTCTGACAGGAACACTGAATGGTTTGAAGACAAGATGATTACTGCAAACTTTGCATTTCTTCAGCTCCTGCTGCTGTCACTCCTACATGCCTCAGGGATAGCTATGCCCACCGAGGAAGGTGAGTATCCATTAGGAATTGTTCAGCCTAAAAGTGGTGATCAGATCAGAGGGGTTATCGAACTGGGTAGAGTCTCAGCAAACAAAAGAAATTCAAAGTTTCCAGCATGTCGGTGTAATCTGAGTAGGGGCTTTGTCAGGGAGCGTCAGGGTGGACAATTAGCAAAATTAACAAACGCTTTGAGAGTTAGCTACAATATCTGAGGGAGAAATTATTATTATTATACTTACAGTAAAGCTTTTCAAAATGAGTTGCAGGTTGAGCACCATACACAGTAAACATAAACACAATACAAAAGAAAGGGAGAACGTGTAACCGGGTTTATACTTCACGCGACGCTCCTGCAATGCAAACGTTTTACTGTTTATACTTGTAAATCTGGAGGAATCCACCAGGTGGCAGTGCGAGATATCATCACAGTGAGAAGAGGTTCGGCTGCGCTGTGTTGTGAATTGCCTGGAACAGCCATTAAATTCCGAGGACAGCATACCGCAATATCTCTGAAAAGATGTTTAGTGATTAAATCCGTCAATCCAGGGATGTGCTCAATCCAGCAATCCAGCACTGGACACGAGGCAGAAACAATCTCTGGATGGGCATCAGCTCATGGCAAAGGTGAATACACTGTGTGCACAATTATTAGGCAAGTTGTATTTTTGAGGATTAATTTTAATATGGAACAAACACAGTGCTATCAGTCAATCCAAAATGTTAATAAACCTGAATGTTTCACAACGGAAATGTGAGTGTGAACATCATCAGGGGAATACATATGTGCGCACAATTATTAGGCAACTATTAGTGTGCAGATTTATTATGCAACTAAAGGAAAAATGAAAATTTTCCCATCTCACTTGTTTATTTTCATCTGTTATAGTGAGAATAATAAACAAACACCTCAAAATTTACAAATAAACATCTCTGACATTTCAAAAAAAATCAATCAATCAATCAATGACCAATATAGCCACCCTTCTTTCCAATAACAGTCATAAGCCTTTCCATTCATGGAGTCTGTCAGTTTCTTGATCTGTTGACGATCAGCTTTTTGTGGAGCAGTGACTACAGCCTCCCAGACACTCTTCAGAGAGGTGTATTGTTTTTCTCCCCCGTAAATCTAGCGTTTAAGAAGTGCCCACAAGTTCTCGATAGGGTTTAGGTCAGATGAGGAAGGGGGGCCATGTCATTATTCCTTCATCTTTAAGGCCTTTACTGGCTGGCCACGCAGTGGAGAACTTCGATGCAAGTGATGGAGCATTGGCCTGCATAAAAATCATGGTCTTCTTCCTGTATCACTGTTTGAAGAAAGTGTCTTCGAAAAACTGGCAGTAGGTTTGGGAGTTGATTTTGAGTTCATCTTCAATGCAAAAAGGTCCAACTAGCTCATCTTTAAAAATACCAGCTCATACCAGTACCCCACCTCCACGTTGGAGTGGAGCTCTGTGCCCATTACTGATCCACAGGTCCATCCATCTGGTCCATCAAGAGTCACTCTCATCTCATCGGTCCATAAAACCTTTGAAAAAAATCTGTCTTCAGATATTTCTTGGCCCAGTTTTGACGTTTCAACTTATGTTTCTTGTTCAGTGGTGGTTGGGTTTCAGCCCTCCTTACCTTGGCCATGTCTTTGAGCACTGAACACCTTGTACTTCTGGGCACTCCAGGTAGGTTGCAGCTCTGGAATATGAAAGTACTGGAGGATAATGGGTTCCTGGTAGCTTCACGTTTGATTCTTCTCAAATCTTTGGCAGCTAATTTGCGTCTTTTGTTCTCAACACGTTTCTTGCGACCCTGTTGACTATTTGCAACAAAATGTTTGATGGTTCTGTGATCACACACCAATATCTTAGCAATTCCAAAAGTGCTGCATCCCTCTGAAAGACTTTTTACAATTTTTGACTTTTCAGAGTCAGTTAAATCTCTTTTTTGGCCCATTTTGCCTGAGGAAAACTAGCTGCCTAATAATTCTGCACACCTTGATATAGGGTGTTGATCTCCTTAGGCCACACCCTCCCTCATTACACAAATACACATCACCTGACGTGCTTAAATCCAATAAGCATTCAAGTTAATACAGCTTGGAGTTGGAATATACGCATTAAAAATGATGATATGGTCAAAATACTCACTTGCCTAATAATTGTGCACACAGTGTATACATACATATACATACACACTGGCGTCATTTTAGTGTCACCAAAACTGCATATCTTTGGAAGGAAATCTGAGCCCACTGTGGAAACCCAGCAGGAAAACATGTAAACTCCAGGCAGGGAATACCAGCGACGTGACTCCCTGCGAGACAGCAGCGCCACCGCTCTGCCACCGTGTCACCCCCATGTGTGTGAACAGTACTCAATATTTAAATGAAATTAACGATTTATCTGTAAAATGTGACATACACACTTTAATGCATTTCATCATGAAAGTGATATCAAGTAGAAATGTGCAGAGAGTTGGAATATCAGACATTTAATGTGTTCTGTGTGGCGATCCATTGATGTTTGCTACTCCTGTCAGGTCAGGAAGAAGTCCAAGAAGTTCGTAGCGATTAAAAACTGGTATGACGTTTTACGACCGTCTGTTTTAATGATAAAGTAGACTACGAGGTTAAAGTGGACATTTTGAGATTAAAGCCAAAATTTCCAGTATAATCACAAAATAGCAAAGCTATGCATTTATGTGCTCAAGTGAGCCTCCAAACAACGTTTTGGCTAATCGTATTTAGTCACTAACTATGTAGATTGTTGTTAGCTGTTAACTTTTCTCAAACTTTGAAGGTTTCCCAAAGAAATCCACCTCAGGAAGCAGTGGGAGGTCAGGTAGCCCTTAGACGGGATTTTGAGAAAGCTGCCCTGCGATGTGTGCCATGCTAGTTTGGTAACAGACGCTGTACCGGCATCATATGATCAAAGCTACCACTCGCTCACATTAACAAACAAAGGAGGTGTGATGATTCTTTCTGAGGGTCCAGTCAAGGTGGTCAAAGTATCTGAGCGAGTTATCTGACAGTCGACATGAGGACAAACTGTCAGTGTATCTTTGATCAATCAGTTTGGTTCAGATGATGTGTTTTTTCTCAAGTAGCACATCAAGGAAACACAGTTTGAAGTTGACAACCATCATTTCATGCTCATGTCTTCAGTTCTGTCTGTCTTCTACAAACTAAGGCTGCACCGTATTGCCAGACTGAATACTCACAAATTAGAGTGGCAACACACGGAAACAGGTCTGTTTCAAGGATTTTAGATCCTATCCTGTATATATTTAGGCAACTACATTGTGTGTGTGTGTGAAAGAGAGAGATTGAGAGAGGAATGAGTGAAACGTTTTTAGAAATTATTAAGCCAATTTGTATACAATGAAATTGTTTCTTTTTATCATTGAGTGTATCATTTTACTGTTAAAAGAAAGACAAACAAAGATAACGGGCAGTAACTGTGCAAAATTCACAATTGGTATGCCAGTTTGAAAAGATAAGTTTTAAAATGTGTTATTGAATCGAGCTGACGGATATGAGCGGGAAGAGAATTCCCGAGTCGAGGAGCACCAGGAGAGACGCTCGAGCTGCCATAGCACTGAGTCTGACGTGCGGTACAGAAAGTCGAGCTGCAGATGAGGATCTGAGTGCCAGTCTGGAGGAGATCAGTGAGGTGTGGAGAGCTTTAAATGTTCAGAGCGGTGTTTAGTATCGTATTCAGTAGTGAACAGTGAAGTTGAGAGAGAATCGGTGTGATATGTTCAGTGGATTTAGAACAGCAGGTTATCATCCTGGCAGCAGAATTTTGAAGACGTTGTAAGCGATGGATACGTTTTTGTGGGATGACAGATAGAATCGCATTACAGTAATCTGTACGTGAGGTGACTCGGGCATTAACCGATACTTCAGGACTGTTCTGCCCCACATGTTGTTAGCTGTTAGTTGAACTGTTCTCCCCCTTTATCTTCTCATTTATTAACACACCAGTCAGTCACGTCCCACACTCACAGTGGTGCTATAAAAGTCTGTGCAACTCACGTAAAGCACGTAGGTCCCATAATAAACATTTGAATACAATACATCGCATGAGTCTCACGTAGGCACCCCTTTATCTCTTGTTTCGCTCACGTCCAAAGCATATCTTTAGGGTATAGAAACTCTTGGGTCTGGTTAGTTGTGGTACGCAGCAGTTTGAACCTCTGTCTACGCGCTTCTCTTTGTCTCGATCCAACCATGGAAATCACTCGCCTTGTAAGTGTCTTTTAAGGCTTTATTGTTTAATGTGTACTGCCTGCTATGTATTGCTTTGTAAATCATTCTTTATTGTCTTTAGTTGTACTCCTGTAAATACCTGTACGTTTCTTTTGTATATATTTCAGTTCACAACGAGGTACGTCCAGTAAAAGCCTTTAAGAAAGCTCACCCTTGTCGTTTTTATATGGATGTGCCAAGTTGTTTGAGCTCTCTGCGGCCGCGTTGCACGGACAGTGCGGAGTGAGGCCGAAAAAGTAAAGTGTTGCGTAAGAACAGGACGAAGAGATGGAAGAAGGCAGTCCGACAAATGTTACTTATATGGGAGGAATTATTTATTATTAATAATAATAATATAATAATATTATTATTATTTAATAATTGCCATTATTAGTGTATGAATGGATATAAATAATTGCATTTAAACGATTCGACAAAATCTGTTGTATGTAAACGATACTGTTTGAAACGTTATTGTTTTTTCATCAGAAAACCCAGTTTCCACGTCTACCTGTTTTAGTTTAAATGGCACTTTTGCCACTCGCAATATGGTGGATGAGCTGAATTATCGTGTCGACTGGGCAACACAGTGAATGCGGCGTCTACTGTTGTGGTGTTGTGCGTGAGCAGGGCCTTCTTCTCCAGCCTTAGCTCCCTCCTTGCATGTGGTACTACTGGGTTAGGCTCTGTCTTCTCCTGGCGATGAACTTGAGATGAAGTAGAATATCTATATATGTCTGTGCAGAGGACGCGACAAATGAACGCTGCGAACATGTGGCAGCCGTGATGTGTGCACGTACGCATTCTGAGCGTGAAGTATAAACGAGCCCTTAGGAAGTGCGAGAAATGAAATGTGTCCATAATAGGCCCCCTGGTTAGACTTACAGGTCACGAGGTCTCATGTGATGCTGTTGTGCTTCTCTTCTAAGACTCCTTGCTTTTTTCATTTGCTATCTCAAGGTGTTCCCTCCTTCCATATGGACAACGTGATCCAGATCATTGAAGAACTTGAGCGCCTCCACCCGCAATGGGAGATCCTCCACACCGTGCAGCACTTTCGTCAATGGCATGACTACAACAACGCATACCTGGAACATCTTCTGGGCAAGCTGTCCCCTGCCAGTCCAGGCCTGAAACAAGATCCTGAAGAGCCTCAAGGCAACCCGATGGGCCCGAAATTTAGCCCCAGTTATTCTCGTTTCCTTGTGAAGGTCTTAAAGCACCAGGTGATTGGAGATGTGGAGAGTGGTGTGGTTTTAACACCAGATGGAACCTCTGTGGCTGTAGCACCTCTCATAATTGGCTTAGAAGCTGGCCTGAAACGAAACACCTGTGTCATAACAGGCCTGGACAGTCTGATTGCAGCAACTCTTGGGAAAGATCTTGGCTTGTCTCTCCTTAATTTCCACAATGGTCTTCAGAGCAAAGCATTGGGTCCCAATGGCTGTTGGGATAATATTTCTAGGGCCCAGGTTTATGTCCTTCTGGATGATCCTTCTCCAGTGACCGATGCCTTTATAAATGGCGCAATGGACGGAGTGGTTTTGGGTGCCCACCTTTCACAACCTGACAAGCCCAACTCTTACAAACTAAGTGCCTTGTTGAAGGACTACTACGTCTCCAGTGGGACAAAGAAGCCAAAGAGTGACGTGGAGCTGAGGAGCAATTTCAGACGCAGCCTTTTCGCCGCTCTGGTCAATGTCAGTGTCCTGCAAGATCAGGCTCTAACGTCTGTCCTTCTGTACAAGAACCTAAGCAGTGATCCTCATCTGGTGGCTATGAACGAAACACGTCTGCATGACCCAGTGAAGCAAGGCGTACAGGAGTTCTACGAAACATACGTTGGTAAGTTGACAGGTGAAGACCCTCAAAGGAAATCCACAGGGTGACTTCACCTTGCTTCTCCTTTTGTTTCCCCATTCTCTATTATCATTCTGCCTTCTACAAACTTTCTTCCTTTTCATTATGCTTGCATGTCCTTTCTATGTAGAGATGTGGTGGCCATTTCCATGTTCTTCACTAATTTACCTTCCATCAGTGAATCCTGCTCTCCGTTACTCCTTAGTCCATTGTGCTCCTGTCTTCTATTCTCCTTTACCACATGTGTATTCTCTATTACACCTTGATTCTATTGTCAAGCCGTTTCTCCATTTGTTCTCCAATAAAACTCCATTGTTAGATAATAAATGTTTAATTGTTCTGCTGTTGTGAATATCTGGGCATCCTGCAATGCAAAGGTGGCTCCTCATTTAGCGCCTCATCCTTCAAATGGACTATTTGATCGTCTGTCTCTTGTACACACAAACATTCCCACCTCATTCATTTGACGTACACTTTGCTTTGTCCTCCCCCTTACGTCTTACTGCTGCCATTTGCTTAATCTTCAGGTTTGCCTTTCCTCGTATTCTTCACATTACTTCAAATGAGTACACAGGCAATCCTAGCACCGAGAAACGATGAAGTCAAACAAATTAACATGAAAATTGTCGATTGGTTACACGGCAAATTGGTTAAATGCGTATCAATAGACTCGCTGAAACAGTTGGTGGTGATCGTGCAGAAGATGAAAACATCAACTTACAACATCACGAAGAAAATCTACAACCATTAACACCGTCCGGAATACTGTTGAAGGAAGGATGTATCGTAATGTTATTGTGTAATTTATGTCTGAGTGATGAGCTATAGAATAGGACGAGATTAGTTGTATTTAACAGCAGACAAGAAAGGTAATGTAGTACATCTTTTGCAGATAACATTAGACACCAAAAGAGATCTCGATATGCCATTCGTATTAAAACATTAACAGTTTCCCATTAGAAGAGCTTTTGCTGGGACAACAAATCCCAGGGACAAACATTCGAAAAAGTCGGTTTGTTTATTAGAGAGAAAGAAACGGAATTCACTCACGGGCAGATATACGTTGTGTTATCACGATGAAAGTCCAAACACAGAATCAAAATTTATTGCGATATTGAAGAAAATTTAATTTAAAAAACTGTAAAAGCGTAAATTTAAAAAGTATTTGCTTGTTAATTTCAAAGCCAAACAGAACAAAAACGTATAACGTAACGAATAACTCTAACGCAACATGAAACAGAATTTTCTTTCAATATATTACGTTTTACTATTTTTTTTACTATGGTTAATTACTTGATGTAATGTAAAATAGTTAGTTCTATTATGCATATTGTGGAAGCCAGCCCCGGACACACACAGACAGATAGACAGACAGACAACTCATATTTTTATTCATATTAAAGTTCACAGCACACAGTGCCCCTGCACTAATCACCCTCTTTCAAGTCCTTCCAAAGGTCCTTCACTGCCTCCACTCCTCTCTGCCAAGTTCAGTCCTCTTCCTCCCGACTGCAGCTCCCGAACGGAGGGAGGCGGCCCCTTTTATTCCCACCCAGACGTGCTCCAGGTGCCTCCTGACGAGCTTCCTGCGGCACTTCCTGGTGTGGCGGAAGTGGTGCATGAGCACCCGGAAGCACTCTGGGCGTCCCTGGTATTCCTTCAGCCAGCACCTCTGGGTGTGGCGGAAGTGCTTACGTCCAGGGCTTCACAGGCGTCAGGGCGCCCCCTGGCGGTGACCATTGGCCCCTATAGGGTTGAGCTTCCATGTTCCGTTCCCGTGGCCCCCATACAAACCAGGGTGGCTGCCTTCTCGTGGTCCGGAGGAGATGGCGTAGTCAACACAAACCCGGCTGGACACAACCCCAAAACCGCCGACCACAATATGTAACAATTCCCATGAAAATAACAATCTGTTTAAATTGTACCTCCGCTTCCCCATATGCGAGTGGCAGATCCGTGATGTGGCTAGTGCATAGCGCCCGCCCAGGGGGTTGCCGAGTAAAGCGATCAGAGGGCAGAGCCCCCTAGTCTTTCACACGTTTTCCAGTTCCTTCATGGCCTTCACATTTATCATATCTGTCTTTATGTGAATCACTTGTCTTTATTTTCGACTGTTTTCATATTTCTACTCCTTCTTCTATTTCTGCCATTGCTCATACCTTCCTATTTTGTATTTCTTCTGCATTCTCATATTTGTTCACTTCTGACTTCCCTCCAATGTGCTCTTATTCTTCATAATATTCTTTATACTCCAGTTTCATTTCAGGTAAGATGGGCACAAACTATGGCACTTTACCCAGAGCCCCAAACATCCAAGTGCTTCTTCAAATCAGCTCAAAGTAGAATTGAATGTTTTATTGTTAATACTCGCAAGGTATGTTTTGATTAAATCTTTGTGGAAATTCTAGAGTCAAAACTTTAAAGAGGAACATAAGGCATTTTAACAAGTATTAAAATAGTAACCCTTTCCCTGGTGCCCAATAAATTCAACATGTTGAAGAAATTCAGGCTCCTGGATAAATTGCCCACCACGGCCTGCTCATTCAGCCCCATAATCACCCCCTGTCTCTAATGGGCTCTCTCTCTTACCCCCTTTACTACTTACTGTGGTGAGCATCAGTGGCACAAAAATGGCTGACGTTGCATGGTGCCAGGTGGGTGCCACATATTAGTGGTGGTTGAAATGACTCCCCGCTCACTATGAAAAGTGCTTTAAGTAGTGAGAAACACGCTATATAAATGTAAAGAATTATTATTACTATTTTTATTAGAATGTAACAGGTATTGAGTTTTTCCATTTTTTGACTTTTCACCATCATCATGATTTTCATTTTACTTTTCCAGACATTCTGGTCATTTACCTCATTATTTCCAAATGAGCACTTTGGTGGGTCCGGCGCTGAAGGGGCTGAGCCTTTCATTGTTGTTTTGCCCCAGCTGGGGTCCTTCTCTTCTTGTTGTTAATTGTCACTATTAGAATACAATTAAGGAAGTAGCCACACGGAAAAAAAGTCCAAATTAATTGGAAAACAACAATAGAGTTAAGTGTTTAAGACTACTGTATAGTCAGTCAGTCATTTCCCAACCCGCTATATCCTAACACAGGGTCACGAGGGTCTGCTGGAGAAATCCCAGCCAGCACAGGGCACAAGGAAGGAACAAATCCCCGGGCAGGGTGCCAGCCCACCGTAGGGCACACACACACACACACAGACACCAAGCACACTTTAGGACTGCCAGTTCACCAAACCTGCATATCTTTGGACTGTGGGAGGAAACCCACATGCAAACTCAAGGGAAGGGAACCCAGGTCTCCTAACTGCGAGGCAGCAGTGCTACCCACTGTGCCACTGTGCCACCCTTGTTTAACTCTCTGAGTGCTGAATATTTTTTCTAAAAAACTCAGTTTTCTGAGAAGCACGCAAAGCAATCGTTTCACACATAAATCAACAGAAAACATTTGTTGCTACGTGTCGTGGTTGCTGTTGGTGCATATTCTGCATCTCTGGCGGCAATGGCTGCATGGGGCACCTCAATGGACAGCAGGCATGCATGGTGGGCCTGCTGCCTGGCTGTCTTTACACAGCAGGTGGGTGGTTGGTGGTGGTCGCAGTGTAACGCAATATCTGGTGGTCCTCCCAGGCGAATGCTGCTGTAGGTGCATCAGCTCCATGAAAATGTTCAGTACCACAATCAGCTGGGGACCGATCAGATGATACCGGCACCTCACTTTTGTCCATCTCCAGATCACTTGTTTTAAACGAAACTAAGTAAAACTTCCATGGAGTATTTTGCTTTGCACATTTGTTTTGGTCTCTCGCCAGATGTCGATGCCATTTTAGAGGTTGTTTGCTCTTCGCTGCTCACACATGCGTAGGAAATCGAGGTCAAATCAACAAAGCTATGTAACTTTCCTTCTAGTAAAGAGAGTCAAACTTAAACATAAGAGCACGTTTTGCCACAGCTTACAGCTAATTACCATCCTCTATCCCTGAATTTTGATAAAGTCAACATCAGTCCTGAAAGAGTTAAGACTATAGCAGAAATATAAATATTTCTAAATGTCTTAGGAATATAAAAATCACACTGATGCTTCTTTTCTGAATGCAGAAGGGGAAAAAAAACTTAATTCAGTGACATCAATTAGAGATAAAATGACTCAGATTGTGAAACTGGTTAGAGCAGAAAACTGAAGCCCCCTGTCGGCCCCACTGCTGAGTTTTAGAGCCAGTGACTTGGACGAGCTGCTCTGTATTCTAATTCTGGAACGTTCTCCTGCACACGTGACGTCCTTTGTGATTCCTTTTCCTTTGCCTGACTTGTGCACCCTTTTTCTCTAATCTCTAGAATGTCCTAATATTATCCCCCGCTGCATGTGGGGGGCTCAGCCCTACAAAGGGACCCCGACCAATCTGACCCTGCCTCTCAAGTTTGTCTACATCCACCATACATATGAGCCCGGCCAGCCCTGCACCACGTTTGAACAATGTGCCGCAGACATGAGGAGCATGCAGAGGTTCCACCAGAATGACCGTCAGTGGGATGACATCGGCTACAGGTGACTTGGTGTAACTGTTGATGTCCAGGCCATAAGTGACAACTTGTAAATGATTCAGTAATGAAAGAAAGAAAGATTACTCAAGTGAAAGAGGTGTCAGAGATTTCATGAAACTCATCAGTAGTACTAGGGTGTTGTACCATCTTAGCCATTGTAGATGTAGTGAGAGGTCAAGAAAATGACACCTTTTATTGGCTAACTAGAACGATTACAATATACAATCAATTGATTCCATCTCGCCTGAAGAAGGGGCCTGAGTTGCCTCAAAGCTTGCATATTGTAACCTTTTAAGTTAGCCAATAAAAGGGGTCAATTTGTTTGACTTCACACAACATGAAACTCATCAGGAAATAATGAGACCATCCGTCGATCATAACACAAGCAGTAGTGTCCGTCTTAATAATCAAGATGGTGTTTTACTGTCTGCTACTTTTTGCTCAATGAAGTAAGAAGCAAGAACGGCTACGACAAATATTTTAGTATTTATTGGGACACACGGTGGTGCAGTGGTAGCTCTGCTGACTCCCAGTATGGAGATCAGGGTCCGTGTCCCGGGTTCTCCCTGCATGGAGTTTGTGTGTTCTCCCCGTGTCTGCGTGGGTTTCCTCCCACAGTCCAAAAGACACTCCGGTTGGCAATGCTAAGTTGGCCCTGGTGTGTGTTTGGTGTGTAAGTGTGCCATGGACTGGTGCCCTCTCCAGGGTTTGATCCTGCCTTGCACCCTGTGCTGGCTGGGAGAGGCTCCAGCACCCCTGCAACCCTGGTCTGGATTAAGTGGGTTGGAAAGCGACGTGGCATTTCTTTCTTAAAGAAATCTTTAAATCAATTTATTTTATATATTTATATCATGTTCTGTTTTATCATTTTATTTTGTGTTGAAATTTTTTTCATGCTTTGTACTTAGACACCTGCTGTGTGAACCAGCACTGAAATAAAAATCCTTAAATCTTTCAGCCATATTATTATGTAAATGTTTAGCTATTAGGGCAGCATGGTGACGCAGTGGTAGCACTGCTGCCTCGCAGTTAGGAGACCTGAGTTCGCTTCCCGGGTCCTCCCTGCGTGGAGTTTGCATGTTCTCCCCGTGTCTGCGTGGGTTTCCTCCCACAGTCCAAAGACATGCAGGTTAGGTGGATTGGCGATTCTAAATTGGCCCTAGTGTGTGTGCTTGGTGTGTTTGTGTGTGTCCTGCGGTGGGTTGGCACCCTGCCCAGGATTGGTTCCTGCCTTGTGCCCTTTGTTGGCTGGGATTGGCTCCAGCAGACCCCCGTGACCCTGTATTCGGATTCAACGGGTTAGAAAATGGATGGTTGGATGGATGTTTAGCTATTAGGCCATGCTAACCCATTTATGTCTCTTTTTTTTTTTTTTGCAGCTTTGTGGTTGGCTCCGACGGCTATCTCTATGAGGGGCGTGGATGGTTCTGGGTGGGTGCCCACACAAAGGGACACAACTCTTTGGGTTATGGAGTAAGCTTTATTGGCAACTACATGGAAGAGATTCCAGCAGGCTTTACTCTTTCTCTGGTCAGAGACAGTTTTACTACATGTGCAGTTCGAAAAGGTCACCTCGTCCCCAACTATACTATACATGGCCACCGACAGCTGGTGGCTACAAGCTGCCCGGGTGACGCATTATTTTCAGAGATATCCACCTGGAAACACTTCAAGGTAAGAAGGCACAGGAGACTGGCGGGGTTCAGGACTTAGCGTCTGTGATAAGTGAAACGCTGCTGCCACCTACAAGACACTTTGTCGCTAGCACCCCACGGAATGGCAAGCAAATGAATTTTTAAGCATCTATCAAACTTTTATTGTAATCATAGCTTACAATGTCCTCAAATACTCCAAAAATATCAGTTTTGACAAAATGTAAATATGGTTTTAATGGGGTCGATAATACTTGTGCCCCACAACAATGGTTTGATTTTCTACCGGAGGGGTCCGCATGCATTTTCCTCTGGATATTCCTTAACTTGGGCGGCACGGTGGCGCAGTGGGTAGCGCTGCTGCCTCACAGTTAGGAGACCTGTGGGTTCACTTCCCTGCGTGGAGTTTGCATGTTCTCCCCGTGTCTGTGTGGGTTTCTTCCCACAGTCCAAAGACATGCAGGTTAGGTGCCTTGGCGAATCTAATTTGTCCCATGTGTGTGCCCTGCGGTGGGCTGGCACCCTGCCCGGGGTTTGTTTCCTGCCTTGCGCCCTGTGTTGGCTGGGATTGGCTCCAGCAGACCCCCGTGACCCTCTAGTTTGGATATAGTGGGTTGGATACTGGATGGATGGATGGATATTCCTTAACTCACTCCAATATGTGCATTGTGCATTGATTGATTGCTCTAAATAGGCTTTGTCTTAGTTAGGGTGATTTTAATCTTGATTCCTTCTTTTAGATCCACAATAGGCTTGAGCCCCCACCCGACACCATCAGAGTTACAAAGGAGGGCACAGAAAATGAATACGTTAATGAGTTTGATGGGAAGTAAATCGATTACTTTAAGCTGTAAACAACTTTATCTAAAAACACTTAATAATCACCCACCTTTTTTTATAGCAGACACCACTCAGGGGTGCTTTACTCGTAGATGATTAGCGCATCTTCTAAATTCACTCTTCACGTCTGGAGCAAAAGAACGTTGAATGACTTGTTCAGTGTCCTCTATGCCATACTGCATAGAATGCAATTACAATGGCTTTAAAAAGTTGAGTACATAGTTGGAAGAGGATTCCATTCCTTTGTATTACTTGGCATTATTACCATGAATGCGATTCTCTCTGTCTCCACTAGGTGTCATCAAGTATGAAATTCATCCATCCATCCTCCAACCCGCTGAACCTGAACACAGGGTCACGGGGGTCTGCTGGAGCCAATCCCAGCCAACACAGGGCACAAGGCAGGAACCAATCCTGGGCAGGGTGCCAACCCACACAAACACACCAAGCGCCAATTTAGAATCGCCAATCTACCTAACCTGCATGTCTTTGGATCATGGAAGGAAACCGGAGCGGCCGGAGAAAATGCAAACTCCACGCAGGGAGGACCCGGGAAGCGAACCTGGGTCTCCTAACTGTGAGGCAGCAGCGCTACCACTGCGCCACCGTGCCGCCCGTATGAAATTCACTGTTATGTTAAAAGGTTAAGTTGCTTTCTCTTTACAGATTAGGCCTCAATGTAGATAAGTCTGGTTTACCTGGCAGATTTAAGGCATGGATATACCAGCATGGCATCTTGCCACGGATTCTTTGGCCGCTGTTGCTGTACGAAGTGTCGATGTCTACAGTAGAGGCCCTGGAGAGGAAGATCAGCTGTCATCTTCGAAGATGGGTTGGCCTGCCTCTCAGTCTAACGAGTGTAGCACTATATGGCAGGAGTAATAAGCTTCAGCTTCCTATCAGCAGCCTGGAGGAGGAGTTCAGGGTTTCTCGTATAAGAGAGGCCCTAGTCTACCAAGGCTCTGGAGATTCTAGAGTAACAGCAGTAGGTATTGAAGTGCGAACAGGAAGGAAGTGGAGAGCACAAGAGGGACTGGAGGTGGCAGAGTCTCGGCTTAGACACAAGGCACTTGTGGGCACAGTGGCAACGGGGCGAGCAGGACTGGGAGCAATCCTAAAGCCACAGTACAACAAGGCTCAGGGCAAGGCGAGACGAGGATTGGTCCTAGAGGAAGTGCGAGCAGGTGTTGAGGAGGTGAGGACCAGCAGGGCGACGAGCATGCGGCAGCAAAGGGCATGGACGAGGTGGGAAGGAGCGCTGGAGAGGAAGTTTACCTGGAACGACATCTGGAAGGCAGAGCCACAGCGTATTAAGTTCCTGGTCCAAGCTGTGTATGTTTGGGGTAAGAGTGAAGTTCCAACGTGTCCACTCTGTCCTGGACGAGGATCCCTGGACCATATTCTGAGTAGCTGCCCATCTGCCCTTGGAGAGGGCTGATACCGTTGGCGACACGATCGGGTCCTAAAGTGTATAGCAGAGACCATTTCACATGCAGTGGCCAACAACAAATATGAAGAATTGCCTTCATAAGGGCTGGTGAGCAGGCGCAAGCAGCAAGGCCTCCTTTCATCTTCAGCAGACTGGGAGCTGCGGGTTGACCTGGGCAGGCAGCTCAAGTTCCCGGAATTTGTAACATCAACCTCATTGAGACCCGATATAGTTTTAACATCTGCATCGTCCAAGCACTGCGGTGGGTTGGCACCCTGCCCAGGATTGGTTCCTGCCTTGTGCCCTGTGTTGGCTGGGATTGGGTCCAGCGGACCCCCGTGACCCTGTATTCGGATTCAGCGGGTTAGAAAATGGATGGATGGATGGATGGATCGTCCAAGCAAGTCCTTTTGCTGGAACTGACAGTCCCATGGGAGGACCGCATGGAAGAGGCAAATGAGCGTAAGCGGCTCAAGTATCAGGAGCTCATTGAGGACTGCCGAAGGAAGGGCTGGAAGGCTTGCTGTGAGCCCATAGAAGTAGGGTGCAGAGGATTTGCCGCTCGATCCCTGTGTAAGATCTTTGCCAGGCTTGGAATCACAGGAGCTGCAAAGAGGAGAGCCATTAAGTCCATCACAGAAGCCGCAGAAAGAGTCTCGAGGTGGATTTGGATCAAGAGGTCCGCAAAGTGGGCCAGTGCTGCTGGGACACAAGTTGGGGTGTGATCAACCCCGGCTGGGTCACCTGAGAGAGGGTGTCTGATGTTGTGAGACCCGAAACACCTGATGATCTCAGGAAACATCACTGATGATGTGTCCCAGCGCATCCAGAGATGTATCTAAATACTAATGAACTTTTTTTTCAACAATAAAGAGAGGTGCCCTCTGCTACTCTTCTCTGGTCTCATTCACACATAAATTGCAAAAGTGACTACAACAACAAGGAATGCACCGTCAGTCGAAAGAAAAATAGGAAGTTCTGAAATCTCTTTGCCTCACTAAGCTCCTGTGCTCTGACGAGTGAATAACGTGCTCTCAGCCGTAGATCATTTAGAACCATTGATTCTATGGCCACCTGATCGTGGTGGAGAGGTCTGTGTAACCCTGTGACCCTTGGAGTTATGTTCTATGGGCTTCCCAAGGCAAATTGGTCCCAGGTTCAAAAGCCCCCTGACTCAAGCAAAGCCATAAATTTAAAAAGAGTACCCCACCTGGTATGGGAGAGTGTCCGGTGGCCGGGCCTGCCACAGAGCTTGGTCAGGGACAGCCCGAATTTGCCACATGAGACTGCTCCCCTGCGGGCCCACCACCACCCATCACGTGTAGGAGGAATAGGAGCCAGGTACAATCTGATTTCAGACATCTGATATGGATGCGGGTGTCGCAGTGGTAGCGCTGCTGCCTCGCAGTTAGGAGACCCGGGTTCGCTTCCTGGGTCCTCCCTGCGTGGAGTTTGCATGTTCTCCCCGTGTCTGCGTGGGTTTCCTCCCACAATCCAAAGACATGCTGGTTAGGTGGATTGGCGATTCTAAATTGGCCCTGGTGTGTGCTTGGTGTTTGTGTGTGTCCTGCGGTGGGTTGGCACCCTGCCCAGGATTGGTTCCTGCCTTGTGCCCTGTGTTGGCTGGGATTGGCTCCAGCAGACCCCCGTGACCCCCGCGGGTTAGAAAATGGATGGATGGATGGGTGATATGGATGCTTCCTGGACCCCTCCCTGTGGAGGTTTAACGGGCACAACTCGCTGGGAGGAGACCCCAGATGCCCTAGGAGTGCCTTGGGATCCCACACTATGAGTTAGTGAGTGTGACTGGGGGAAAAAGACGTATGGCTCTCACTGCTAAGACTGTTGACACTCGAACTCGGCTTCAGATAAGTGGTGGAAAATAAATGAATGAATACTATGGTCCATCTTTATAAAATTATTTTTATAGTTAAGGCACTAACAAGCATTAGAATGCACTAACCATTGTATATTATATGCTGGTCAGGTGGATTGGTGATGTTAAATCGGCCCAGGTGCACATGCGTGTTGAGGTTTGGAAAATGAATGGATGAGTGTGTCTGTGAGTGAACCCTCTGAAGAATAAATGCCTTGTTTGAGTTTTGGTCCTGCGTTGAGCTCAGGGCTGCCTGGATAGACTTTGACCCTCCGGCGACATTAATACAGATTAAGCTGCACTGAGTGTATTATAGAAATGTAAAATATTACAATCACTTTCTTAGCACATTTCAATCATCTGAGCTGCACATTTCGGAAATAAAGAGAATTTTTCCCAGCAAAGCTTTTGCCACCAACACCCCTTCAAAAAGTGTCCACTCTAAAGGAGAGTCTCTGTCTTTTCAAGCCATCACACAGCTGCACCTCACAAATACGCCATCTGCTTTATCATTCAGATTTATGTCATTTTAGTTCAAAGCATAACGTCTCTGAACCCCGAGAGACTTTACCTCAAGATGAGCATTCTGCTATTGTCTGTATTGCATTGTCAAAAGGAGGAGTTGACGATGGTAACCAACTGTACACTGTGAAAAAAACAACTGTTATGCTTTAGTTGGACTATCGTTGCTAGAAGGAAAGTTAGCTTCATTGGTCTGACCGAGATTTCCTGTGGTCATGTGAGTAGCAAGGCATAAACAGCAGCAAAAATGGCACTGACATCTGGTGAGAGATCAAAGTGATTGCATAAAGCAAACTACTGTGTTGGACGACGTTTTGCCGATTACAGTAATCCCTCGCTATATCGCGCTTTGACTTTCGCGGCTTCACTCTATCGCGGATTTTAAATGTAAGCATATCTAAATATATATCATGGATTTTTCGCTGGTTCGCCGCTTTCTGCAGACAATGGGTCTTTTAATTTAGGTTACGTGCTTCCTCAGTTTGTTTGCCCAGTTGATTTCATACAAGGGATGCTATTGGCGGTTGGCTTAGAAGCTACCCAATCAGAGCATGTATTACATATTAACTAAAACTCCTCAATGCTATACGATGTGCTTACCGCGCTGTGCTTGTTTGCTTCTCTCTATCTTTCTCACTCTCTCTGCCTGACGGAGGGGCTGTGAGCAGAGGGGCTGTTTGCACAGAGGACACGGACGCTCTTCTACAAAATGCCGCTTTATCGGGTGCTTCTGTATACGTAAAAGCACGTATTGATTTTTTGATTGTTTGCTTTTCTTAGCGAGCGCTCTCTCTGGCATTCTCTGCTCCTGTCGGAGCTCCTTTAAAGATATGTTTTCTTTCTTTTAATTGTGAGAAAGAACTGTCATCTCTGTCTTGTAATGGAGCACAGTTTAAACGTTTGACTAAAGGGTGTTATTTCATGTCTAGTGGGCTCTAATAATGTTAACAGGGTGGGAGAGTTTATAAGGGCTTAAAATATATAAAAATAACCACACAAACATATGGTTTCTACTTTGCGGATTTTCACCTATCGCGGGGGTCTGGAACGCAACCCCCGCGATCGAGGAGGGATTACTGTATCTCTGAACTGAACTATGACTTGTCTGGCTCCGATTTTGATACAAGTGATCGAAAACGATTGTGAGGTTCCAGCTTCAGTTGAGTGGGCCCCAGCTAATCATGGTGCTAATCGGGTTCATGCATGTAGCTGATACACCTATGCCAATGTTCGCCAGGGAGGAGTGCCACTTAACGATGATAAGAGGTAGAAAGAAACTAGATTGCAATGCACTGCGACCGTGACCGCTGCTGCTGCTGCCCGAGCCATGCCTATAGGCTAACTAGGCTTCAGTCTTAGGGCCTCAAGATCAAGAGGGGCCTACAATCAAATTGGTAGCAATTTGAACAAACTTAAAAATGGGAGGTGAAAGGGCCTCATAAGTGGAATAGCCTCGGGCCTCTTCTCATCTAAATCTGGCCCTGCATGCGAAGACAGCCTGGCACAAACCTGCCGCACATTCTTGTCAAACTGGCAGCCACAGCGTGCAGCAACAGACGTCTTATTTTGATTTCTGTGTGAAACCATTGCTTTTCAGAAACTGCTTTTTGAAAAAATATTCAGCCCTCAAAGAGTTAATGTGTTTGAATTCTTATTATCATTTTAGGATGCCTATAAATCTTGACTTAAGGAGCATTTTGGGATAAATATAGTTTTTATTAAATAATTGGCCAACGTTTTTTTTTTTCCATTCAGATATAAACTCACAGACTAAAGTGAGGAACCAACGGTGTACACAACATCAATCCCTAACCATTATTCTTTAAAATGTGATATAACGCCTTCCTTTATACAAACCCCCAAGTGGACATCACAGAGTAGAAATGGAAAACGGATGGAAAGATTATTTCTGATTGTCTGCTTTGTAACAGAGATGTTATTATAAAGCAGACAATAGGAAACCTTTCCGTCCATTTTTCCATTTCTACTCTGTGAGGTCCAGTTGCGGGTTTCAGATACTTTAAATTACAGTTCAACACTTGCCTGATAACTACTTTCTCAAAGGTGTGAGTGAAAATATGATAGAAAACCAAGCAGTCACTCTATTTATGTATTTATGTTTGTAATTTTCAATTACAGAGGAACAGGGAGAAGGAGACTGCCTCTTAATTTCAGACGCAAACTTGCCATCGAATCTTAATGAGATAGCAGACCATACAGTAATGCAGACCCCCATACCTCCTCATTGAATGTAATGCATGCTTTATTGGGGTGTTTGAGAAGACCAAAGAGGAAACCCCATGAAGACTCTGAAGAACCAAAAGAGAGGACTTGGGAGGAAATGAACCTGAAGTTGTTAGGCAGCAGCGTCAACCGCAGAGCAAACCAAAATGTTAACATCGACTGTACATTCTCTTAAAATGGATTGTACTTACAGGACCATGAAATAAGTTTATTTTTTACTCTATTACTGTTTTATTGTTTATTTTTTTTTCTTTCTCTCTCCCAGGATGTCCAGAAGATTCACCAGCAGAAGTCTAAATAGAGAAAGCGTTTACGCAATGAAGCCTGCATCAGATGGACAGGATTTCTAGACGGTTACGAGCTCTCTGGTCTTTTCAAAGTTGTAATAAAAAAAGTGGAAATTTAGAAATGTGGTCCTGCAGTAAACGCTAATTTCATATTAGTAAACGAGGACATGGCAAATATGGAGAGGCCGTGAAGCCTGGCAGGGCCATCTTACCAGCATTCTAGGGGTGTGTTTGGCCTAGAGCTGACCAACAACACGCAGGGCTGGTTACGTCAAACGCTGTTACTAGTATAAACTTGCGCACAATTTTAATAAAAATAATGTTAACATACACCGGATTTTCTCATTACAGTATTCAGCTACATTTTTGCAAGATAACGATATAATCTATTAAAAAAGTGTGCCGTGATCTCTTCCACTCATGGCGTCGACAGCGATACGGCTAAACCAGTAATCAAACGTTGCTGTGCGTTCCACTACCAAACACTTCCCGCGCTGTTTCAACGAGGCCTACCGTAGCAAAATGAACCAAAGAGTCGACTAAGAAACGATGGTTGGCTCTCCGGACATGAAGGAGTCATAAGTGACAAGCAATCAGTTATTCCCAAGTGAAAACAGAAGTCAACCCAGCGACTAATGGGCTCTACCTATTTTAGGAAGGGATTACACTGGCAACCCTTTTTGGGTGATGAAGGTGGACTATGAAATGTTTTCAAAGTTGTACATGGATGGAACTTGACCTTGAAGAGGGATTTTGAAAGGGTTCCTCTTAGAAGCATTTATATATATATATATAAACTCATCAAAAAAGAAACGTCCCTTTTTCAGGACTGTGTATTTCAACAATAATGTTTTAAAAATCCAAATAACTTTCCAGATCTTCATTGTAAAGGGTTTAAACAATGTTTTCCATGCATGTTCAATTAACCATAATCAATGAATTAACATGCACCTGTGGAAAGGTCATTAAGACTGCTTACAGAAAGTTGGCATTTAAGGTCACAGTTCTAAAAACGCAGGACACTAAAGAGACTTGTCTACCGACTGTGAAAGATGCCCAGGGTCCCTGCTCATCTGCGTGAACGTGCATTAGGCCTGCTGCAGGGAGGCATGAGGACTGCTGAATAAATTGCCATGTCCGCACTGTGAGACGCCTAAGACAGCGCTACAGGGAGACAGGAAGGACAGCTGATCATCCTCGCAGTGGAAGACCACGTGTAACAACACCTGCACAGGATCGGTACATCCGAATATCACACCTGCGTGACAGGTACAGGATGGCCACAACAACTGCCGAGTCACACCAGGAACACACAATCCCTCCATCAGTGCTCAGACTGTCCGCAATAGGCTGAGAGAGGCTGGACTGAGGGCTTGTAGGCCTGTTGTAAGGCAGGTCCTTTACCAAACATCACCAGCAACAACTCCCCTATGGGCACAAACCCACCTTCACTGGACCAGACAGGAGTGGCAAAAAGTGCTCTTCACTGATGAGTCACGGTTTTGTCTCACCAGGGGTGATGGACGGATTCGTATTTATCGTCAAAGGAATTGAGCACGTCTGGGACCTGTTGGATCGCAGGGTGAGGGCTAGGGCCATTCCCCCCAGAAATGTCCAGGAACTTGCAGGTGCCTTGGTGGAAGAGTGGGGTAACATCTCACAGCAAGACCTGACAAATCGGGTCGAGTCCATGAGGAGGAGATGCACTGCAGTACTTCAAGCAGCTGGTGGCCACACCACATACTGACTGGTACTTTGGATTTTGAGCCTCCCTTCATTCAGGGACACACTGTGAAACATTTTTAGTTGATGTCTTATGGTGTTGACTCTTTTAGTGTTCATACAAATATTTACATATTAAGTTTACTGAAAGTAAAAACAGTTGAAAGTCAGAGGACGTTTCTTTTTTTGCTGAGCATATATATATATATATATATACTGGAAAATATAACTTGATAAATCCGCTTGAACGGGAGACGCGGACCTCAATAGCGGGGTCCCCTGATGCGGTCACCCCACTTGCCACTTGCCAAATGACGCTCTTGTTTCTAGGCCCCTGGGAAAAGTAGTGCACAGAAACATACATAGGCATCAGAAACATTGTGAGCCCCTATGCTCCTGGGACCCCCGTCCAGTGCCCACTGTGCCCATATGTTAAGGTGGGGAGGGTCCTGCATAGGCTCATTCTGCAGTATGCTTTGAACTCTGCTGCGGACACTCTTGACTCTTTCCTGGGACCACCTTAGTGGTGTTAAAGTCTGGACTTTACCTGATATAACAAATTTTACATTTTGAAGGACACATTTGCACAGCTAGTGTGTACAGGTAAGCACAGAAGAAGATTTCTGCCTCATGATGACATTTGAGATCTACAAGATGAGCATCGCCAACCAGCTAGACACTGAAGACACATCACCTGTGCTGAATAGGGTGCGGCTCTCTCCTGCTTTTAAACGTCAGGTACAATGCATGACCATACAAGTCCAGAAGGGCTCATCACATCACAGGGCCCCTGTCCTGTCATTATAAATATATATATATACACACACACATATATATATATATATACCTTTTTTCAAATCTTTGTCTCTGTAATTTGTTAATATTCTTTGCAAAAGCTCTTCTAACACAAAACTGTTAATGTTTGTATACAAATGGCATATCAAGATCTCCTTTGGTGTCTAATGTTATCTGTGAAAGATACATTACCTTTCTTGGATACATCCTTCTTTCTATAGTAATTCAGATATATATATTGTTACAGGAGGCTGGGGGTCAGACTAAGCCAGGACGCCTGGAAGGTGGTCTATAAACCCCCTGGGCCACTAGGGGGCAACCGCCCTGGATGTTGAGGGGACCATGGGGAAGGAACAAGGAGGCTCAAGCCCAACGGAGCCCGTGGCCACCACCAGGGGGCGCCCCGAGCGTCGTGGAGCCTGGGAGATCGACACTTCAGTCACACCTGGGAGGGTGGAAGAAGGACCTTCCAGGGATGCCCGGAGTACTTCCGGGTGCAAGGGCAGCACTTCCGCCACACCAGGAAGTACTGCCAGAAGAACGTCAGCGAGCACCTGAAGCACATCCGGGTGGGAATAAAAGAGGGACATTTGGAAAAGAGACCCGTGGAGAGGGTGATTGGTGCTGGGGGCACTGTGTGCTGTGTAGGACTTATTTGGTGTTTAAAAAACGTGTGCTTGGCATATATATAAATATTGTGTTAAAAAATTAAGCAGCAGACTGGAAAAGTTTTGAGGATGGCCAACCTGTATCCTGAAAAATCAGCAAAAGAAAAGAAACACGTCTTTACATAAGCAGAGTTCACAAGTGAACTGACTAGCAGGTTGCGTTTGCTCTATAAATATGGTGACAGGAAGGTGGATTCTGGGTACCAGAAATGATGTCATCAGGGATATGTGGAAGTGATGTCAACAGAGAGTGGACCGGTGGTGATGACACTGAGAGGCAGGGCCTCTGGCTGAACTGCAGAGGAACAAGAGAAGAGAGGATCAGGTGAGAGCGCCAACCCCTGAATATGGTTGACAAATAACGCGGTTTGAGCCTGTAAACTGTCCGCCATGCGCACGTCGGTAACAACATGTAGAAATGCATTGTTCCTCAGCTAAGGATTTCTATCTCTGATCAAATCTACAGAGTTTCTCCAAATTGTGAAAGATCATAAATACTCATTAATCATAATTTACATTAATTATCATGCATGGTTTTAACTTTTAAAATTGAATTATTCTCTCTTATCAGTGCAAGCATTTCATATCATCTTTTGATTATTTTTCATTTCCTCCAGCCCTTGCCAAGCAGTGCTTAGTCAAGAATAAGAACTGAAATAATATCTTAATTGAATGAAAATCAAATCTGTGCTTGAAGATTGATAATAATATAGATCAGTTGACTAATAAATGCAACTCATATGTGATGCAAACTTTAGATAAAGCATATCTTGTCCAAACAAAAGAAATTGAACATAATATTGATTCAGTGCAATCTAATAATCACCCAAAAGAAAGAAAAAAGGGACCTTTTGTTAGCTAATTAAATGCAAGATGGAGAACACAAATGTACAAAGTAAACGACAAAAAAGAGAATGTCTACTGTTGTCTTAGGACTTCATAAAACATATAATGAGTTCGTCCCTAACAGATGAGGTACTTCATCCACTTGCTCACCTAACAAGTACGCTGCAGAACAGCTCTTCTCATCTTCCATCTCTCTTTCTCTCTCATACACACAACTCCCTCTTCATCCTTTGCCTCAAACCGTATTCACAAATCCAGATTCAAGTTACATCTGGCCATGAACCACCTGTCAACCCCTGTGTTACGTCAAGGATGGCACGGCTTGTGCTTCAGAGACTCCAGGCTAGAACTCCCTCTAGTTGACCCATAGTGCCACAGCCCCCTGAACCTTCTGGGAATGTAAATGTTGGAGTGTCCCAGGTAGCACCCTTACTGCATGTTCCGTTAAAAAAGACAGTATTCTTTAACAGACTAAAATGTGAGCAGATATCACAATGACTGTAACAGGACCCAAATACCATCATTGCATGGCATTACTTCAGCCACTGTCCAGGAAATTGTGACATTTATTTTGGGATACAGAGAGATGTTTGGAGAAGGAGTTACATTGCGTCTTTGTGGACTTGGAGAAAGTATATGACAGGGTGACTGAGAGGAGCTGTGGTGTTGTATGAGGAGGCCAGGAGTGACAGAGAAGTAGATAGATAGATAGATAGATAGATAGATAGATAGATAGATAGATAGATAGATAGATAGATAGATAGATAGATAGATAGATAGATAGATAGATAGATAGATAGATACTTTACTAATCCCAAGGGGAAATTCCCATACTCCAGCAGCAGCACACTGATAAAGAACAATATTAAATTAAAGAATGATAACAATGGCGGTATAACAGACAATAACTTTGTATAATGAATGGAATTGAAGAGTCGCATAGTGTCTCCTCAGTCTGTCACTGAAGCTGCTCCTCTGTCTGGAGATGATCCTGTTCAGTGGATGCAGTGGATTCTCCATGACTGACAGGAGTCTGCTCAGCGCCCGTCGCTCTGCCACAGATTATCAAACTGTCCAGCTCCGTGCCTACAATAGAGCCCTCTTCTTTATGGTGAGGTCTGCGGTAAGAGTGACGGATGCATTCAAGGTGGGAGGTGTGAATTTCCCCTTGGGATGAATAAAGTATCTATCTATCTATCTATCTATCTATCTATCTATCTATCTATCTATCTATCTATCTATCTATCAGGGATCGGCTCTGAGCCCTTTCTTTTTTTTTTTTTTTTTTTTTATTTATTAATTTTATTACAATCAATACATAGCAATCAAGTTTTACAAAAAAAAAGAATTATGCTAAGAACAGATCGATCCCCACCCTTGAGAGAGAGAGCAAGCCAAACGGTGTAAAATTTAAGGCTTTTAAAAATACCTAAATCAACAAATTCTCTGTGCTTTATAAAATCATTTCAAAATATTACTGATTAGATCCTGCCATGTTTTGAAAAAAGTCTGTACAGATCCTCTAACTGAGTATTTGATTTTTTCCAATTTTAAATAATATAACACATCAGTTTCCCACTGACTTAAAGAGGAGAGTTTGGGTTCTTCCAGTTTATCAGAATAAGTCTGCGTGCCAACAGTGTAGTGAATGCAATCACAATTTGTTTGTCTTTCTCCACTTTAAGACCCTCTGGAAGAACCCCAAACACAGCTGTTAATGGGTTAGGAGGGATTGTGAGTCCAAGACTGTCTGAGAGGTAATTAAAAATTTTTGTCCAGAATAATGTTAATTTGGAGCAGGCCCAGAACATGTGACCTAGTGAGGCTGGGGCTTGGTTGCAACGTTCGCAGGTTGGATCATGCCCTGGAAACATTTTGGAGAGTTTTAGTCGAGACAGATATGCTCGATATATAATTTTGAGTTGTATAATTGTATGCTTTGCATATGGAGCTTGAGTGAATTCTCTGCATTGCTACTTTCCACTCCTTTTCTGATATATTAATTGAGAGGTCATTTTCCCAGTGTCCTCTTGGATCTTTGAAAGGAAGGGATTGTAAAAGGATTTTATATATTGTAGAGATGGAGTCTAACTCCTTGAAATTGAGCAATAATTTTTCCAGCGTGGATGAGGGTGCAAGATGAGGAAAATCTGGAAGGTTCTGTTTAACAAAGTTCCTGATTTGAAGATAGTGAAAGAAATTTGTAGCTGGAATGTTAAATTTGGAATGTAATTGTTCATAGGATGCAAAGACGTTGTCTATATAAAGATCTCTAAGCAAGTTAATTCCAAATTTTTCCAGATATTAAAACTGCATATGTTTGTGAGGGTTGAAAGAGGTGGTTCTTTTGCAGGGTGCCACAGAAAGAAGCTTCTCCGTCTTAAAATGCTTTCTACATTGGTTCCAGATTCTAAGTGAGTGGAGCACAATTGGGTTATTAGTGTATTGCCGATAACGTGTGTTTATTGGAGCACAAAGCAAGGAATACAAAGAAGTACTGCAGGATTTTACTTCTATTGCGGTCCATGCCTGTGTATGTTCTTCTATTTGTGTCCAGGTTCTTATCGACTGTATATTTGCCCAGTAATAAAACTGGAAGTTAGGTAGAGCCATGCCGCCTTCTGCCTTTTGTCTTTGTAGGGTCGCTCTTTTGATGCGTGGATGTTTAGAATTCCAAATAAATGAGGTTATTGTTGAATCTAATTGCTTAAAGAACGATTTATTAATGTATATTGGTATGTTTTGAAATAAAAAGGAGCTTAGGAAGAATATTCATCTTAACAGTGTTAATTCTTCCAGCTAGTGTGAGATGAAGGGTTGACCATCTATGCAAGTCTTGTTTAATTTTTTCCATGCAGACGACGAAATTTTGTTGATAAAGAGCTTTATGTTTACTTGTGATGTTTACCCGAGGTATTTAAACTGTTCTGCAATGATAAAAGGAAGGGTGTCTAATCTAATATTATATGCTTGCGAATTCACGGAAAGAGTACACTTTTATTCAGATTAATTCTGAGACCAGAGAGCTTTTGAAATTCTGTGAGTGCTGCTAAGACTGCAGGCACAGAATTTTCTGGGTCCGATATATACAGTACCATGTCATCTGCATATAATGAGATTTTCTGTTCCAGTCCTTCTCTGCTAATCCCCTTTATCTGATCAGTATTTCGACAATGTATTGCCAGTGGTTCAATGGCAATTGCAAACAGCAGTGGTGACAAAGGGCATCCTTGTCTTGTGCCACGTTCTAGTTTAAAGTAGTCTGAGCAAATGTTATTGATGCAAACTGAAGCTTCTGGGTTAGTATACAGTAATTTAATCCATGCACAAATGTTGGGCCAAACCCAAACTTCTCCAAAATAGTAAAAGGTATTTCCATTCAATCATGTCGAATGCTTTTTCTGCATCCAATGATAATAATATTTCTGGGGTGTTTGATTTAGTTGGTGAGTATATTACATTAAACAGGCGTCGAAGATTTGAAGATAAGTGTCGGCCCCTAATAAATCCAGTTTGGTCTTGTGATATTACTGAGGGAGCACTTTCTCCATCCTTCTAGCTATGATTTTAGAGAGTATTTTAACGTCGTTATTCAGAAGTGAAATTGGTCTGTATGATGCACATTGTAATAAGTCCTTATTTTGTTTTGGAAAGACAGTGATTAGTGCTTGGCAAAGGTTTGTGGAAGAGATTGGTTATCTCTGGCTTCTGTAAATGTTGCTAATAGGAGGGAGCTAGCTGAGCGGAGAATTTCTTGTAAAACTCTGCAGGGTAGCCATCAGGGCCTGCTGCTTTTCCACCTTGGAGTGACTTTATAGCATCCAGTAATTCTGATAATGACAGAGGTTTATCGAGCTCCTCCACACTAATAGCGTCAATTTGTGGTATCTGTAATTTATCCAGAAATGCATTAGATTGTATATTGTCTTCTTTAAACTCAGTAGTATATAGGGATTTATAGTAGTCTCTAAAAGTGTACATTATATTTTTGTGTTCGATGATTTTATCTCCATTCGTGTTAGTAATTACGAGATTGCGTATGCACATCTTGCTTGTGAATTTGTTGCGCTAAAAGCTTATTAGCTTCTCTCCATGTTCATAATAATGATGTCTGGATTTGTAAATTAGTTGTTCGGTTTCTTTAGTTGTCAAGAGGTTTAATTCTGAATGTAGAGCCTGCCTCCTCTTATGTAGAGTCTCGCTTGGTAGTCTGGCATGTTCTTCATCTATTTTAGTAATTTCGCTTTTATCTCTGCTACTTTCTTCGGATTTATTTCTGTGGGAAAGATATGAGATAATCTGTCCTCTTAAGAAGGCCTTAAGAGTTTCCCAGAGTATTCCTGCAGAGATCTCAGGGGATGTATTTGTCTCTAGAAAGAATTCAATTTGTTTGGATATAAATTCAGTACAATTCTCGTCAGCTAATAGAAGCGGATTGAGACGCCATCTGCGGGTGAGTGTATGGGGCTTAGTAATTTCAGCTCCAAGATCATCGGAGCATGGTCTGAAATAACAATAGCATCGTATTTACAAGATTTAATCTTAGGCAAGAAGTTATTATCTATAAAGAAGTAATCAATCCTTGAGTAGCAATGATGTACTGGTGAGTAGAAAGAATATGTTCTTGAATTTGGGTTTAAAAACCTCCAGGGATCTGATAAGTTGTGATCAGTTATAAACTTTGTAATTATCTTTGCGGTGTTAGTTGCGTTCCCCTGTGGAGGAAGTCTTATCTAAAAGTGGATTTAGAACACAATTAAAGTCCCCAGCCATTATAAGTTTATGAGTGTTCAGATTGGGAATGGATGCAAATAAATTTTGTATAAATTCCTTATCATCAACATTAGGTGCATAAACATTTATCAAAATCATTTTACAGTTAGATAAGTCTCCCATGACCATCACATATCTCCCTTCAGGATCCAATACTACATCTGATGCTACAAATGGTACTGTTCTATGTATGAGAATTCCCACCCCTCTAGTTTTCTTTGTAAAACTAGAATGGAACATTTGGCCAGTCCAGTCTTTTTGCAGCCGGAACTGATCCTTACTTAGTAAGTGGGTTTCCTGTAAAAATACTATTTTAGCATTTAGACCTGTTAGGTGAGAAAGTACTTTCTTTCTCTTTAATTCGTGATTCAGGCCTTTAACATTCCAGCTTACGAAGTTAACTGTCCCATCATGGAGACACTGATTCTGAGTTTTTGGTGTCATATTATAGTCTTAACTGGAAGTGAAATAGTTTAGGTCTTAATTTCCTATTCCCCCAAGAGTTGTTGCCATGCAGCTTATTATTACGTTGATAGTTATAATTATAAAGATTGAGATGATAGATTAGATATAGATCAAGCCTGCTCTCTTTCTCTTCCCCCCTTAACCCCCCACCCTCCCTTTTTGCCTCCCCAGGTGAGGCTAAAACCCACTTCATGCAGTCCCAGTCCTCTGACATACCCAGAGACAGAGCACGTCCAAAGCACATCAAGCCCCCATGCAGTGGCGCTTTAAGGTTAAAAGATAGAGATATCTGTTACCAATATAGTCTTTAAAAGAGGAAAAAGAAAAAAAAAGAAAAGAATTTTGCACTTATATATATATATATATATATATATACATATATATATATATATATATATATATATACATATACACATACATACATATACATATAATCTTCATCAATTTTAGTGCATTAAGATGATATCCCCAGATAATAAACCCAGGTGATGGTGTTAAAGATGTGTCCAAAACAAGCATAACAAGTCTTAATGCAGTAATAGCAATAACAGCAAACCAAGGGTATGATATTGAACAGTCTCATTTAGGGTACACATGAAATAATTAGAAAAGAAAAAAGAGGAGGAAAACGTAATTAAGCACAATAAAACATAAACATTTAGCCCTAGTAATACTAAGTAATGATAAGTAATAAGTAAGTAATAATAATATAAGAATATGAGAATATATGCTGATAAAAAAAAAAACCCGTATTTTAAAACAAATAGATCAGACAGTAGATTATTAATCCTAGCTTTATCATTTACCGCCATGACTCACAATTATGTATCAGAATAGTCCCGGATCAGCTTTCTTAACTCATTTTCTGCCTCCTCCTTGCTAGCGAAAACATAGAAATGACCCTGCCATTCCACTTTCAGTTTTGCGGATACAGGAGGCCGATTTGACATTGGCTTGCCGTAGCCGCTGTTTAATATTATAGAAGGCGGCGTTTGATAGCTGTTGCTGGAGAGAAGTCAGGGAAGACGCGAATGTGGCAATCTTCATATATAATATCTTCCTTTTTTTCCTGAGGAGTTCCATCACCTCTAACTTAAATGATAATCGCTCAAAACGAACTATAAAAGATCTTGGTCGGGGTCTGACGGTGTTTGATCCGCGTACGCGGTAAGCCGCTGCTATCTCAGATTCTGCTTTAAAGTCGCCCCCGATTATTTTAGAAAAAGTTCAGTTGCGAATTTCACGGGTTTAAACTTTCTCGATTCTCCGCAGGCCTTCAATTCTGACATTATACCTTCTATTCCCATCTTCTAAAGCAGCCAGTCTGTCTCCAAGTTTTTCTCCGAGTTTTTACATTCAACTGACATTTACTGCTCTTTCCTCGGCACTGGCAGCTAGATGTTCGGCTATTTCGATCCGATTCGTGAATGTCTCACTAAGATGCTCCAATCGATCAGCAAGCGTGCTCAGTTTAATCGAGTTTTTCTCAATGCGCTCTTCAATTTTACCCAGCACCTGTCGAAGTTCAAGTTGTACCTCTTGACGCAGCCTTTCATTTGCCTGTTGGATTTCCTGTTTTAATTCCTGTTTCAGTCTCTCATGTGCCTTTGCCGTTGCTTTCTCATTAGCCTTCTCGCTTTTCTTTATATCTTGCCTGAGCTCAGCGAGCAACACTTTCAGTTCAGATAGCTCAAATGTGCCTTCTTGTGCCGTAGATGAAGCAGCAGACTCTGCTGAAGCCGGTGTCCCTCTGCTCCAGTCCGCGATTGCGTAACTGAAGCCGCGGACCTCCCGGCCTTTTCCAGTTTCAGGTAATCCTCTCCAATCGGCGAGCTATCCACATCTGCACTCACGATCGCACCTTCGCTCCCCTTTTCGCTCTCAGCCGGCGACGACGTAGCGGACCGTGGTCCCGAGGAGTCTGTACTTTCGCCCATCTGATCCAGGTCTGTCTCTGAGAGGCCGTATCTCGAACTAGGGCTTGCTGATCGCAGCTTGGATGTAGCTTTAGTCTTCGATTCTTTCGGACCCCCCTTCTTCTTGGCCATGTTTATATGTGTTTACATATACTGTAGCGGTCCCTCTCGGGTTGAATAAATACAGGATATCTCAGAATAATAAGCAAATAATATGAAAAATAGCACCACTGCTAGCGGAGCTCCACTTCAGACGTCCATCTCTCGCATCGGACGAGAGCCATTTCTTATTTGCAGAGGTGATGGACGGGTTGACAGACAATATTCGACAGGAGTTGCCGTGGACTATGATGTTCGCTGATAACATTGTGTTCTGTAGCGATAGTAGGGAGCAGGTTGAGGAGACCCTGGAGAGGTGGAGATATGCTCAGGAGAGGAGAGGAATGAAGGTCAGTAGGACCACCACGACAGAATACATGTGCATAAATGAGAGGGAGGTCAGGGGAGTGGTGAGGGGAGGGAGTAGAGCTGGCGAAGGTGGACAAGTTAAAATACTTGGGATCAACAGTACAGAGTAATGGGGATTGTGGAAGAGAAGTGAAGGAGAGAGTGCAGGCAGGGTGGAGTGGGTGGAGAAGAGTGTCAGGAGTGATTTGTGACAGACGAGTATCAGCAAGAGTGAAAGGGAAGGTCTACAGGACGATCGTGAGACCAGCTATGTTATATGGGCTGGAGATGGTGGCACAGGAGACAGAACTGGAGGTGGCAGAGTTAAAGATGCTAAGATTGGCATTGAGTGTGACGAGGATGGACAGGATTAGAAATGAGGACATTAGAGGGTCAGTTCAGGTTGGATGGTTGGGAGACAAAGTCAGAGAGGTGAGATTGTGTTGGTTTGGATACGTGCAGAGGAGAGATGAGGGGTATATTGGGAGAAGGATGTTAAGGATAGAACTGCCAGGGAAGAATAGAAGAGGAAGGCCCAAGCGATGTGGTGAGAGAGGACATGCAGGTGATGGGGGTAACAGAACAAGATGACGAGGACAGAAAGATATGAACTGTGGCGACCCCTAACGGGAGTTGTTGTTGTTTGACTGTCACAGACTCCTGGCATCCCCCAAAAAAAAAACACACAGAAAACATACAGATAGCCCAGGCGTTTTTGTTGTTGTTGTTGATGTCTCAAGGGCTCATTTTCTACTTGCAGTTGAAACACCTGCAGGAGAGTGTATCCAGCAGGGGGTGCTAGCTCCTTGGTTGGAATAAGTTCTTTTGTAATTGTGGCATGTTACATAACCCAAAACTATACAGACATATAAAAAGGCGATACCCCTCCCTTAGTGATACGGCGGTAAGAAATCACATAGGAGAAATAACTTTTCTTTCTTTAATGACTGTTTATGCATCATAACAAACGAGGAAGCCATGACAAGGCCTTGTGTAGAGTCTGCCATTTTCGCCATGCAGTAAAAGGATTTTCAGGATTTGGTGACGTTATCTCCCATCTGTCCATCGGCTTCAAAGGTGTGCCGGGCAATGTTCCAAGGTTTTATACTCTTTCTTCATGTGCAGGCCCCCACTTAGGTGGATCATGCCATTCCAAACAAGGAAAAGAAGATCCAATGTCATGCTGACTCTGACACACAGAAATAGCCCACGTTGCCCATTTTGCACTTTGTCTTTAACTTGTCTCGTCTTAAAAAGCTTGCCAAGCAGTTCTTATACGGTGAACTCCTATGTGCTAAATCTGGCTTTGTGTTAGCTGTACATGTTATTAGAAAGGAAAAGAAGATTTAAAATATTTGCACAGAGCACAGTGACATATTAAACTTATATTCTGATTACAGAGAGATGGTGTATTTTAACTTTGGTAACACTTTAGTTTGAGTACTCCAAAAACGCATCCATTACTCATTTAGTTTTATGTAACAAGATCTTAACAAAGGCTTCTTTTGGTGTTAATGACATTTACAAAGCACCAATAAATAAGTAATCCAGTCATCTGTGTGCATTGCGACATTTAATATGTTGGCAAAATGACTAATGAATATGAAGGATTCACAAGCCATTTATTGAAGTATGCAATATCTATACTAATAAAAGGCAAAGCCCTCACTCACTCACTCATCACTAATTCTCCAACTTCCCGTGTGGGTGGAAGGCTGAAATTTGGCAGGTTCATTCCTTACAGCTTCCTTACAAAAGTTGGGCAGGTTTTATTTCGAAATTCTACGCGTAATGGTCATAACTGGAAGCAGTTTTTCTCCATTTACTGTAATGGAGATGAGCTTCAACGCCGTGGGGGCGGAGTTTCGTGTGACATCATCACGCCTCCCACGTAATCACGCAGTACATAGAAAACCAGGAAGACCTCAAAAAAGCGCTCAAGAAAACATGCATTATATAATTGAGAAGGCAGCGAAACAATAAGAAGCGGAAAGTGACATATACAACCATATTGATGAGTTCTGCTACTTCGGAAACAAAGCACGATGTAAACCTACACTTTAAATTAAGTTCATAGACAGGCTGCCGCTGGCGTTTGTAATTTAGTGCCTGCCCATATAAGGCCGTCCGTCAGCGCAATCCAATAGCAAACTGCCACGGGTAAATATTCACGGGTGAAGGACTGTGCTTATGGAGAGGAAGATGAGATGGTCAGGGTGGTGTTTGACACAAACTCAGCGAAACTGCGAGAGAAAGTTGTAAGTGCCAGGACTAAGGTAACATTAAATACAGCTATGGACATAGCACGAGATGGCACCAGCACAGCTGGGAAACTTCGATGCATGTACACCGAGGCTCACGTGAACTGGACGCAGTGCACAGATAAAAGCAACAGTTCCAAAGAGCTGAACAAAACCGAATTACACAATTGAAAAGGCAGCAAAAATATGAAGCGTCTGATAAGCATATTCATAAATGCAGCTACTGTGGAAACAAAGCACACGGTGGAAAAAGTCAATGTCCCGCTAAAGGAAGACAGTGTAAAAAACCCGTGCATGCAGTGTGTCAGGTCTCAGATAAAGAAGAAGACGAGCTGTTTATTGATGCAGTAAGAAACGAATCGATTAATGAAACCTGTCATCTTTACAACGATTGACAAACACGGAATGTAACTTGAACACAACACATCCTACAAATACGAACCTGATTGAAAGAAATAATGATAATCAAATCCTTGATGACAGCAACACTCAGTAACACTCACAAAACAAATACTGTATATTGACAGTCATGTTACGTTATTTTTAAAATGTTCCCTTTTCTTTTTCTACCTTTTTAACACACTACTTCTCGCTGATACGCGGGGTATATATATATGTATATATATATTCCGATCTACATACTCGAATAATGGATACTTTATTCGCCATCAATGATTGTTTTGGTAAAGCCATACTCAGTGTATTCATTAGATGAACGGTAAAAAAGTAAGAGCGAGGGAAGGATGACTCATTGAGGCATGCAGGCTGTAGTGCGCGTCAACTCTATCTGAATTGCGCGATCACATTTGAAAAAATATATCTTTTCAAGTTCTATTTAGTCCATATGTGTCAAACTCAAGGGCGCGGGCCACATCCGACCAGCGTAATTATATCCGCCTGTGAGATCATTTTATATACTGTATTATTGTTATTAAAGCCCGGGTATATGAAGCGCTGGTAACACAATAAACTACAGATCCCATAATGCAGCGCTTCAGCTGGCTTGCCGAACACTTACCGAGTTAATCAAGTCTAGCTTATGATGCTGCAAGTTATTGCGAAGCTAGCTCACACGATGCTGAAGAGAAAAGTTGATTCTGAAAATAGAGCCTTTAAAACCGATGGGAGGCTGAGTATATGTTTACTGAACCCGTGTGTCTCATTTGTGGAGCTAATGTGGCTGTAATTACAGAATTTAATCTAAGACGGCACTATGAGACAAAACATCAGGTTAACCTGAATGCAATGCAGAAGATACAGAAAGCAGCATAATTAAATAAGAATCTGACACTTCAGCGGACGTTTTAACCCGTGCACAATCACAAAGTGATTTCAAGTGAAGCTGCTTTTATGGGAGACACAAATGCACCAAGTGCACCTTGCCCCACTTTCCCTGTTGCCAAGTAATGCTAAACCAAGTCGTCACTACGGTGTTCCCAAATACGCACTTTGATGATAAACTGAGCGCACTGAGTTTGCACGGCGCTTTGGTGACTTTGAAGAACAAAAAAGTCCGTCTACATGCGGCTCGAACCTTGTGCATGTTTGGTAGCACATATCTGTGTGAGAAGCTCTTCCCAGTGATAAAGACTAACAAAATAGCACACAGGAGTCGCCTCACTGATGAGCACCTGCAATCCATCCTGAGAATCTCCACAACACAGAACCTCACAGCAAACAGAAACGAACTTGTGGCCAAAAAAAGATGCCAGGCGTCCAGCTCTAAAATGACATCTGAGCAAAGACAACTGAATGATTTGATTTGTTATTGCTGAAAGGAACACATTTTATTTATATTTCCAGGTTTTGTTATGCAGCATGTTCATATTTGAATTTGTATAATTTTGACAGGATATATTTTTATGGAGAGCAAAATCTTTTGGGATATTTAAAATCTAAGTTTATTTTTATATAAAATTACATAAGAGTAAAGAAATTTGAATGTTTGTTCTTTTAATGTTTACTTTATTTCTAACTTGTATAATTTAGACAGGATAAATTTTTATTGAGAGCAAAATATTATAAGTTGTTTAAGGTTTGAGTTGATTTATTCACGAATAATATTCCTGTCTGTTTTTACCATTCCTACCAAACATATTTCTGTCGACTAAATAAAAATTCCTTCTATTTAAAATTTAAATAGAACTTGAACAAATACGATAGTTCATAATATCCACGCAGACTTGCACGTAAGAGCGGGAGTCATCCGTTTTAACAAGCAGCGTATTGCACTGATACGAAATAGCTGTGTGTGTATATATGTAGATATGTATGTATATGTATATATATGTTTATATATGTGTGTGTGTATGTGTATATATATATATATTTGTGTAAATATATGTGTGTGTATATATGTGTGTGTATTGTATGTATAGATATGTATATATATATGTTTGTGTGTGTATGTATATATATATATATATATATATATATATATATATATGACAACAACACTCATCACTCACAACAGTGACAAAACAATTACATTGACAATCATGTTACGTTATTTTCAAAATGTTTCCTTTTCTTTTTCATTGCTTCTTTAACACATTACTTCTCCGCTGCGAAGCGCGGGTATTTTGCTATCAGAAATATTTTTCAGTGACAACATCAGCAGGAGAGATGGTGATTTTTAACTTTCAACTTTTTCAGCATAATTCAGCCTTAAATATTATGTGTCGCTGTTAACTGCATTTTTATATCATCAAGTGAAAGGGTTGTCCTTTCACAGATGAAGGAATACTTGTAATTGTTACAATGTGCATCATTCCAGGTGCCTACTTTAGGATCTCGTGCGATGCAGTCTTCGTTATTAAGGTAATCATCTGGTTGATCTGACCTCCAGAACCTACCGGGTAGAAAAAGAAAATCAACAAAACAAATGCAGTGTAAGTTTGTAAAGTCTTTCCATCTTAGTGATACACACACACACACTTAATAACAAACTCCCCACCCCTAGCAATGGACCACCCACGTTGTGTGCAAAACATTTCAGAGAAGCCTTGAGTCCTTTAGTATGTGGAACGATCTGCTAAGGATGTTATGCCAGTCCGTTGTGGTCAGTGTGCTGCTGTACACTGTGGTTTACTGGAGGACTAACACCAGACATCCTGAATAAATGAAAAAAAGAGAATCATGCAAAATGAGAAGCCATACTCTGCACAATGTGTTATCCTACACCACTTTACACCACTGGCATTCCAGCAGACTGTCCCAGAAAGTGTTGTTGGAACTTCGTGTTTCTCCCAGCCATCAAACCCTATAATGACTCCGTCCATGGTGCCCGTCTTCACCCTAGCCTGTTATGAAGTACACATTGGCATAGGGACAGTATTTCTGTATATTGTTATATTACTGGGTGGCGCAGTGGGTAGCACTGCTGCCTCACAGTTAGGAGACCTGGGTTCGCTTCCCGGGTCCTCCTTACATGGAGTTTGCATGTTCTCCCCGTGTCTGCGTGGGTTTCCTCCCACAGTCCAAGGACATGCAGGTTAGGTGCATTGGCGATTCTAAATTATCCCTAGTGTGTGGATGTGTATGTGGGCTGGCGCTCTGCCCTTGTTTGTTTCCTGCCTTGTGCCCTGTGTTGGCTGGGATTTGCTCCGGCAGACCCCCGTGACCCTATAGTTTGGATATAGCAGGTTGCATAATGGAAGGATGGAGGATGTTGAGTACATAGTGGTGTTTGCTCTTGCACCTTAGAGTTTTTTTAATGTTTTGCACTCTGTTTTATCTTTAGTTTTGCTGCTGCTGGAGTATGTGAATTTACCCTTGGGATTAGTAAAGTATCTATCTATCTATCTATCTATCTATCTATCTATCTATCTATCTATCTATCTATCTATCTATCATATAGTGCCTTTCTATCTATCTATCTATCATATATACTATCTATCTATCTATCTATCTATCTATCTATCTATCTATCTATCTATCTATCTATCTATCTATCTATCTATCATATAGTGCCTTTCTATCTATCTATCTATCTATCTATCTATCTATCTATCTATCTATCTATCTATCTATCTATCTATCTATCTATCTATCATATAGTGCCTTTCCTATCTATCTATCTATCTATCTAAAGAAAAGCAAGAAGAGGCAAAAAAGACACTGGTAAAGCAATGCATTTACACAATAAATGTAGCAGTCTACTGACCCTGGAGAGGTGGAGATCTGCTGTACAGAGGAGAGGAATGAAGGTCAGTAGGACCACCAGGACAGAATACATGTGTGTGAATGAGAGGGAGGTCAGTGGAATGGTGAGGTTGAAGAGAGTAGAGCTGGCAAAGGTGGATGAGTTTAAATACTTGGGATCAACAGTACAGAGTAACGGGGATTGTGGAAGTGAAGTGAAGAAGAGAGTGCAGGCAGGGTGGAGTGGGTGGAGAAGAGTGTCAGGAGTGATTTGTGACAGACGGGTATCATCAGCAAGAGTGAAAGGGAAGGTCTACAGGACGGTCGTGAGACCAGCTATGTTATATGGGCTGGAGATGGTGGCACAGGAGACAGAGCTGGAGGTGGCAGAGTTAAAGATGCTAAGATTGGCATTGAGTGTGACGAGGATGGACAGGATTAGAAATGAGGACATTAGAGGGTCAGTTCAGGTTGGACGGTTTGGAGACAAAGTCAGAGAGGCGAGATTGTGTTGGTTTGGACGTGTGCAGAGGAGAGATGAGGGGTGTATTGGGTGAAGGGTTCTAAGGTTAGAGCTGCCAGGGAAGAGGAGAAGAGGAAGGCTAAGAGAAGGTTTATGGATTTGGTGAGAAAGGACATGCAGGTGATGGATGTGACAGAGCAAGATGATGAGGACAGGAAGATATAGAAGAAGATGATCCGCTGTGGCAACCACTAACGGGAGCAGCCAAAAGAAGAAGACTGAAAAGAAAAAAGGAATCCTTAAGTGAAAGTTGCATAACTGCTGCTACTGCACAATCTGAAGCCACATTTCATCGCCTGTTCAGCCATCACATTTAGCTTTCCTTCAAGAGGAAGAGGCTTGACAAGACTTAAAATAAAAAAGCAGCTAATAGTGAAGAACACTGTCTTAACTGCTCCTTCATGAGAGGCCATAGGCAAAAGAAATTAAGGTTAGTAGTTTGAAATCAGAAAAAGGTGCAGGTTAGCAGCTGCAAGTGAGAACATAAATAAGAACATAAACCATACTCATAGGACAATGCTAGGAAAACCAGAAAGCTTGAAATTAAAATATCAGTAAAGAGGGACTAAATGGAACAAAGAAGTCGAACCAGTCCCTGACAGAAAGCTGCACCTTCTAGAATATTAATATCCCTTTCAATCACAAGACGTTCTAACTGCGTATATAGTTATACCATAAAAACCTCCACTGTGAGTTTAAACAAGAAACTCCACACACTTTCTGATGAGGTAACCAAAGCACTTGAATCAACTTGCTGATGACAAGGAGTGAGGTGACAGCTACTGAAACCTACGTTGCTGTGGTCGTGAAGTTTGTTCCGTCCTCCCACTTGAATTCTCCTTCTTCTTCAGTGTCACTTAACCCAATCCAGAAAAACTCAGAGCTGTGTTGCTCAGTGATAAATTCCTTTTAAAAAGAAAATGCACAAAAGTAATAAATGAAGTGAACAGAAAAGTGAGAGTATGTCAAGTATGATCATAAAGTATGGAGGAGGTCCTCGTGTTTCTAAAAATGGAGCATCAAGTTGGACAGTTGGGAGACAAAGTGAGAGAGGCGAGATTGTGCTGGTTGGACATGTGCAGAGGAGGGATGCTGGGTATTATGGGTGAAGGGTACTAAAGGATAGAGCTGCCAGGGAGGAGGAGAAGAGGAAGTCCTAAGAGAAGGTTTACGGATGTGGTGAGAGAGGACATGGAGGTGATGGGGGTGACAGAGCAAGATGACGAGAGCAGGAAGATATGGAAGAAGATTATTCGCTGTGGTGACCCCTAACGGGACTAGCCGAAAGAAGAAGAAGATAGTGAGCTCATTTTGAAATCTTACATCCAAATTTGAAAATGGTATCATGTTAACAGTGCTGAGATCTGAAAAGTGGGATTTGACATTTAGCTGTTTACACAAAGCACAATCAGGTGTCATCTGTTGATGATGTTAGTAATGTGATGGTCTGCCAAGTCTGTTCCTTTGCAATGACTAGAGTGTTGTCCTTATGTTTGCTATGTTAAGGTGGCCATATGATATACCAGCAGGGTTACCCAAAGCTGTCTGGGTTGGAATAAAACACCGGCGTGCTTACTAAATAAAGTCCCCAAGAGGAAACATTTGGCAAGAAAACACATAGCCTATTGTCTTCCACTGTACAAATGAGAAATTTGTGGAAACTTTGGTGGAGATTGGTTCAACATTGTTGATTTGTACACGAAGAAACACACATTCATTTTAAAATATATTAGATAAACATGTGGATGGCACTGCCTTCATTCCATTTGAGGAAGGGAAACTTCTTCACAAATGTAGAGCAATGAGAAAAACGATCACCTAAATTTAGATTTGGGTTGGCACAGTGTCTAGCGCTGCTGCCTCACAGTTAGGAGACCCGGGTTCGCTTCCCAGGTCCTCCCTGCGTGGAGTTTGCATGTTCTCCCCGTGTCTGCGTGGGTTTCCTCCCACAATCCAAAGACATGCAGGTTAGGTGGATTGGCGATTCTAAATTGGCCCTGGTGTGTGCTTGGTGTTTGTGTGTGTCCTGCGGTGGGCTGGCACCCTGCCCAGGATTGGTTCCTGCCTTGTGCCCTGTGTTGGCTGGGATTGGCTCCGGCAGACCCCCGTGACCCTGTATTCGGATTCAGCGGGTTAGAAAATGGATGGATGGACAGTGTCTAGTGTTATTGACACTTCATAAACTTTCTTTTAAAAGACATTGATGAAGTTTCAAAATAATCTTTTTTTTTTTTTAAACAGAGGAGTGATTTGTGTGACCCTTACTACACCTTTAACCTATTTTCTCAAGTTTACCTTGAGAGAAGTTATTTGAACTTGTAGATTTTGCATATTTTTATTTTTTACAAGTCTGATAGCTAGTCCAGAAGGCAAACCAAATCCAGAATATATGCTAGTGAAATGTCAGCAGAGTCACATGCGGCCAGAAACTCACCACCACTTCCTGCTGCTTGCACCTGGGCGCAGAATACAGCGTGGTGTCAATTGTAACTGTCCATAGTATGTTTCTTTCAAAACCTTTATGTTCAAGAAATATGAACTACAATAATCCATAGGCTTTCCACATCCAGCAACTAACAATATTACATCAACTGAGGTAGAATTTGGTGTCTATGTCAGCAACCACAAGCCTACTTGGGCTTAGTTTTTAACTACACAATATGAAATACTACTGAAAAGCATTTATTTTATATACTCTACTAATACAGTAATCCCTCCTAGACCGCGGGGGTTGCGTTCCAGAACCCCCTGCGATAGACGAAAATCCGCGAAGTAGAAACCATATGTATGTATAGTTATTTTTATATATTTTAAGCCCTTATAAACTCTCCCACACTGTTAACATTATTAGAGCCCTCTAGACATGAAATAACACCCTTTAGTCAAACGTTTAAACTGTGCTCCATGACAAGACAGAGGATGACAGTTCTTTATCACAATTAAAAGAATGCAAATAGATCTTCTCTTCAGGAGCAGAGAATTTCAGAGGGAGAGAGAGAGAGAGATTAAAGCAAACAATCAAAAAATCAATAAGTGTGCTTTTAGAAGCACCGCAATAAAGCGGCCGGCATTTAGAGGTGCGTTCGTATCCACTAGGCAAAAAGCTTCTGTGCAAACAGCACCTCTGCTCACAGCCCCTCCATCAGGTGCAGAGAATGTCAGAGAGGGTGAGAGAGAGGCAGAGACAAGCAAACAATCGAGCTCCGCGCGGGATGCATATCTTATAGCATTGAGGAGTTTTAGTTAATATGTAATACATGCTCTGATTGGGTAGCTTCTAAGCCATCCGCCAATAGCGTCCCTTGTATGAAATCAACAGGGCAAACAAACTGAGGAAGCATGTAACCTTAATTAAAAGACCCACTGTCTGCAGAAATCCGCGAACCAGCGAAAAATCCGTGATATATATTTAGATGTGCTTACATTTAAAATCCGCGATAGAGTGAAACCGCGAAAGTCGAAGCGCGATATAGCGAGGGATTACTGTACATCAAACTGCATTAACACATCCATCCATCCAACCTGCTATATCCTAACTACAGGGGTCTGCTGGAGCCAATCCCAGCCAACACAGGGCACAAGGCAGGAAACAAACCCCGGGCAGGGCGCCAACACACTGCAGGGCACACAAAGCACAATTTAGGATCGGCACTCCACCTAACCAGCATGTCTTTGGACTGTGGAAGGAAACCCACGCAGACACGGGGAGAACATGCAAACTCCACGCAGGGAGGACCCGGGAAGTGAACCCACAGGTCTCCTTACTGCAAGGCAGCAGCACTACCCACTGCGCCACCATGCCGCCGCATTCACACAGTAGTTACATTATGTTGTCACAGTTATTGTTTCCTTTGACTGATTGCAACAAAAATAATTAATAAACCAAAGTCTGTCTCATTGATAATAAACTTTCATGAAAAAAAACTTTTAAAACAATTGTAGCCCTTCAAAACACAAGTTATGAGGTGGTAATAGCAATGGTGCAATATAAATTTGATTAATACAGTTATATATTTTTGTACATGTTGCTAGAAAGTTATGTAAGTATAGTTCTAAGGTTTTAAGTGTAAAAAGTAAATGCTGATATTTATTTTAAATTATTTTATTGGTTTGGAAAGTAGCAAAGGGCGGGGGTCAGAGGTCAGAAACGAGACGAGAAAAGGAGGGGCGAGAAAAGAAAGAGGAGAACTAGGGCCTCATGCATAAACGGTGCGTACGCACAAAAATGCTGCGTAAGAACGTTCCCACACTCAAATCGCGATGTATAAAACCTAAACTTGGCGTAAAGCCACACACTTTTCCACGGTACCTCATACCTTGTTGTACACAAATTCTCCGCTCTGTTTTGCAGGCTGGCGGCACCCAGCGTCAAAGCAGTGCTACTGTTCCTGTGTGATTTATCTTTCTTTTTCAGATCCACATTACTGACGCGGCTTTATAAATACACTGAAATTAACCGCAAATTGTTTATTAGTTTAATGCATCTGATTGTAATTAACCAGTAACAATATAATGGTCCACAGAATGGTCAAACTATTCTAAATACCATAACTGCTTTAGCGTTGTTACTCTCACTGCACCACTCGGAGTATTTATATCACTGCATCTGAGAGTGCTGATCGGAAAGAGAATTACCGGTATACAGCCTCAAGCACACGCTGCCTCATCTACAGTGGGATGCAAACGTTTGGGCAACCTTGTTAATATCATTATTTTCCTGTATAAATCGTTGGTTGTTACGATAAAAAATGTCAGTTAAATATATCATATAGGAGACACACACAGCGATATTTGAGAAGTGAAATGAAGTTTATTGGATTTACAGAAAGTGTGCAATAATTGTTCAAACAAAATCAGGCAGGTGCATAAATTTGGGCACCGTTGTCATTTTATTGATTCAAAAACTTTTCAAACTAATTATTGGAACTCCAATTGGCTTGGTAAGCTCAGTGACCCCTGACCTACATACACAGGTGAATCCGAGTATTTAAGGGGGTCCATTGTAAGTTTAATGTTCTCTGAAGAGTAGCAACATGGGGGTCACAAAACAACTCTCAAATGACCTGAAGACAAAGATTGTTCACCATCATGGTTTAGGGGAAGGATACAGAAAGCTGTCCCAGAGATTGAAGCTGTCTGTTTCCACAGTTAGGAACATATTGAGGAAATGGAAGACCACCGGCTCAGTTCAAGTTAAGGCTCGAAGTGGCAGACCAAGAAAGATTTCGGAGAGACAGAAGCGACGAATGGTGAGAACAGTCAGAGTCAACCCACAGAGCAGCACCAAAGACCTACAACATCATCTTGCAGCAGATGGAGTCACTGGGCATCGTTCAACCATTGGGCGCACTTGACACAAGGAGATGCTGTATGTGAGAGTGATGAAGAGGAAGCACAAACAGAGCCGCTTGAGGTCTGCTCGAGCACATTTGGACAAGCCAGCTTCATTTTGGAATAAGGTGCTGTGGACTGATGAAACTAAAATGGAGTTATTTGGGCATAACAAGGGGCGTTATGCATGGAGGAAAAGAACACAGCATTCCAAGAAAAACACCTGCTACCTCCAGTAAAATATGGTGGTGGTTCCATCATGCTGTGGGGCTGTGTGGCCAGTGCAGGAACTGGGAATCTTGTCAAAGTTGAGGGACGCATGGATTCCACTCAGTATCAGCAGATTCTGGAGACCAATGTCCAGGAATCAGTGACAAAGCTGAAGCTGCGCCGGGGCTGGATCTTTCAACAAGACAACGACCCGAAACACTGCTCAAAATTCACTAAGGCATTCATGCAGAGGAACAAGTACAACGTTCTGGAATGGCCATCTCAGTCCCCAGACCTGAATAGAATTGAAAATCTGTGGTGTGAGTTAAAGAGAGCTGTCCATGTGCGGAAGCCATCAAACCTGAATGAACTCGAGATGTTTTGTAAAGAGGAATGGTCCAAAATACCTTCAACCACAATCCAGACTCTCATTGGAACCTACAGGAAGCGTTTAGAGGCTGTCATTTCTGCAAAAGGCGGATCTACTAAATATTGATTTCATTTCTTTTTTGTGGTGCCCAAATTTATGCACCTGCCTGATTTTGTTTGAACAATTATTGCACACTTTCTGTAAATCCAATAAACTTAATTTCACTTCTCAAATCTCACTGTGTGTGTCTCCTATATCATATATTTAACTGACATTTTTTATCGTAACAACCAACGATTTATACAGCAAAATAATGACTATTAACAAGGTTGCCCAAACTTTTGCATCCCACTGTATCCTGTCTATTTGAACTGCTCCCATACAGCAAACACTTCAGAGCCTTTCCTGTACGGACCTCGCGGTTCAGAAACAGTTTAATCCCAAGAACTTTAAATGCACTCAATCAATTGCTCCTTGTAGAACTGTTAGGACTTATAAGTACAATCACCTCACTGTAAACTTGCACTACAGTTATAATATCGCACAACCTGAGCCACTTTATAAAGCGCGCATTTACATATGATGACGATATCATTTTTAAGATGAAATGCAGCAAAATATGTTTATTATATTAAACAGATAAAACTTTAACTTCATTTAAATAATCTATATTGTTAATAATTAAACATGTGAAGACACGGTGCCGCACGCTAGCGAGGTACAGGCTCCGTTCATGGATTGTTCCTGCCTCGTGCTGTATTCTTCAAAACCCGTACTACGAAGATATTTCAATGTTCCTTAAATGTTTTGAAGAATCGTCGTTGTAAGCTTACAGATGGCTTAACGTCTATTACAGAGCTGATTGTTGGAGAAAGAAAAGGAAGGACAGGAATTGGGGGTTAGTACATTTGAAAGACACAGTACTGCTGCAATAAATTATTTCATCGAATGTCGCGCACATTTGCTCCGCCACCTTGTTCCTATGTTTAATAACGTGCTTTAACTCCAATCATCATGAAAATGATATCACGTATACATCTTAGTATTTTAATTATTCAGAGAGCTGTAATATCACGAATGTATTGGATTCTGTGTCCTGTCGGAAGAAGAGAAAGCCCAGAAGCACGTAGTGATTCACACATAGAGCACATAGAAAATCAAATACAAAACAAAGGATTTAACGTACTACTTTAGTTACGTTGGGATTTGAGAAATTAGTAAATTAAATGATTTTAAGATGAAGTTTATGATGTTCTACTTTAATCTCGAAATTTCCACTTTAATCACGTAGTTTATTTTGTCATTAAAGTTGACATTTCATGCTTTTTTCCCCACTGTGTGCCTTTTTTTTTTCTCTGTACCCTAATAAGCTTTCATATGACACTCAGACGGCGGGCTATGACTCGCCTTTTCACAGCGACTTTGATATCTGACAACTTCTTTTTTATTTCAGGCACAGTGCGACTTTGTGAACTTGAGCTTTTGAGTTTCTCTGACATGCTGTGTCACTCGATCAACTTCCTTTTCTTGTTTATCCCACTGTTTAAACCAACAAATAGTACGTTTTTCTTTGCCTCCACTTGGTATTCGCTGAACTTCTTCTGTTTTCCCCCCCGTGCTTTTGCCATTGCCGTTTCACAAAACGCTGAGCTTAAAGGCTATTTATATTGATTTGCATATTCAAAGAGGCGTAATTCTGGGAGGAGTTGGGGCGGGACAGCAGGCGCGTGCACGTGTGTTACTTTTCACACTGACTGGGATTTATGGAGCAGAAGAACGTGGAAGTTGATGTTCGCACACATTTATGCATCTGGATTTTTTTGTGCGTAACCACATTTCAACTTTTGTCCACACGCCATGTTATCGTGTGAATTCTACGCATGCTGTTATGCATGAGGCCCCTGAACTTTTGTGCTGAAAGCGAGGATTGACACGTGGTCCATGGTAAACTTCAGCGAGGAGTTCAAAAAGAGAAAAAAATAAAAGAAGACTGGATTCCAGCACAGTCGGGACAGATAATATATGGACGTGTTGGTGGTTGCATGGACTGGTCGAGAACACCAAACCTGTGAGCTGGGGAGCACTGTTTGTGAAACGCTGAACACGGAAGACGTCGGCAGACATTGGATTACATTGCCGATATCGGATATTGTTACAGCTGACCAACTATCGCTGAGAATTGATACTCGCTAGGAAAGAAACGAAAGTGGACGCACATCCGTTGGAAACCAGAAAACGAGACCCGTCTGCTCTATTACAGCATAAGAGACCGTCAGCTGAGTAACATCACAGTCACCTTCAAGTAACAGGCCTGCAACGCTTATCTGTGGTACCTTTTACCTGACTTTTGTTTGGTTCCTTTTATTTAGTTTGGGGATTGTACTTGTTTATTGATATTTTTTTCGTTCAAAGAAATGACTGCTGGTTCAACACCGATATGGATTTCTTGGATTATTTAAGTTTATAGTTTTGTATGGATGTGTTATGTACTGTATATATGTAAATGGTTAATATATTTAAACTAAACCATTGAACTTTGGTGTTTTTTTTTTTTATATTGGCAGGCTAAGCCATATAAGGAAAAAAAAAAGGGAAATCACATTTGGCAGGTAACTATAGTATCCTTATGTGGGGTCTAGTAACAAATTGTGTAATTAATGGTAGAGTTATGTAAATTACATTAGTAACAGTAAAGGTTTGTTCCTTGAAACAGTTGTGCTGAGAACGCTAAGGTAAAAGGTTATATTTAAAGTTATTAAAGAAGGAAAAAAGAAGAACACAAACTGAACTCAGGTAAGCACCCTCAGTAAGAGCAGAATGGTGCTACGCAATTAACATAAGTACATAATCACACCCTGAACCATTCTACATACAGTATCTGATTACTAATGGTTTATTAACTTTCATTTTCAGGATGGAGAATGTACACCTTTCCTAGATATTGAAATGGAAACCTTGGAGGCACTTGGCCTTTAATTTCATAACAATCTGTCATGGTTATCCTGATTTAAAATATAAATAAACAGGCCTAGAAAAAGATATGTCTGCCGAAACACCTGAAGCAAACTAAATTTGGCACAAAAGCATTTAGTATGACGCCATTATCTTACAAGAATAATAAAATGAAGAACTTCATACAGTCGGGCGGCACGGTGGCACAGTGGTAGCGCTGCTGCCTCGCAGTTAGGCGACCCGGGTTCGCTTCGCGGGTCCTCCCTGCGTGGAGTCTGCATGTTCTCCCCGTGTCTGCGTGGGTTTCCTCCGGGCGCTCCGGTTTCCTCCCACAATCCAAAGACATGCAGGTTAGGTGGATTGGTGAGTCTAAATTGGCCCTAGTGTGTGCTTGGTGTGTGGCCTGCAGTGGGTTGGCACCCTGCCCTGGATTGGTTCCTGCCTTGTGCCCTGTGTTGGCTGGGATTGGCTCCAGCAGGCCCCCGTGACCCTGTATTCGGATTCAGCGGGTTAGAAAATGGATGGATGGATGGACTTCATACAGTCAGCAATCAATCTGACAGTGAATGCCTACTGCAGCGGTTCTCAAACGTTTCTACCTGGAATAATTCTGCTCCCCCTGCATAATATAAGATAGATGAGAATAACCCACGATACAACTAACAAAGGTGTGATACTCGTGCGGTGTCGCGGTATCCTATCATTTTTACTTTCATAAGATTTGCATGTGTTCGGCTAACTTCGATGAAATATTTGCAATTCATTTTTTTATTGTGTTTTAATAACGTTAGTTAGTAACATTTAGTAACGTGAGTAAAGTTGAAATGCCTTGTGTGGTTTTTGGTTGTAATTCTAATCCCAAAAACAAAGAATAAATTATTTATTCTTATTTAATTATTTTTTTATGTAAAGAAACGATTAAATATGTTTTAATTTTTAAAAAAATCTCGAAACGAGGACACCGATGAAGTCAATCTGCACGAGACGACAAATATTACACCGCTGTTAGTTGTATCATGAAAAAAACCCAATACGCGGTAAATTATCAAACTCAATTTGGGAAGTTTGGCTACGCTGCCAATGTGGTGCAGTCGTGCCGCATTATCGCCTGATCTACGGTTACCCGAATGTTCACGACAGATACCGATACGTCTCGAACTTTCTGGATTGAAAATACGCGACTATAAAAGCAGCAGCAGCAGCGACGTCACAGAAACAAACTTCAAATAGAAGAGGAGCTCAAATATCAAACCAAACCTGGACAGGCTCTGTACTTCAAAACATATTAGTCATTAGATCGATGCCTTAGAAATGTTTTATTTTAGTTATAATGCATTCGTTGCCTTCAATTTAAATTTGAAATAAAAATGTAAAAAATTAATTTTGATGCCATGTTCATTTATTCTGCGGTGGGTTGGCGCCCTGCCCGGGATTGGTTCCTGCCTTGCCCCCTTGTTGGCTGGGATTGGCTCCAGTAGACCCCCGTGACCCTGTGTTTGAATTCAACGGGTTGGAAAATGGATGGATGGATGTCATTTATTCGACGCCGGGGCGTGCCCCCCAGTTTGAGAACCACTGGCCTACTGGAAGATTTGTTGATTTTATGAATATATTAAATCTGTTTTGGTAACATGACATGCTCTAAACCCTGCATCCAGTTTTGAAGTTGGGAGGAACATTGAATCTGAAAACGAAATATTCACAATGCAGATGACGCGTTTTGTTTTTTTTTTCCTGCATCTGTGACATAAAAAGGCCTGAAACATACAGAGACTAGAAAGGTGAGAGAACACCGTCACGTGCGTTGATTTGCATGATAATGGCAGACACTCACCTGCTCTTCTTCACTGTTGATAACAACTAGTGTGGCTTTGTGGTTTGCACAGAACTCTTTGGAACTGAACCAGTCATTTCTCTCCAATACAAAGTAGTAACAGCTCTCTTTAAAAGCCAGCCAATTAGCACCGCATGGAAGACAGGAGGACACTGAAAAAGGATTATACATGTTAAGTATCCTGGTTATCTGGGACCATCTAAATATTTTTATTCTGGTGTGCTCAGAGCATACAAGTGGCCATATGGTTCTTCTACCACTACTTTACATAATGCAGTCGAATGGAAATACCTATAGGGTGGTCCAGATCTAATTATGCAATTTTCATTACGCTTTAACTTATTAAGTTTATTACATAGAAAATCACCCGAAAAATCCCGGACCATCGAGAAGTGTGCGAACTGACGACATGAAGAATCGTCTTCGTGCCAAACTGGAATCGTCCCCGCATAAATCAAAGTCATCCAGATGATCTGGATCTGCATAATTAGATCTGGACCACCCTGTAGAATCCTAAGTCAGCTTTGAAATTTTAGTAGACCTACTGCATACTTTGAGGTCGATAAGAACAAAGAGGACAACAACATTTAGGAATTGTCGACCACAACTCTCACACCCAGTGCGATGCTGTTTAATGTTCAGAGCTCTGCTCTTTGTGACGTACAGAATCCTACCTTCTCCATTCTTGTTCTGCTGACAGGTATGTTTCCGTGGTAGTATTTCTATTACGCTTTGCAGATCTAAAAGGAAGTCGGAGAAAAGAGCAGTTGGAAAGAACGTATCAAGACACAAAGAGAAGACCAAGGTGCACAGAGATTAGCACAGTAGCACTGAGTGTCAGATTTTGAATGGATGCACATTCATCAATCAGTGTATGCATTGATGTTCTACACAAGCTAACTGGTGAGGAGGAGCACAGAAATCAAGCAAACTGAATTGTTGAATGCAGATTTCATAGAACAAGCATCTGTGTACATTTTATGGGTTAATAATGCAATATAAAGCAAAGCAAAGTAAGAAGGTATTTCATCTAAAAATACTAATGGCTAAAAGTTCTTCTAAATTTTTCTGTAGGGGGCTGAATGTATCCAGAATGAGGAGCACTCATGCCTGTTGTGACAGCTCAACCCAGCTGGGATGCCTAAAGAATAAAAGGATTTGGGAAGGCAGCTACTTGTAGACACTGCTTCCCCCAGAGAGTTAGATGGCAGCTTCCCTGGACTGTAGAAGTGCATTATGGGACATGGAGTTTAACAACACAGCCCTGCTGGGTACTGTGGGTGTCACCAGGGGACGCTGCAAGAGGACCGGAGGAGTCATGCCTCATCCATAGCCTGGAAGTACTCTCAAGTCAAGAGGATGGAAGCTCCGAAGTACTGACCTGGAAGTGCTGGCAAGTCACAGGGATGGAAGGACAGAAGCACTTCTGGGTCAAGAACTATTTGGTCATAGTACAGAAACGGCACTAACACGGGTTGTAAATGACATTCTGATATCCTCTGATGAAGGAAACTCCACTGTAATTATGTTGTTGGACTGAAGTGCAGCGTTTGACACCATTGACCATTCTATTTTACTGCACAGACTAGAAAACGATGTTGGGCTTACAGGCCCCGTGCTCGCTTGGTTCAATTCTTATTTATCAAATCGATTCCAGTATGTACAGAAATGTGCTGACAGGACTCCATCATTTTACACAGAAGTTCAATATGGTGTCCCGCAGGGCTCAGTACTGGGACCTTTACTGTTTTCACTTTACAGGCTTCCACTGGGATCTCTCATTAGGAAACATAATGTTAATTTTCACTCGTATGCAGATGACACCCAGTTATACCTTTCATTTAAATCAAATGAAGTTTCTCCGATGTTGTCTTTAATTAGTTGTGTTAGTGAATTAAAGGAATGGATGAATGAGAACTAATTGTCTTTAAATACATATAAAACAGAGATGTTAATTGTTGGAGGGAATGACGCTGATCACAGCAATATTTTGTCGTCATTTAACTCAGTTGGAATCCCAATTAATTTTACTGAATCAGCCCGCAATCTCGGAGTTATCTTTGATTCTAGCAGGTCATTTAAAGCGCATATTACAAAGTCGTCCAAAACATGTTTTTTCCATCTTAAAAATGTTAGGAAATTAAGGCGCTTTCTAAATAAACAGGATTGTGAGAAATTAATTCCTGCATTTATCTCTAGTAGGATTGACTACTGCAATGCTGCGAGATCACTGGATGTTCAAACTGTTCTCTATACAGCCTCCAGTTAATCCAAAATGCGGCTGCAAGAATTATTACAAGAACAAGAAAATATGAACACATAACCCCAGTTCTTAAATCTTTACACTGGCTCCCAGTTAAGTTTAGGGCAGATTTCAAAATCCTCCTTTTAACATATAAAGCATTAAATGGCCAAGGTCCGGCTTACTTGTCTGAACTTATCATGACTTACAAACCTGAGCGCACATTAAAATCTCAAGATGCCGGTCTGCTTAGGATTCCAAGGATTAATAAAATAACAGAGGGAGGTCGAGCTTTTAGTTACAGGGCCCCTAAACTGTGGAGTGGTCTTCCTGCTTCTATAAGAGATGCCCCTTCAGTCTCAGCCTTTAAATCCCGGCTGAAGACTCACTACTTCAGTTTAGCACACCCTGACTAGAGCTGCTGATTAACTGAACAGACTGCATCTCTGTTGTTAGTCATTAGCACTAAAACATAAGTAACATGATAATTATATTTGAATACTAACCCTCACCTATTCTGTTTCTTTTCTCTGTACCCAAATGTGGCCATTGGTGCCACGGCCCACCTGCCATGTTGTTTGCCTGCCTGTGGTAAAGTCATCCCTGATGGAGGATTGCAGGAATCGTGGGAAAGAGGGGTCCTTTCATCGGAGCAACATTTCAGCCGTGGCATGGCCAAATGGGGAGGCAGCTTGATGGATGAGGTCTCCAGGACTCTTAAAATATCCAAACCTAATTATGTCATATCATCTACTGTTAAACCGTACTTCTAAAATGTTTATTATTATGCTGTCTTAAGGATTTGTTCTGTTCTGTGTATTGTATTGTATTGTATTGTATTGTATTGTATTGACCCCCTTCTTTTGACACCCACTGCACGCCCAACCTACCTGGAAAGGGGTCTCTCTTTGAACTGCCTTTCCCGAGGTTTCTTCCATTTTTCCCTACAAGGTTTTTTTGGGAGTTTTTCCTTGTTTTCTTAGAGAGTCAAGGCTGGGGGGCTGTCAAGAGGCGGGGCCTATTAAAGCCCATTGCGGCACTTCCTGTGTGATTTTGGGCTATACAACAAATAAACTGTATTGTATTGTATTGTATTTAAAGGACTGCTGGGAAGCCAGCAAGCGAGCCAGAGTCTGGAGGAGGTGGACAACGCTTGCTGGGAGGTGTGGAGGGGAGGATTGTGTTTATTGTGTTTATTTAATTACCTGTTTACTGTGGATAAACTGTGACAGCACAGTTTCAAGAAGAAAAAGTATTAAAATACTTCTTGTTGCTATTACCTCGTGTCCTGAGCGTCTGTCTGTTGGGGTTAAAGAAGCGACAGCGACCCCTGGTGTCTTGCACTGCTTATTTAACTCGACTGATTTATTCCTTTTGAAGACCCACTTTGCGTGTTTCTTTGACTCTCAGGTGGGATTTCTGGTACTAACCCTGCCCTTTAGTGGTCCTTGAAGGCAGGGGTTCCTGTTGTCAGATTTAACAGTTTGTACGTCCATCCATAGTTTTAGACTCCATCACAAGTTTTATACTGCAGCTTCGGCAAAGTTTCAGATCATTTTTAAATATGGTGGTGGATAATAGTAAATTATCATAACCTGTTTCATTGGACCTCAACCTGCTCTGGCCTTAAATTGCTTTTAATTAACTGTAGTTATTATTTGAATTGGTTGTAACTTTCTTGTAATCTTTCTTTTCATGGAGCCCAGAAAAATGTAGTCTGCCTCTCAATGCTTACATACTTACAAATTATGAGCAGATTTTGAGAGGATTTCTATGAAAATGAAATTGTTTGTATTTGCCTATGGTATGATCATTTTAAGAATGTGGCTGACTTAGGGCGATTGGAAATGTAACTTTTACACAGGTCAGCAACCTAAACTATTTTCACATTTTCTTGTCTCAGATTTGAAACTTAAAGGATTTTTTTCCAAATACCTTACCAAACAGTGTATATCGTTCCCAGGACCAAGGCTCGTCTTACTAATAATTTGGCTGCTTCCTGAAGCTTATTACCAGATCCCCTTAAAGCTTTAAGAGCACCTTTATTACCAGAAAGTATCGCTCATTTACAAGAACCATTTTTAAACGACATGTATTGCTTTGGTGAACACTGCATTAGCCATATTTTCCCAGAGGCCACAGTACCTTTTTCAGTCCGGAAGTCAGACATATTATCCAGGATCTGCCTGTAGTAGGAAACTGGAAAAAGAGGTAAAAGATAATTAAATGAAAGAATTAACTTACAGTATCAATCAACAATTTCTTATGAACATATCAGTCTATAGGGTGGTCCAGATCTAATTATCCAATTTCCATTACGCTATAACTTATTAAGTTTATTACATAAATAATCACTCAAAAAATCCCGGACCATCGAGAAGTGTGCGAACTGACGACATGAAGAATCATCTTCGCGCCGAACTGGAATCATCCCCAAATAAATCAAAGTCATCTAGACGATCCGGATCTGCATAATTAGATCTGGACCACCCTGTAGATCAGGGATCTCAAACTCCAGTCCTGGAGGACCGCAGTGGCTGCAGGTTTTCATTCTAACCCTTTTCTTAATCAGTGACCTGTTTTTGCTGCTAATTAACTTCTTTTTAATTCATTGCAATTGACTTTCTCTTGAAGACTCAGAACCCTCAATTGTTTCTTTTTCCTTAATTAGCTGCCAAACAATAATGAGATATAAAATGAGCCAAAACATGACCAGCAAACGGTGGTGGTGAAAATAAAAAGGGTCAAGGTCTCAGTAATGTTGATCTGCTCAGGAGCCCAAAAACATTTGAACAGTGCCCTTAGAAAAGTAAAGATAAAATCAACAATTTTGAAAATGTATCCTATTGCAACAAGCCATGAAAGTAAAGAACGGGTTTAATTAGCGACAAGAATCAGGGCCTAATTAAGCAACTGGTTGGAGTGAAATTGGTTGGAGTTTGAGGCCCTGATTTAGTTGATCTTTTGTTGGCTCCGTCACTTCACATGTCATTTCTGTTTAACTCTTTCAGGGCTGATGTCGACTTTTGTCAACAGGAGGGGTTGACGGTGGTAATCAACTGTAAACGGAGACAAATCCCGCCGTTATTGCTTTAGTTGGACTCTCTTTGGTAGGATGAAAGTTAGCTTCACTGGTTTGACCAAGATCCCCTACCATCACGTGAGTAGCGAGGCACAAACAACGACAAAAATGGCATCGATATCTGGCGAGAGATCAAGGCCAATGCTCTGTGCACGATGTTTTGCATATTATCACTGAACTGGATTCTGACTTGTCGGACTCTGATTTTAATACAAGCGATCGAAAATGAATGTGAGGTACCAGCATCAGCTGGTCGTGGTGCTGAACGGGTTCATGTAGCCGACGCACCTTCGGCAACATTCGCCTGCCTGGACCGCCACTTACAATGATGAGAAGTGCAAACCAGATTGTGATGCACCGTGAACGCCACTGCCGCTCTCACACCCCGCAAACACAGCTGCGCATTCCTGGTGAACTGGCAGCCAAAGCACAAAGCAACAGATACTTTGTTGTGATTTTTGTGTTTTTTGGAAAAAAGTATTCAGCCCTCAAAAAGTTAAGGGGAGATGTGAAGAAATTCAGAGGAACGATGAAGAAATTTCGGGGGAACAAATCTTAAAAAAACAAGTCATTTAAAATGAATTCAAAAGAAGTTAATTAGCAGCAAAAACAGGTCACTAATTAAGAAAAGGGTTAGAATGAAAACCTGCGGCCACTGCGCCCCTCCAGGACTGGAGTTGGGGACCCCTGTTCTAGACAGAAAACTGAAGCTACTTCTTTGATAGGAGGAGTGAAGCACCCAGCGATCCTACCCAACCACCCACCCTATTCCAGTTCAGGTTGTTATGATTTAGGGTTTAATTTCTATATTCTCTTTTTTTTACATTAACTGTCCACTTTAATGATAAAAGTTCTTAAGATGTATATTTTCATTTATTTTTGCAGCACTATTTTTTTTATTATAGGCACCAAACAGAGTGACAAGAGGTCTGTGCCTACCCTTGCAGCAGTAGGCACAAGGCAGGAACCAAAACTACATGATGCACCAATCTAACACTCACTCTTATGGGGCTGGTTTGAATTCACCAATCATCCATAACTCCAGGACTTTGGGATTTGGGAGAAACACTTGAATACCTGGGGGAAAACCCAGACAGGCACAGGTAGATATGCAAATTCCATTCCAAACAGACTACGACCAAACTGGGAATGCAAGCCAAAAGCTGTGAGGCAGCAGTGCTAACCAGTGCACCAGTGTGACACCCAGAGCCAACACCGCAGAGAGAAGAATCCAATAAGCATACGGTATATGCTGTGTTTCAATTGGAATTTGTTTTAGTATGTACAGGTTCACAAGTCATCAGCGTAACAGTGGAAGCTAATGTTCTATTTACGAAAGATATTCCCGAAGGAAAAGGGGTAAATAATGAAAAGGAGGGGCCCCGGGACAGAGCCCACCTGATGTAACAGCGATGGGTTGGGATGTGAAAGTGTTAAGCTGAATCATGCTGTGAATCATGTTTAATAATAATAATAATACATTTTATTTATTTGTAGGTGCCTTTCTAAACACTCAAGGACACCGAACAATAGACAAGACACAGATTATAAACAAAAGTATAATACAGAAGTTAAAATCAGACAGAGCAATTGTAACCAAAAAGAAAAAGCCGTCTTAAACAGATGAGTTTTAAGTTTAGATTTGAAAAGTGAAAATGATTCAATATTTCTAAGCTCAGGTGGTAGTGAGTTCCAGAGCTGGGGAGCAGAGCAACTGAATGCTGTGCCCCCCATGGTGGTAAGACGGACAAAGGGGACAGTCAAGTGGGTGGATGAAGAGGATCTAAGGGTACGGGAGGGAATGGCAACATGGAGGAGTTCGGACAGATATGGAGGGGCGAGGTTGTGGAGAGCCTTAAATGTTAGTAGGAGACTTTTGAATTGAATTCGGAACTGAACTGGAAACCAGTGAAGCTGCTGCAAGACGGGAATGATATGGTGAATAGAGGGGGCTCTAGAAATGAATGCGGGCGTGCTGAATTCAGTTGATGCTTATAAAGAGATTTCCGAGAAAGACCAAAGGAAAGGGAATTACAATAATCTAGACGAGAAGTGACAAGGCTGTGATCAAGAATAGCCGTGGTGTGGGGAGTGAGGGAGGGGCGAATACGATTAATGTTACGTAGATGGAAATACGCAGACCGGGAGATGTTATTGATGTGGGACTGAAAAGACAGAGTCCTATCAAGGATGACACCCAGACTCTTAACCTGTGGGGAAGGGGAGACAGAGGAATTATCATTTAACAAATGATAAATGATCAGTTTTAGATAATGTTGATTTTTTACCAATGAGGAGCACCTCAGTTTTGTCACGATCTAATTTAAGAAAGTTTGAAGAAAACCAGGATTTGATTTCTGCTATGCAATTAATAAGCAAGGAGGGTGGAAAGGAAAAAGTAGGTTTGCTCCTGAGGTAGAGCTGGGTGTCATCAGTGTAACAGTGGAAGCTAATGTTACACTTACGAAAGATACTGCCAAGGGGAAGGAGGTAAGTAATGAAAAGAAGGGGTCCCAGGACAGAGCCCACCTGAAGTAAACAGCGATGGGTTGGGATGTGAAAATGTTAAGCTGAACAAACCGAGTGCGGCCTGAGAGGTAGGATCTGTACCAGTCTAAGGGAGTGTGGGTAATGCCAATCGAAGGTAATCTACTGAGAAGAGTCGTGTGACAAATGGTGTCAAAGGCTGCACTCAGATCAGATCAGGGAGGATGAGAATAGGAATGAAACCAGAATCAGCTGCCATATGGAGGTCATTAGTCATTTTTATAAGTGCCGTTTCTGTACTGTGGAGGGGACGAAAACCAGACTGGAACTGCTCATACAGATTATTTTGAGATAAATGAGAAAGAAGTTGAATAGCCACTATTTTTTCAAGAATTTTGGAAATGAAGGGTAGATTAGAAATAGGACGAAAATTACTGAAATTAGTCGGATCGGCACTGGGTTTTTTCAGTATTGGGGTTATTGCAGCAGTTTTAAAATATGAAGGAACAGGACCAGTAGTGAGAGAAGAGTGGATTATAGCAGAGATAAGGGGGACCAGAGAGGGGAGGCAGAACTGTAGGGAGGGGGTCCAGTTGACAGGTGGATGGCTTAGACTTACAGACGAGATCTGAGATTTCTGAGAAGGTAGGAAGCTGAAAAGAGGAAAATGAGTGAGTTGGTGGGTGAAATTCCAGCTGCTGGTCCCAAACACTTTAACTGGTCCAAGAAGAAAAACAAATGACTGAATAATAAAAAGGCGTGCAAGACTAGATGACAATAGTAGAGACATGACTTGCTTGTTTCATCCTGTCTACCAGGGGAGCTCACATTCTCTCACATGGACACTCTATCTCTCATCTTGTGCTGTTTCATTTTCTTTTGCTGTTTCTTACAATTTTTCACGATCCAGGTAATACATCTATCCAGGGTCATAGACGGTCAGATTGTACAGCAGCAGCAAAGAGATATTCAGGACTGACTGACAGGAAAACATGTGCACCACTCCAAATTCCCTCGCACGGGGCTTATTTAAATTTGTACACTAACCTAACATACACAGGTTGGGAACATGGAATAAAAAAGTAAAAAAAAAAAAGCAGAGAAAACACTCACGGCCCAAATGGGAATGAGCAAACTCTGA